>NC_086453.1:248319336-248652551 GCF_028390025.1 Pseudophryne corroboree | reverse complement strand
CATCTAGGAGTGGCACTGCAGTGTCACGCAGGATGGCCCTTCAAAAAACACTCCCCAAACAGCACATGACGCAAAGAAAAAAAGAGGCGCAATGAGGTAGCTGTGTGAGTAAGATAAGCACCCCTAGTGGCCGACACAAACACCTGGCCCATCTAGGAGTGGCACTGCAGTGTCACGCAGGATGGCCCTTCTAAAAAACACTCCCCAAACAGCACATGACGCAAATAAAAATGAAAGAAAAAAGAGGTGCAAGATGGAATTGTCCTTGGGCCCTCCCACCCACCCTTATGTTGTATAAACAGGACATGCACACTTTAACCAACCCATCATTTCAGTGACAGGGTCTGCCACACGACTGTGACTGAAATGACGGGTTGGTTTGGACCCCCACCGAAAAAGAAGCAATTAATCTCTCCTTGCACAAACTGGCTCTACAGAGGCAAGATGTCCACCTCATCATCATCCTCCGATATATCACCGTGTACATCCCGCTCCTCACAGATTATCAATTCGTCCCCACTGGAATCCACCATCTCAGCTCCCTGTGTACTTTGTGGAGGCAATTGCTGCTGGTCAATGTCTCCACGGAGGAATTGATTATAATTCATTTTAATAAACATCATCTTCTCCACATTTTCTGGTAGTAACCTCGTACGCCGATTGCTGACAAGGTGAGCGGCAGCACTAAACACTCTTTCGGAGTACACACTTGTGGGAGGGCAACTTAGGTAGAATAAAGCCAGTTTGTACAAGGGCCTCCAAATTGCCTCTTTTTCCTGCCAGTATAAGTACGGACTGTCTGACGTGCCTACTTGGATGCGGTCACTCATATAATCCTCCACCATTCTTTCAATGGTGACAGAATCATATGCAGTGACAGTAGACGACATGTCCGTAATCGTTGTCAGGTCCTTCAGTCCGGACCAGATGTCAGCATCAGCAGTCGCTCCAGACTGCCCTGCATCACCGCCAGCGGGTGGGCTCGGAATTCTGAGCCTTTTCCTCGCACCCCCAGTTGCGTGAGAATGTGAAGGAGGAGATGTTGACAGGTCGCGTTCCGCTTGACTTGACAATTTTGTCACCAGCAGGTCTTTGAACCCCAGCAGACTTGTGTCTGCCGGAAAGAGAGATCCAAGGTAGGTTTTAAATCTAGGATCGAGCACGGTGGCCAAAATGTAGTGCTCTGATTTCAACAGATTGACCACCCGTGAATCCTTGTTAAGCGAATTAAGGGCTCCATCCACAAGTCCCACATGCCTAGCGGAATCGCTCCCTTTTAGCTCCTCCTTCAATGCCTCCAGCTTCTTCTGCAAAAGCCTGATGAGGGGAATGACCTGACTCAGGCTGGCAGTGTCTGAACTGACTTCACGTGTGGCAAGTTCAAAAGGTTGCAGAACCTTGCACAACGTTGAAATCATTCTCCACTGCGCTTGAGACAGGTACATTCCACCTCCTATATCGTGCTCAATTGTATAGGCTTGAATGGCCTTTTGCTGCTCCTCCAACCTCTGAAGCATATATAGGGTTGAATTCCACCTCGTTACCACTTCTTGCTTCAGATGATGGCAGGGCAGGTTCAGGCATTTTTGGTGGTGCTCCAGTCTTCTGTACGTGGTGCCTGTACGCCGAAAGTGTCCCGCAATTCTTCTGGCCACCGACAGCATCTCTTGCACGCCCCTGTCGTTTTTTAAAAAATTCTGCACCACTAAATTCAAGGTATGTGCAAAACATGGGACGTGCTGGAATTTGCCCATATTTAATGCACACACAATATTGCTGGCGTTGTCCGATGCCACAAATCCACAGGAGAGTCCAATTGGGGTAAGCCATTCCGCGATGATCTTCCTCAGTTGCCGTAAGAGGTTTTCAGCTGTGTGCGTATTCTGGAAACCGGTGATACAAAGCGTAGCCTGCCTAGGAAAGAGTTGGCGTTTGCGAGATGCTGCTACTGGTGCCGCCGCTGCTGTTCTTGCGGCGGGAGTCCATACATCTACCCAGTGGGCTGTCACAGTCATATAGTCCTGACCCTGCCCTGCTCCACTTGTCCACATGTCCGTGGTTAAGTGGACATTGGGTACAACTGCATTTTTTAGGACACTGGTGAGTCTTTTTCTGACGTCCGTGTACATTCTCGGTATCGCCTGCCTAGAGAAGTGGAACCTAGATGGTATTTGGTAACGGGGGCACACTACCTCAAGAAATTGTCTAGTTCCCTGTGAACTAACGGCGGATACCGGACACACGTCTAACACCAACATAGTTGTCAAGGCCTCAGTTATCCGCTTTGCAACAGGATGACTGCTGTGATATTTCATCTTCCTCGCAAAGGACTGTTGGACAGTCAATTGCTTGGTGGAAGTAGTAAAAGTGGGCTTACGACTTCCCCTCTGGGATGACCATCGACTCCCAGCAGCAACAACAGCAGCGCCAGCAGCAGTAGGCGTTACACGCAAGGATGCATCGGAGGAATCCCAGGCAGGAGAGGACTCATCAGAATTGCCAGTGACATGGCCTGCAGGACTATTGGCATTCCTGGGGAAGGAGGAAATTGACACTGAGGGAGTTGGTGGGGTGGTTTGCGTGAGCTTGGTTACAAGAGGAAGGGATTTACTGGTCAGTGGACTGCTTCCGCTGTCGCCAAAAGTTTTTGAACTTGTCACTGACTTATTATGAATGCGCTGCAGGTGATGTATAAGGGAGGATGTTCCGAGGTGGTTAACGTCCTTACCCCTACTTATTACAGCTTGACAAAGGCAACACACGGCTTGACAAATGTTGTCCGCATTTCTGTTGAAATACTTCCACACCGAAGAGCTGATTTTTTTGGTATTTTCACCAGGCATGTCAACGGCCCTATTCCTCCCACGGACAACAGGTGTCTCCCCGGGTGCCTGACTTAAACAAACCACCTCACCATCAGAATCCTCCTTGTCAATTTCCTCCCCAGCGCCAGCAACACCCATATCCTCCTCATCCTGGTGTACTTCAACACTGACATCTTCAATCTGACTATCAGGAACTGGACTGCGGGTGCTCCTTCCAGCACTTGCAGGGGGCGTGCAAATGGTGGAAGGTGCATGCTCTTCACGTCCAGTGTTGGGAAGGTCAGGCATCGCAACCGACACAATTGGACTCTCCTTGTGGATTTGGGATTTCGAAGAACGCACAGTTCTTTGCGGTGCTTTTGCCAGCTTGAGTCTTTTCATTTTTCTAGCGAGAGGCTGAGTGCTTCCATCCTCATGTGAAGCTGAACCACTAGCCATGAACATAGGCCAGGGCCTCAGCCGTTCCTTGCCACTCCGTGTGGTAAATGGCATATTGGCAAGTTTACGCTTCTCCTCCGACAATTTTATTTTAGATTTTGGAGTCCTTTTTTTACTGATATTTGGTGTTTTGGATTTTACATGCTCTGTACTATGACATTGGGCATCGGCCTTGGCAGACGACGTTGCTGGCATTTCATCGTCTCGGCCATGACTAGTGGCAGCAGCTTCAGCACGAGGTGGAAGTGGATCTTGATCTTTCCCTAATTTTGGAACCTCAACATTTTTGTTCTCCATATTTTAATAGGCACAACTAAAAGGCACCTCAGGTAAACAATGGAGATGGATGGATACTAGTATACTTATGGATGGACGAGCGACTGCCGACACAGAGGTAGCTACAGCCGTGGACTACCGTACTGTGTCTGCTGCTAATATAGACTGGATGATAATGAGATGAAATTAATATATATATATATATATATATATATATATATATAAAATATCACTAGTACTGCAGCCGGACAGGTATATATATTTATTATGTAATGACTGATGACGGACCTGCTGGACACTGTCAGCTCAGCAGCACCACAGACTGCTACAGTAAGCTACTATAGTAGTATGTATCAAGAAGAAAGAAAAAAAAAAACCACGGGTAGGTGGTATACAATTATGGATGGACCAGCGACTGCCGACACAGAGGTAGCTACAGCCGTGGACTACCGTACTGTGTCTGCTGCTAATATAGACTGGATGATAATGAGATGAAATTAATATATATATATATATATATATAATATCACTAGTACTGCAGCCGGACAGGTATATATATTTATTATGTAATGACTGATGACGGACCTGCTGGACACTGTCAGCTCAGCAGCACCGCAGACTGCTACAGTAAGCTACTATAGTAGTATGTATCAAGAAGAAAGAAAAGAAAAAAAAACACGGGTAGGTGGTATACAATTATGGATGGACCAGCGACTGCCGACACAGAGGTAGCTACAGCCGTGGACTACCATACTGTGTCTGCTGCTAATATAGACTGGATGATAATGAGATGAAATTAATATATATATATATAATATCACTAGTACTGCAGCCGGACAGGTATATATATTTATTATGTAATGACTGATGACGGACCTGCTGGACACTGTCAGCTCAGCAGCACCGCAGACTGCTACAGTAAGCTACTATAGTAGTATGTATCAAGAAGAAAGAAAAGAAAAAAAAAAAACACGGGTAGGTGGTATACAATTATGGATGGACAAGCGACTGCCGACACAGAGGTAGCTACAGCCGTGGAGTACCGTACTGTGTCTGCTGCTAATATAGACTGGATGATAATGAGATGAAATTAATATATATATATATAATATCACTAGTACTGCAGCCGGACAGGTATATATATTTATTATGTAATGACTGATGACGGACCTGCTGGACACTGTCAGCTCAGCAGCACCGCAGACTGCTACAGTAAGCTACTATAGTAGTATGTATCAAGAAGAAAAAAAAAAAAAAAACACGGGTAGGTGGTATACAATTATGGATGGACCAGCGACTGCCGACACAGAGGTAGCTACAGCCATGGACTACCGTACTGTGTCTGCTGCTAATATAGACTGGATGATAATGAGATGAAATTAATATATATATATATATATATATATATATAATATCACTAGTACTGCAGCCGGACAGGTATATGTATTTATTATGTAATGACTGATGACGGACCTGCTGGACACTGTCAGCTCAGCAGCACCGCAGACTGCTACAGTAAGCTACTATAGTAGTATGTATCAAGAAGAAAGAAAAAAAAAACACGGGTAGGTGGTATACAATTATGGATGGACCAGCGACTGCCGACACAGAGGTAGCTACAGCCGTGGACTACCGTACTGTGTCTGCTGCTAATATAGACTGGATGATAATGAGATGAAATTAATATATATATATATAATATCACTAGTACTGCAGCCGGACAGGTATATATATTTATTATGTAATGACTGATGACGGACCTGCTGGACACTGTCAGCTCAGCAGCACCGCAGACTGCTACAGTAAGCTACTATAGTAGTATGTATCAAGAAGAAAGAAAAAAAAAACACGGGTAGGTGGTATACAATTATATATATATATTATATACAATTATATATATATATATATATATATATATATATTAAACTTGTGGTGATTAATTAAACTGGTGGTCAGGTCACTGGTCACACTATCAGCAACTTGCAAGTAGTACTCCTAAGCAGACAATCACAATATATACTGGTGGTCAGTGTGGTCACAATGGCAGTGTGGCACTCTGGCAGCAAAAGTGTGCACTGTACGTTAAAATATGTACTCCTGCTCTCAGACTCTAACTGCTCCCCACTGTCTCCCCCACAAGTCAGATATACAGTCACACTATCACTTCAGCAAGTAGTAGTACTCCTCCTAATGCTCCCCAAAATTACTAAAGTAAATACTGTGTCTCTCTCTACTCTAGTCTCACTCTCTTCTCTATAAACGGAGAGGACGCCAGCCACGTCCTCTCCCTATCAATCTCAATGCACGTGTGAAAATGGCGGCGACGCGCGGCTCCTTATATAGAATCCGAGTCTCGCGATAGAATCCGAGCCTCGCGAGAATCCGACAGCGGGATGATGACGGGCGCGCTCGGGTTAACCGAGCAAGGCGGGAAGATCCGAGTCGCTCGGACCCGTGTAAAAAAACCTGAAGTTCGGGCGGGTTCGGATTCCGAGGAACCGAACCCGCTCATCTCTAATTCGGATGCGTTTTGGCAAAACCTCCCTGAAAATTTTTTGTCGGATTCGGGTGTGTTTTGGATTCGGGTGTTTTTTTTCAAAAACCCCTCAAAAACAGCTTAAATCATAGAATTTGGGGGTAATTTTGATCCTATAGTATTATTAACCTCAATAACCATAATTTCCACTCATTTCCAGTCTATTCTGAACACCTCACAATATTATTTTTAGTCCTAAAATTTGCATGGAGGTCGCTGGATGACTAAGCTAAGCGACCCAAGAGGGTGGCACAAACACCTGGCCCATCTAGGAGTGGCACTGCAGTGTCAGACAGGATGGCAAACAACACATGATGCAAAGAAAAGAGAAAAAGGGGTGCACTATGGTCGCTGGACGGCTAAGCTAAGTGACACAAACACCTCAATATCACAGGAATTATTTGTTCTAATCAATGGTATTATTGGTCCAAATCACTGGAAGAAAATGACAAAATCACAGGAATTTTTCGTTCTAATCAATGGTATTATTGGTCCAAATCACTGGAAGAAAATGACAAAATCACAGGAATTTTTCGTTCTAATCAATGGTATTATTGGTCCAAATCACTGGAAGAAAATGACAAAATCACAGGAATTATTTGTTCTAATCAATGTTATTATTGGTCCAAATCACTGGAAGAAAATGACAAAATCACTGGAATCATTTGGCAAGATCACTGTAATTAATAATTAATTATAAATCACTGATATTAATTGGTAAAATCTCACTATCGCCTGCCTAGTGAAGTGGAATCTAGATGGGATTTTGTACCGGGGACACAATAACTTCATCAATTGTCTAAATCCCACTGCACTAATGGCGGAAAACGGGCACACGTCTAACAGCGCATTGATTATACTGAGAACTGATTATACTGATCAATCACTGATTATACTGAGCACTGATTTTACTGAGCACTGATGATACTATGGAGAACTGACACTGAGCAGCGAGAACAGCACTGGACTATTGTACTGTAGTATACTGGTCACCACAATGCTGCACTGTGCTACTTTATACTGCTCACAATAATGCAGCACAGCAATGGCCTACTGTACTGTACTATATGTATACTGCTGGTCACCAAAATGTTGCACTGGCCTACTATATAGTGCTCACAATAATGCAGCACAGATATGGATAGTATACTTGACACAGAGCTGCAAGATACAGCAATGGCCTACTGTACTGTACTATATGTATACTGTTGATCACCAAAATGCTGCACTGTCCTGCTATATACTGGTCACAATAATGCAGCACAGAGATAGTATACTTGACACAGAGCTGCAAGATACAGCAGTAGTATACTGGTTACCACAATGCTGCACTGTGCTACTTTATACTGCTCACAATAATGCAGCACAGCAATGGCCTACTGTACTGTACTATATGTATACTGCTGGTCACCAAAATGCTGCACTGTCCTACTATATACTGCTCACAATAATGCAGCACAGAGATAGTATACTTGACACAGAGCTGCAAGATACAGCAATGGCCTACTGTACTGTACTATATGTATACTGCTGGTCACCAAAATACTGCACTGTTCTACTATATATACTGCTCACAATAATGCAGCACAGAGATAGTATACTTGACACAGAGCTGCAAGATACAGCAATGGCCTACTGTACTGTACTATATGTATACTGCTAGTCAACAAAATGCAGCACACTGAGCACAGATATTTGCAGCACACTGAGCACAGATATGGAGCGTTTTCAGGCAGAGAACGTAGATATTTTCAGCACACTGAGCACAGATATTTTCAGCACACTGAGCACAGATATTTGCAGCACACTGAGCACAGATATTTGCAGTGCACTGAGCACAGATACGGAGCTTTTCAGGGAGAGAACGCAGCCACGTCCTCTCCGTTCAATCTCCAATGCATGAGTGAAAATGGCGGTGATGCGCGGCTCTTTATATAGAATACGAATCTCGCGAGAATCCGACAGTGGGATGATGACGGTCGGGCGCGTTCGAGTTAATCGAGCAAGGCGGGAAGATCCGAGGCTGCCGCGGACCTGTGTAAAATAGGTGAAGTTCGGGGAGGTTCGGATTTCGGAGAACCGAACCCGCTCATCTCTAACACACACACATACACACACACACATACACACACACACACACACACACACACACACACACACATACACACCACACAAACTGTATACACACATTACTCAAGAAGCCATCATTATACTTGACAGGCTTCCTGCAGCAGCAGCTCCCTGTACAGTCTGGAGGGGCAGAGCTTGGGCCTGTGAGTGACAGCAGGACCCCGGAGGAGAGACTGGAGAGGGAGGGGTGGCCAGCACACTGACTGCATGGCTCCATTACTTCTCAGGTGAGAGTGCTAAAGCTGGAGGAGGAGGGGGTATGGAAGAGAGGAGGCCGCTGGCAGTCTGTGACAGGATTTTTTTTTTCCTGTCAATGCTGTCAGTTGGCTGTGGGCCTTATTTCAATAGGGGGCCTGGAGCTGCAGCTCCATCCACCCCATTGTTAATCCGGCTCTGCCCCTTACACACATTATACCAGACAGTAGAGCCCCTTTTACATGATGCACCACACAGTAGAGCCTCTCATACATATTACACCACACAGTAGAGCCCTTTATACACATTATGCCAGACAATACTTATGTACATGTGATTTCTTATTTTTTATTTTAAATGAATTAACAAAAATCTCAAAAACACTTTTTTCACATTGTCATTATGGGGTATTGTGTGTAGAATATTGAGGGAAAAAATAATTTTAATCCATTTTGGAATAAGGCTGTAACATAACAAAATGTGGAAAAATTGAAGTGCTGTGAATACTTTTCGGATACACTATATGTTAACATTATAAATTCAGATGCTTCTACGTATTCCAAACATGACAATCTCAGCTTAAAGTCACTATTACTAAACTACACAAACTACTGTGATGATTTATGTGAAAATCTGTCTTTCCTGTGTGTATACGCAAATTTATATAAAAAAAATTATAGTATATTTTTATTATGTATTTTTTATTAATGTTTTTTTAAACAAATGGTTATTGTTATATACTGTATGGTGTATTGTGTGATCCCTGCATTATTGAATCACATCAAATAGGTACTATTATATGTAATGAAGAAACTAGGATATATTGGGGGGTATTCAGATTGCATTGCTAATCGTTGTGACCGCAATAACCCCGGCGGTGGTGGCACTGCGCATGTCCTGTCCTGCGCATGCTTGTGCAGTTAATGTGATTGGGTCCAGATGCTGAAGTCCTTTACCTGTGTGTGCACGCATAGAAGCTGCACTACGCGTGCGCTCACAGTGAGGTGTAACGGCATATGCTGCTGAGCGAAGCACTAGCATGTTAGCAGGGGGGTGTCAGGACCCAGCATGTGGGGTGTACTTGACCTGTGCTGGGCGTCCCCCCATTTCAGTGTAAAGGGTTGTAGTTGTGCGATTCTTCCATGACTACAACCCATGCTGAATTAGGTCCATGCTTAGCAAAAATACATTACACACTAAAGTATATTTATTCCACACTAAATATTAAGTTATGGTCTACTTATAATATTTAACTGCTTTGGAGGATTCCCTGGATCGAAATACCAAACAAAACCCAGTTTAGAACTTATAATTTCCTATGTAAGTAATATTCCAATTCAGTATTATAGACTACCTCTACTCTTCCTTACCCTTAATGATAATAACACTAACTTATAATTCATACTTACTTATACCCCTTTCAGACCAAGGGCCGGCAACAGAAATCTTGGGGCCCCATACAGTGATATCTCTGGGGCCCTCTCAGATTATTATATATATTTTTTTACAGCGCAACGGAATTTGCAGCGCCATATAAGAAACTGTTACTGTCACTGAGGCTGTGCCCACATGGCCTACAGCTTGCTGCCCTATTTGGAAAAGATGGCTCACATCCCTGCTGGACACTAAGCAGTGTAACCTTGGGGCCCCTCTGATCCTTGGGGACGGTACAGGTGTCCCCTTTGACTCCCCCTGTTGCTACCTGAGTTGGAATACCGGGTCTCTTGACCCGGATTACTCAAATTGGGCCCTTTCAGACCACACAGCAACAAGGGTTATGCATGCTCATGTGCAATAACCTGTGTTTAAAGCTGACAGTTTAAAAGTGGTATTAATTGGTTTGAGTACCAATATGTTAATATCTACAAGACAGTATCATACTAAAAGTCCTACACATAGCTATAATAACATGAAAAATTATTGTACTGAATTTCTGTTTCTCATCATAATGTATCAGCCTGTAATCTCCATGTATAGACTTTAATTGTCACTGCCAGAGTGATCTCCTTCAGTCTATTTATTCTATCACACAACTCCAATATTTAGTCTGTGCAACAGGGCTCTGTGTTTTGCTTCCAGTTATGATGTTTCTCCTGCCAACTGAGAATAACCAGTTCCACCCTCTAGGAGGTTATTTTATGCAAAATTGGTTATTTCTCTATTAAGAGCGATAAATGAGCTTGATGGACAATTGCCTGCATTTAATATTTTCTCAGCAGATTTCACTTGAAATAATGAAGTCTTTTTACTGGGAGTTCAACCATGCTGTAGCTCTATTAGTGTTCAGGCTAAAACCAGTGAGTAGTACAGTATTCCAGCTGTACTCACTGACTTCTTGTTTTATTCAGCTGCAATTCAGCACCCCATTCATGCTGACAGCTCCAGCTGTCAGTCTATGGAAATAAGGCACTTATCAGTTAAAGTCTCTGACTCAATGGGTCCGCCAACTGGATGCATGTCACTGGAGGTTGCTCTGCCTGACCACTAATAATGTGGAGCTCACCATCCCTCCTGCACTGCTGCCAGTTTGTGTATCTGACTTTCAGTTAGAAAGAAGCACTCAGTCTGCTTCCTCTTCTGCTTCACTCCCAGAAAGCTGTGCAGCAACCCTTCTCTTTAATTTATAGATTGGCTGGAAGGCTGGTATTTGGTTGTTGCTCCACTCAGGTCTGCCACTCACTGATGCGGGTCTCTGTCACACTGCCTGCACAGCGGCACTATCAGTTGGACTCTAGCAGCACAGTTCATTCATTCACCTTCTACCTCAGAACAACCCTTATCAGTCAGTGTGTCCTCTTATTTAAGCCCTTTAGTCAAGTCCCCTTATCTTTCTAGCCCATAGTGTGATCAGGTACTAGTTATCTCTGCCACTCTTAATGGCTCCTCCAGCTACAGCCAGCCCATTGATGGGAGGGGAGAAGGGACCCTGCAGTGTAATAAATGCACGAGACACTACTTGTTACTGTATGTGTCAGCACACATAAACTCCATTTCAATATAAGTGTGACAACACCACATATACAGAAAGTAAAGTGAGAAGGAGAGTTATACTTGTATAAATTATGTGGTAAGCAATTCAAAGCAGTATTAGGTGGTTGAAAAAACAAAAAGCAGAGCAGAAAGGTTATCACTTAGGATTGCAGAGTAAAATTAGATTTGAAAAAGGTAGACTTTTTAAAGTCAAGTCAGTGGCTCCAACTCTCTGAAGGGTTCATGTGTGTCTTCTGAGGAAGAAGAAATTTCATCCTTTTCTATAAAGAAATATGTTTTAGAGAAACAATCTGACAAATATGGAGGGCAGAAAAAATGTCAGTAGACCAGCAGATTTAGCAGCATTGTTCAAATGTTAAAGCAGAGTTTGTTTGCTCTTAAGTTACAGTAGGTATCATCGACATCTTAAAGAACCACAACACAGGATCTGATGGAACATTTCATATGTGTTCTCATTTCACTACTCCTCTGGCATAACAGTTACAGTACATGGCATTTTTGTGATACTCTAGACATCTTGAGATAAGGTATTACAAGTTAGTACAATATTAATATTTTTGACCTTTTCACATGTGTCACTCTGCCACTCTAAATAAATTATGTCTGATTAAAAGGATAAGTGAGTAGAACTCATAATTAAAACTGCTCCCAATGTTAATAAGAGAAATGTCTGTATTGGAGACACCAGTTTCACCATTCCACATTCCAGTAATTGTCCCAATTACAGTACCAATAGAGATTTTACAAGATCATGAATTATTAAACAACAGTGGAGGCCAACTACTATATGAGTCTTTTCATAGAAACTTCATCACTGCTATTGCCAGTTCTTACTCGGATTCTAGGCTCTGGGCAGAGCAATGCCCTGAGGCCCCTACTCTAGCATTCGTGGGAATACATTTTAAATAGAAACATTATTTACCCCTTCTGCAGTCCCAAGCCATCTTTCTACATGCTTCCATACAGTGAATGGCTGTCAGCACTCTGATTGGTGGATAGCTCCAGCCACTCACTAATCAGCATGCTGACAACAATTCACTGTCTGGCTGCAGGCTGGGAGGCAGATTGAGAATTCTGCCTGTCTGCTCTGATCGTGAGTAATTCAAAATAAGAGCAGCCAACATCATTCTCTAAATGCCTTCCAAGAAGCTCTGGAAGCACCATCTGGGGGGAGGAAGAGGGCAGATACCCCTGACCCAGCCTGATTCTGATCATAGACCCCTAGAAACATGGAGCCCTAGGTAGCTGCCCAGTGTGCCCATATGTTAAGATGGCCTTGCATATTGCTTCCCACCTCTGACATTCATATTTATATTAAAGAAATATTTTATCATAAGCAATGATATAGTACATGTGAATAAATTAGGATAGCCAATCACAAGGCTTCTTTCTTTGGACCAGCCAACCATAATACTGTTACAGGCTTGTGACCAAAAGAGGACCTTCAAAAGGTTGTAAAGACAACTGCAGTACCTGCAGGAGCCTAAAAGTGCAGATAGGACATCAGAGATGATCTGAATGAGGCTGAAGGGTGCCTGAAAAGACACTTTAAAGAGGATTCCAGATGCATCATCTTCCGTTCCAAGGTGGAGAACCTGGAGAAGGAGGAGAAAACTTTTTCAGAAAACTACACTCCAGCCACACATTCCTGACTGAGCTGCGAGATGAGATCAAGTACTGTCAGACAGGGGAAAGAGAGCCATTAGAGACCACTACAGTGACCTTTACTCCCCAAAGACATTCAACAGTGACAAAGCTGATAAGTTTCTTTCAGGTATCACCAACACTATTGATCCTGCAGGTAAAGCAGCCCTGGGTGTTCCCTTTGTGTTGGAGGAGGTACAGTACACTTTGCTGCTATATTCTTTAGGAAAGGCAGTGATGGTCTCCCTGCAGAGCTCTTTGTGGTGCTGTGGGATCTCTTTAGCCTGGACCCACTCGAGCTGTATGAGGAGATAGTGGTGAAAGGCAGGATGTCTATTTCATTGGTGGGGGGAACGATCAGGGGTGTGGGTTGCCAGCCTATCTCGGATGTTTTTTAAAGGCACAATCATTTACAAGGCAAAACCATACCTTCTAAGTAATGGTCCCTTTAAAAAAACATCTAAAATTGTCCGGTAACCTGCACTCCATTACATTCCGCCGCAGGTCTGTTACATTAATGATTGGCATATGCATGTATCCCTGGTCAGCCTTGATCAGAAAAAGGAATTTCACCATATCTCACATAAGATTATGGGCCTAGTCAGCCGTGATCCTACAGAAATTTGGCCATGGTAAAAAAAATTGTTCATATTATAACCTCATTTATCTTGACATTCACTGCTTGGTATTGTTGATCGTCTAGAAGACCGAATCCTCTGCGGTCAGACATGGCTGCCTTCTTTATCCTCTTCTTTTGTGTGTGTTATACAGCTCCTGGAAGTATGTATCTGACAAAATCCAGAGATCAGTGGGTTCATAGCACAGGGTCCAAATTGATGAGGGGCCAAGTATTCACTGTACATGAACTACATCACTATATTCTGCAGAAACCAGTGTTTGGTGACAGCACTTGTCCAAACCTGCAAGAACTTGGCTTAGCTCCAGAGGTAAAGGTAAAATGTAATAAGTGAGAAGTGATACTTTTCTGCCAGTGACATCTGTTATCCTCCACTCCTTTTCTGTTCACTATCAAGCTTGACTTCATCAAAATCCTGGTACTCTAGTTTGGTAGTGAGGTAGTGATCCTATATTGTTGGGATGAGAATTGGCAACTGTTCAACAAAAAATTGGACTGTGGAGCTTCAGAGACCTTACCATCACAGTGAAAACATGTGCTGTGAAATGAGATACTTCCCACTCTGCAGTATACTGCACAGGCCTGGACACCTTTGATTGTGTTCTGTAAGGCCATCACCAGGGCAGAGTTTCACTTCATCTGGGGCACCAAGATGTACAGAGTTACTGTAACCGGTCATTTATGTACATGGAGCCCCTAAAAGGTGGAAAGGGAGTTCTCTAAATCCCTACCATGCTATAAGTCTTCATTGTGTGCAACTTTATCTGTATGACTGCAAGAAATCCAATGGCTCTGCAGGGAACTCCAGGTCTCATTTCTTCCTCCTACTGTTTTGGAGGAAACTTGGCTGGGATAAGTGGGACAGCTCCATCCCTTACAACTGGGACACTCCCTGGTTCTACCAGAATACAACCAAGTTTGTGAGAAAGCACCAACTGGAGGCAGTAAAACCTGTATTGTGGAAACCTAAAACTATCTATAAGCTAATCAGTGCAAATTACATGATGGAGTCTATTCCAGGGCTCCCACTGGTTTCCCCATTAAGGCAGCTATGATAATACTTTATCATATGCCCATGTGGCTTACTCTATGTGGACAAGACCACAAGAAGCATGTGGGAAAGAATGCCCCTTCACTGCTCGGCCATCAATGCTGCCTTAATGGGGAAACCCTTGGACCAACCGGTTGCAAGACACTTCTGGGAGGAAAGCATTCTCTAGTCTGCGCCAATATCTTGATCAACCATATCCCATGTTCTATAATATGAGGAGACGATCGAGCTGAGTGACTGTTACAGATGGAGGCCAAGTGGATCTTTACCTTGAATACTATAATACCGTTGGGCTTGAATGAGAAGTTTTCCTGGAATATATTCTGAAGCTCAGGAGCGCTAGCTCACCGAGTCTTGACAGACCACAGAAAGCCAAGATTCCTTCATACAAGAGTTTTCTGCAGTTACTTAAGGCATTGGTTATGTAATGCACCACTGTATACATTTGAGCAGTGCCGCAATGAGACATTTTAGCGCTGTGTGCAAGATAGGGCATCGGCGCCCCCTCTATGTAAAACAGGAGCAGTGTGCGCCATAGGCGCGTGCAAAAAATATAGGGGCATGGCCTCATGGGGAAGGGGTGTGGCCACAAAATAATACCAATTCATATTACATATTATAGTAGTCTCCATTATTCAAATGATGCTGCACAGTAGCGCCACTACACCAGGTACAGCCCCTTTTACACATTACGGCAGACAGCATCCCCTTTTTGCACATTATGGCACACTGCATCCCCTTTTTACACATTACGACAGAAGCGTCCCCTTTATACACATTACGGCAGACAGTCCCCCCTTTTTACACATTACAGCAGACTGCGTCTCCTTTTTACACATTACGGCAGACAGCGTCCCCTTTTTACACATTATGGCAGACAGCGTCCCTTTTTACACATTACGGCAGACAGCGTCCCCTTTTTACACATTAGGTAGTCAGACCGATAGATAGATAGATAGATAGATAGATAGATAGATAGACAGACAGACAGAAAGACAGACAGGCAGATAGAATAGTATTGATGATACTTACCATCTCTCCGCTGGCTCAGGCAGTCAGGCTCCTTGGTGCTGGCAGCTCCGGGGGCAGGGGAGAAGGAAGAGGAGGGAGGGGGAGGAGGGATCCGCAGCAGCGCACTGTAATTGCCGGTGTCGCTGCTGCAGCAGTCCCTCTCCTTCCGCATTGGCTGGCTGCCGTCGCCACTGTGAAAGCTGGTATGAGGGAAGCGCATCCAGCATTCACAGCAGCAGCGGCCAGCCTATGTGGAAGGAGAGGGACTGCTGCAGTGGCACCGCCACGAATTACATAGCGCTGCTGCGGCTCCCTCCCTCCCTCCTCCCCCTCTCCCCTATTCCTTCTCCGCTGCCCCTCTCCTTCTCCAGCACAGGCGGCTTGTAATGAGTCAATTTGACTCATTACAAGCTGCTGACTTTAGGGCATGGGGGCCGTTGTGCCCTCAGTGTGACTGCGCTGTGTGCCAGACACACCTGGCACACACGTAGTTACGGCACTGCATTTGAGAATTGACTACACTTCATGTGGGGCTCTTAAATTAGACTTGTGTACAGTATATACTCCATTTTCCTTCAACTTTTTTCCATTCTTTTTTTGTTTATTTCTTTATCCTTTCAGCACCCCTATTCTATGTTTACCCCTTTGCTAACCGCAAGGGTCTGCGGACTCCTACACCCAGCCACTTTATAGAGCTATTTATGTACATAGGTGTGCTGCACTCTTCTCCCTGCTCAATGGCTAGTTTAAAATTTATTAATTGCCTTTTTTTAATCATAAACAGCTCGGGAATGATATGGTATTGAGGTACTTACACTAGTGTTCTTTGGGCTTTGGAATGTCTCTCCTTTACTAGTGCAGCTCTTTATAACTACGCTATACACTATCAGCACCAGGGTGGGTGGCGTTGATTCCCCAACTTTACACTCATTGGCCTCTCTGTTATATCTGCAGAGTGACGGCTCAACACGATGGTGGACGCTAGGCGTTGCCATGGCGACCAGCCACCGCCGTTATTACATCATCCCCCAGCGTCGGACCAGCGAGCTCAGACGGGTCTCCGGCAGACCTTTAGGAGGGCTTCTCTCTTCCTCCTTCTATCTAAAGGTAAGATGGTTGTTTCTTCATTATACACACCTTGACAAAGGGGCGTACCAGGCCCTGAAACGTTGGTTACCTGTATTGTCTTTACTAATACATTGAATATGCTTTAAGACCACTGGAGTGCCGCTGCCTATTTTCTTCGGCCATGCTCTACAAATCAGTGTCTCATGAGATTTTACAGCATAATCCCACAAGACTCTAAGCTCTTCGGTGGCCAGTGTCAGGGAACAGCTGAGCCGCCGAAGAGGGAAAAACTGGAGACTGCTAAATGCTGTACTTCGGTTTTATTTTAGTAGCAGTTGGGAGTCTGAGGGACAACGGGGGTAATTCAGACCTGATCGCTAAGGTGCGTTTTTTTCATCCCAGCGATCGGGTAGTCGCCACCTACAGGGGGAGGGTATTTGCTGTGTGCAGGTGTGTGATAGCATTTGATGGAGAGCTGCACAAACATGAGTTTGTGCAGTCTCTTCTCAGCCTAGTACATGCTGAGCCGCTGCGATGATCGGGGCCGGAGCTGATGTCATAAACCCTCCCTCCAAATGCCTGGTCCCTCCTGCATTTTCCCGGACACTCCTACCAAACAGTCAGTTGCCACCCACAAACCTTCCTGTCAGTCACCTTACGATCGCCGCGCGATGCCCGGTGCAGTTGCCTGATGCTCCGGTGCATTGCGGTGCATATGCATGCGCAGTACAGACCTGATCGCCTGCTGTGCAAAAACACACAGCAGCAATCAGGTCTAAATTACCACCAACGTGTGGGGGCCCTGGGACGACTGCACTTGTCGCCCCTGCTATAATCCGGCCCTGCATGAATGTGACATAAAATCTGCCCTGTAAACATCGGTTTGCAAACAGAAAGATTCAGTTTATGTTTTGTTTAATTTAACTAAAAATTACTAACACTTTGCTCTACTTTTGAACAAAGCATTTTTATGATGCACAGAAAAAACACAACTTCTTTCAATGCTGTGTGACAAGTAAGTTATACTATGTTATTATTGTATAAGAGAAACCAGACATGGACAATTATTGGGTTTTTGAAAGCTTTTATTTATTGTTGACCTTTTGAAAGAAATTTTATGCACAAGCAGGTTATATAATCTGGGCATATATATATAATCTTTGTGGTGACTTCCTTTTTGGTGATGTAAGTTTTCTTAACCTTTACATTATGCTTCTGTTTTGTACAGTGCATGAAAAGTTAATCTGCTTGGTCACGCCATGCTGATTATGACAACGATCTGTACAGTTTGCTGCAGTGCCGTAACTAGACATTTTGGCGCTGTGTGCAAGAAACGGCATCGATGCCTCCCCTTTATGCAAAACGGGCAGTGTGCGCCGCAGGCGCACGTGAAAAATATAGAGGCGTGGCTTCATGGAGAAGGGGTGTGGCCACAAAATAATACCAATTCATATTACGGTGCATAGTAGTCTCCATTATTCAAATTACACCGCACAGTCGCGCCACTACACCAGGTAGAGCCCCTTTTACACATTACGGCAGGCAGCATCCCCTTTTTACACATTACGGCAGACAGTGTCCCCTTTTTTACACATTATGGCAGACAGCATCCCCCTTTTTACACATTACGGCAGACAGCATCCCCGGATTCACCTGTGCTCAAGAATGGAAATCCTGAAAACCTATCAGAGCCTTGTCAGAGCCCTCTTAGTATACACACTTGTAGCTCTGCTGTAACCTCACATACAGTATACATGCATGGTGCCCCTATCTCCGCACAGAGACACTGACTTGCCTGGTCTTGCATCTCTGGGAGACATCTTCAAACCCGCCATCCCCTCCAGCTGGACCATGTCAGACGTCACAGCGGTGCTGCGATGAGGGCAGACAGGGTGGCACCGGAAGCCATGTGGCGGAGACACACTGACACAGTGGCATAACTCCATCCCGATTGCCCGGAGGCAAGATCAATCTTGGTGCTCCCCCTACCCCAATTATATAAAGTGCAAGATAGTGTAGTAATGTCTTTATAATAACTTAATACACCTCTAGTGCTACTACATACATATATACACAGCACTGGATGTGTGTCTAATCTATTTTAAAGATACTACTACACTGTGTGACCAGGAATATAGATTGACACGCTCCACCACATTGGGGGAGGGAAGGGGGAAGGGGTTAGGCTCTGGAGGACGTTAGGCTGCTGGAGGGGAAGGTTAAAGATAGGCTTCGGGGGAGGGGAGGGTAATTGACAGGCTGCAGGGCAGGAGGGTTAGGGTTAATCACTAGGGGGAGGGTTAGGCTGCGGGACAGGAGGGTTAGACACTAGGAGGAGGGTTAGACTGCAGGACAGGAGGGTTAGGCACTAGGGGTATAGGCTGCGGGATGGGAGGGTTAGACACTAGGAGGAGGATTAGACTGCAGGACAGAAGGGTTAGGCACTAGGGGTATAGGCTGCGGGACGGGAGGGTTAGACACTAGGAGGAGGGTTAGACTGCAAGACAGGAGGGTTAGGCACTAGGGGTATAGGCTGCGGGAAGGGAGGGTTAGACACTAGGAGGAGGGTTAGACTGCAGGACAGGAGGGTTAGGCACTAGGGGTATAGGCTGCGGGATGGGAGGGTTAGACACTAGGAGGAGGGTTAGACTGCAGGACAGGAGGGTTAGGCACTAGGGGTATAGGCTGCGGGATGGGAGGGTTAGACACTAGGAGGAGGGTTAGACTGCAGGACAGGAGGGTTAGGTACTAGGGGTATAGGCTGCGGGACGGGAGGGTTAGGTACTAGGGGGAGGGATAGGGTTAGGCTGTGGGACGGGAAAGTTAAGGTTAGGCACTAGGGGTAGGGTTAGGCTGCGGAATGGTAGGGTTAAGCATTAGGGGAAGGGTTAGACTATGGGAGGGGAGGGATAGGTACTGGGGTGAGGTATAGTGTTAGGCTGTGGGAGGGGAGGGTTAGGCCCTAGGGGGAAGGTTAGGCTGCGGGACAGGAGGATTAGGCACCAGGGGGAGGGTTAGGCACTAGGGGGCAGGCTAGGCTACAGGATGGGAGGGTTAGGGTTAGGCACTAGGGGCAGGGTATGGCTGCCAGATGGAAGGGTTAGGCACTAGGGGGAAGGTTAGGCTGCGGAATGGTAGGGTTAAGCATTAGGGGAAGGGTTAGACTATGGGAGGGGAGGGATAGGTACTGGGGTGAAGTATAGTGTTAGGCTGTGGGAGGGGAGGGTTAGGCCCTAGGGGGAAGGTTAGGCTGTTGGACAGGAGGGTTAGGCACTAGGGGGAGGGTTAGGCACTAGGGGGCAGGCTAGGCTACAGGATGGGAGGGTTAGGGTTAGGCACAAGGGGCAGGGTATGGCTGCCAGATGGAAGGGTTAGGAACTAGGGGGAGGGTTAGGGTTAGACACTAGGGGGGAGCATATGGCTGCTGGATGGGTGGGTTAGGGTTAAACAATAGGGGGTTAGGC
Organism: Pseudophryne corroboree; assembly: GCF_028390025.1. NCBI lineage: Eukaryota > Metazoa > Chordata > Amphibia > Anura > Myobatrachidae > Pseudophryne > Pseudophryne corroboree. Next base: position 248,632,285 of record NC_086453.1, on the reverse strand, counting down.
TGCGGGATGGGAGGAAACGGGCACTAGGGGGAGGGTTTGGCTGCGGGATGGGAGGGTAAGGTTTGTATATATTCCTATAAGGGCTAACACTTGTATCACCCTATGTGAGAAGTGGCACAATGTAACAGACCTGTCCGCAGTCTTCAAGTCCAGCTCTGCAGGCTTCAATCTATTTCAGGCACAGCAGGTGGTGAGCTCACTTTTCCGCCTCTTGCTGATTGCCTTTGATCTGACTCCTCCTTGGGGCTGGGCACCAGATGCAGTGAAGGATTACTGGCCCATTCCTGCTCTTAATTAGAACCCCAGCACCTGATAAAAGCATCACTTTTAGCGATGTACGCGCCGCAGCTCTGCCTCTCCCGACACCCTCCAGCAGCTCCCTCTCACTCCACTGCGCTCCGTCAGACTCCGCCTAGCCTCAGGCACCGTCACAAGTGCTGCCGCTGCCTTACAGCTACTCTCCTCACGCTGGTCTCATCACCGTTCCATATCGTTCAGGGGCAGTTCTATTTAACTCCCCTGTCTGCACGCCTCCATTCTGCCTCTGAGGTCACAATTGACTAGCCAGCGCGGGTGAAAGTCCTGGGCTGGCTCACCACGCGCTGGCGGATGGGCAGTGGGAGCGCAGGGGGAATATGCACTCTAACTAGGTGTGCGCTGTGGGCAATGCCCCTTCTGCACACACCTAGTTACGGCGCTGGTTTGCTGTATAAAAACTAGAGATGAGCGGGTTCGGTTTCTTTGAATCCGAACCCGCACGAACTTCACTTTTTTTTTCACGGGTCCGAGCGACTCGGATCTTCCCGCCTTGCTCGGTTAACCCGAGCGCGCCCGAACGTCATCATGACGCTGTCGGATTCTCGCGAGACTCGGATTCTATATAAGGAGCCGCGCGTCGCCGCCATTTTCACACGTGCATTGAGATTGATAGGGAGAGGACGTGGCTGGCGTCCTCTCCATTAGAATAGATTAGAAGAGAGAGAGAGAGAGAGAGATTGTGCAGACAGAGTTTACCACAGTGACCAGTGCAGTTGTTGTTAAGTTAACTTTTATTTAATATATCCGTTCTCTGCTATATCCGTTCTCTGCCTGAAAAAAACGATACACAGCAGTCACACAGTGTGACTCAGTCTGTGTGCACTCAGCTCAGCCCAGTGTGCTGCACATCAATGTATAAAAGCTTATAATAATTGTGGGGGAGACTGGGGAGCACTGCAGGTTGTTATAGCAGGAGCCAGGAGTACATAATATTATATTAATTTAAAATTAAACAGTGCACACTTTTGCTGCAGGAGTGCCACTGCCAGTGTGACTAGTGGTGACCAGTGCCTGACCACCAGTATAGTAGTATATTGTTGTATACTATCTCTTTATCAACCAGTCTATATTAGCAGCAGACACAGTACAGTGCGGTAGTTCACGGCTGTGGCTACCTCTGTGTCGGCAGTCGGCACTCGGCAGGCAGTCCGTCCATCCATAATTGTATAATTATATACCACCTAACCGTGGTATTTTTTTTTCTTTCTTTATACCGTCGTCATAGTCATACTAGTTGTTACGAGTATACTACTATCTCTTTATCAACCAGTGTACAGTGCGGTAGTTCACGGCTGTGGCTACCTCTGTGTCGGCAGTCGGCAGGCAGTCCGTCCATCCATAATTGTATTATTATAATATATACCACCTAACCGTGGTTTTTTTTTCATTCTTTATACCGTCATAGTGTCATACTAGTTGTTACGAGTATACTACTATCTCTTTATCAACCAGTGTACAGTGCGGTAGTTCACGGCTGTGGCTACCTCTGTGTCGGCAGTCGGCAGGCAGTCCGTCCATCCATAATTGTATTATAATATATACCACCTAACCGTGGTTTTTTTTCCATTCTTTATACCGTCATAGTGTCATACTAGTTGTTACGAGTATACTACTATCTCTTTATCAACCAGTGTACAGTGCGGTAGTTCACGGCTGTGGCTACCTCTGTGTCGGCAGTCGGCAGGCAGTCCGTCCATCCATAATTGTATTATAATATATACCACCTAACCGTGGTTTTTTTTTCATTCTTTATACCGTCATAGTCAGTCATACTAGTTGTTACGAGTATACTACTATCTCTTTATCAACCAGTGTACAGTGCGGTAGTTCACGGCTGTGGCTACCTCTGTGTCGGCACTCGGCAGGCAGTCCGTCCATCCATAATTGTATTATAATATATACCACCTAACCGTGGTTTTTTTTTCATTCTTTATACCGTCATAGTGTCATACTAGTTGTTACGAGTATACTACTATCTCTTTATCAACCAGTGTACAGTGCGGTAGTTCACGGCTGTGGCTACCTCTGTGTCGGAACTCGGCAGGCAGTCCGTCCATCCATAATTGTATTATAATATATACCACCTAACCGTGGTTTTTTTTTCATTCTTTATACCGTCATAGTGTCATACTAGTTGTTACGAGTATACTACTATCTCTTTATCAACCAGTGTACAGTGCGGTAGTTCACGGCTGTGGCTACCTCTGTGTCGGCAGTCGGCAGGCAGTCCGTCCATCCATAATTGTATTATAATATATACCACCTAACCGTGGTTTTTTTTTCATTCTTTATACCGTCATAGTCAGTCATACTAGTTGTTACGAGTATACTACTATCTCTTTATCAACCAGTGTACAGTGCGGTAGTTCACGGCTGTGGCTACCTCTGTGTCGGCACTCGGCAGGCAGTCCGTCCATCCATAATTGTATTATAATATATACCACCTAACCGTGGTTTTTTTTTCATTCTTTATACCGTCATAGTGTCATACTAGTTGTTACGAGTATACTACTATCTCTTTATCAACCAGTGTACAGTGCGGTAGTTCACGGCTGTGGCTACCTCTGTGTCGGCAGTCGGCAGGCAGTCCGTCCATCCATAATTGTATTATAATATATACCACCTAACCGTGGTTTTTTTTTCATTCTTTATACCGTCATAGTGTCATACTAGTTGTTACGAGTATACTACTATCTCTTTATCAACCAGTGTACAGTGCGGTAGTTCACGGCTGTGGCTACCTCTGTGTCGGCAGTCGGCAGGCAGTCCGTCCATCCATAATTGTATTATAATATATACCACCTAACCGTGGTTTTTTTTTCATTCTTTATACCGTCATAGTGTCATACTAGTTGTTACGAGTATACTACTATCTCTTTATCAACCAGTGTACAGTGCGGTAGTTCACGGCTGTGGCTACCTCTGTGTCGGCAGTCGGCAGGCAGTCCGTCCATCCATAATTGTATTATAATATATACCACCTAACCGTGGTTTTGTTTTCATTCTTTATACCGTCATAGTGTCATACTAGTTGTTACGAGTATACTACTATCTCTTTATCAACCAGTGTACAGTGCGGTAGTTCACGGCTGTGGCTACCTCTGTGTCGGCAGTCGGCAGGCAGTCCGTCCATCCATAATTGTATTATAATATATACCACCTAACCGTGGGTTTTTTTTCATTCTTTATACCGTCATAGTGTCATACTAGTTGTTACGAGTATACTACTATCTCTTTATCAACCAGTGTACAGTGCGGTAGTTCACGGCTGTGGCTACCTCTGTGTCGGCAGTCGGCAGGCAGTCCGTCCATCCATAATTGTATTATAATATATACCACCTAACCGTGGTTTTTTTTTCATTCTTTATACCGTCATAGTGTCATACTAGTTGTTACGAGTATACTACTATCTCTTTATCAACCAGTGTACAGTGCGGTAGTTCACGGCTGTGGCTACCTCTGTGTCGGCAGTCGGCAGGCAGTCCGTCCATCCATAATTGTATTATAATATATACCACCTAACCGTGGTTTTTTTTTCATTCTTTATACCGTCATAGTCAGTCATACTAGTTGTTACGAGTATACTACTATCTCTTTATCAACCAGTGTACAGTGCGGTAGTTCACGGCTGTGGCTACCTCTGTGTCGGCACTCGGCAGCCCGTCCATAATTGTATACTAGTATCCAATCCATCCATCTCCATTGTTTACCTGAGGTGCCTTTTAGTTGTGCCTATTAAAATATGGAGAACAAAAATGTTGAGGTTCCAAAATTAGGGAAAGATCAAGATCCACTTCCACCTCGTGCTGAAGCTGCTGCCACTAGTCATGGCCGAGACGATGAAATGCCAGCAACGTCGTCTGCCAAGGCCGATGCCCAATGGCATAGTACAGAGCATGTCAAAACCAAAACACCAAATATCAGTAAAAAAAGGACTCCAAAACCTAAAATAAAATTGTCGGAGGAGAAGCGTAAACTTGCCAATATGCCATTTACCACACGGAGTGGCAAGGACCGGCTGAGGCCCTGGCCTATGTTCATGGCTAGTGGTTCAGCTTCACATGAGGATGGAAGCACTCAGCCTCTCGCTAGAAAACTGGAAAGACTCAAGCTGGCAAAAGCACCGCAAAGAACTGTGCGTTCTTTGAAATCCCAAATCCACAAGGAGAGTCCAATTGTGTCGGTTGCGATGCCTGACCTTCCCAACACTGGACGTGAAGAGCATGCGCCTTCCACCATTTGCACGCCCCCTGCAAGTGCTGGAAGGAGCACCCGCAGTCCAGTTCCTGATAGTCAGATTGAAGATGTCAGTGTTGAAGTACACCAGGATGAGGAGGATATGGGTGTTGCTGGCGCTGGGGAGGAAATTGACCAGGAGGATTCTGATGGTGAGGTGGTTTGTTTAAGTCAGGCACCCGGGGAGACACCTGTTGTCCGTGGGAGGAATATGGCCGTTGACATGCCAGGTGAAAATACCAAAAAAATCAGCTCTTCGGTGTGGAGGTATTTCACCAGAAATGCGGACAACAGGTGTCAAGCCGTGTGTTCCCTTTGTCAAGCTGTAATAAGTAGGGGTAAGGACGTTAACCACCTCGGAACATCCTCCCTTATACGTCACCTGCAGCGCATTCATAATAAGTCAGTGACAAGTTCAAAAACTTTGGGTGACAGCGGAAGCAGTCCACTGACCAGTAAATCCCTTCCTCTTGTAACCAAGCTCACGCAAACCACCCCACCAACTCCCTCAGTGTCAATTTCCTCCTTCCCCAGGAATGCCAATAGTCCTGCAGGCCATGTCACTGGCAAGTCTGACGAGTCCTCTCCTGCCTGGGATTCCTCCGATGCATCCTTGCGTGTAACGCCTACTGCTGCTGGCGCTGCTGTTGTTGCCGCTGGGAGTCGATGGTCATCCCAGAGGGGAAGTCGTAAGCCCACTTGTACTACTTCCAGTAAGCAATTGACTGTTCAACAGTCCTTTGCGAGGAAGATGAAATATCACAGCAGTCATCCTACTGCAAAGCGGATAACTGAGTCCTTGACAACTATGTTGGTGTTAGACGTGCGTCCGGTATCCGCCGTTAGTTCACAGGGAACTAGACAATTTATTGAGGCAGTGTGCCCCCGTTACCAAATACCATCTAGGTTCCACTTCTCTAGGCAGGCGATACCGAGAATGTACACGGACGTCAGAAAAAGACTCACCAGTCTCCTAAAAAATGCAGTTGTACCCAATGTCCACTTAACCACGGACATGTGGACAAGTGGAGCAGGGCAGGGTCAGGACTATATGACTGTGACAGCCCACTGGGTAGATGTATGGACTCCCGCCGCAAGAACAGCAGCGGCGGCACCAGTAGCAGCATCTCGCAAACGCCAACTCTTTCCTAGGCAGGCTACGCTTTGTATCACCGCTTTCCAGAATACGCACACAGCTGAAAACCTCTTACGGCAACTGAGGAAGATCATCGCGGAATGGCTTACCCCAATTGGACTCTCCTGTGGATTTGTGGCATCGGACAACGCCAGCAATATTGTGTGTGCATTAAATATGGGCAAATTCCAGCACGTCCCATGTTTTGCACATACCTTGAATTTGGTGGTGCAGAATTTTTTAAAAAACGACAGGGGCGTGCAAGAGATGCTGTCGGTGGCCAGAAAAATTGCGGGACACTTTCGGCGTACAGGCACCACGTACAGAAGACTGGAGCACCACCAAAAACTACTGAACCTGCCCTGCCATCATCTGAAGCAAGAAGTGGTAACGAGGTGGAATTCAACCCTCTATATGCTTCAGAGGTTGGAGGAGCAGCAAAAGGCCATTCAAGCCTATACAATTGAGCACGATATAGGAGATGGAATGCACCTGTCTCAAGTGCAGTGGAGAATGATTTCAACGTTGTGCAAGGTTCTGATGCCCTTTGAACTTGCCACACGTGAAGTCAGTTCAGACACTGCCAGCCTGAGTCAGGTCATTCCCCTCATCAGGCTTTTGCAGAAGAAGCTGGAGGCATTGAAGAAGGAGCTAAAAGGGAGCGATTCCGCTAGGCATGTGGGACTTGTGGATGCAGCCCTTAATTCGCTTAACAAGGATTCACGGGTGGTCAATCTGTTGAAATCAGAGCACTACATTTTGGCCACCGTGCTCGATCCTAGATTTAAAGCCTACCTTGGATCTCTCTTTCCGGCAGACACAGGTCTGCTGGGGTTGAAAGACCTGCTGGTGACAAAATTGTCAAGTCAAGCGGAACGCGACCTGTCAACATCTCCTCCTTCACATTCTCCCGCAACTGGGGGTGCGAGGAAAAGGCTCAGAATTCCGAGCCCACCCGCTGGCGGTGATGCAGGGCAGTCTGGAGCGACTGCTGATGCTGACATCTGGTCCGGACTGAAGGACCTGACAACGATTACGGACATGTCGTCTACTGTCACTGCCTATGATTCTCTCAACATTGATAGAATGGTGGAGGATTATATGAGTGACCGCATCCAAGTAGGCACGTCACACAGTCCGTACTTATACTGGCAGGAAAAAGAGGCAATTTGGAGGCCCTTGCACAAACTGGCTTTATTCTACCTAAGTTGCCCTCCCACAAGTGTGTACTCCGAAAGAGTGTTTAGTGCCGCCGCTCACCTTGTCAGCAATCGGCGTACGAGGTTACATCCAGAAAATGTGGAGAAGATGATGTTCATTAAAATGAATTATAATCAATTCCTCCGCGGAGACATTGACCAGCAGCAATTGCCTCCACAAAGTACACAGGGAGCTGAGATGGTGGATTCCAGTGGGGACGAATTGATAATCTGTGAGGAGGGGGATGTACACGGTGATATATCGGAGGGTGAAGATGAGGTGGACATCTTGCCTCTGTAGAGCCAGTTTGTGCAAGGAGAGATTAATTGCTTCTTTTTTGGGGGGGGTCCAAACCAACCCGTCATATCAGTCACAGTCGTGTGGCAGACCCTGTCACTGAAATGATGGGTTGGTTAAAGTGTGCATGTCCTGTTTTGTTTATACAACATAAGGGTGGGTGGGAGGGCCCAAGGATAATTCCATCTTGCACCTCTTTTTTCTTTTCTTTTTCTTTGCATCATGTGCTGATTGGGGAGGGTTTTTTGGAAGGGACATCCTGCGTGACACTGCAGTGCCACTCCTAGATGGGCCCGGTGTTTGTGTCGGCCACTAGGGTCGCTAATCTTACTCACACAGCTACCTCATTGCGCCTCTTTTTTTCTTTGCGTCATGTGCTGTTTGGGGAGGGTTTTTTGGAAGGGACATCCTGCGTGACACTGCAGTGCCACTCCTAGATGTGCCCGGTGTTTGTGTCGGCCACTAGGGTCGCTAATCTTACTCACACAGCTACCTCATTGCGCCTCTTTTTTTCTTTGCGTCATGTGCTGTTTGGGGAGGGTTTTTTGGAAGGGACATCCTGCGTGATACTGCAGTGCCACTCCTAGATGGGCCCGGTGTTTGTGTCGGCCACTAGGGTCGCTAATCTTACTCACACAGTCAGCTACCTCATTGCGCCTCTTTTTTTCTTTGCGTCATGTGCTGTTTGGGGAGGGTTTTTTGGAAGGGCCATCCTGCGTGACACTGCAGTGCCACTCCTAGATGGGCCCGGTGTTTGTGTCGGCCACTAGGGTCGCTAATCTTACTCACACAGCTACCTCATTGCGCCTCTTTTTTTCTTTGCGTCATGTGCTGTTTGGGGAGGGTTTTTTGGAAGGGCCATCCTGCGTGACACTGCAGTGCCACTCCTAGATGGGCCCGGTGTTTGTGTCGGCCACTAGGGTCGCTAATCTTACTCACACAGCTACCTCATTGCGCCTCTTTTTTTCTTTGCGTCATGTGCTGTTTGGGGAGGGTTTTTTGGAAGGGACATCCTGCGTGACACTGCAGTGCCACTCCTAGATGGGCCCGGTGTTTGTGTCGGCCACTAGGGTCGCTTATCTTACTCACACAGCGACCTCGGTGCAAATTTTAGGACTAAAAATAATATTGTGAGGTGTGAGGTATTCAGAATAGACTGAAAATGAGTGTAAATTATGGTTTTTGAGGTTAATAATACTTTGGGATCAAAATGACCCCCAAATTCTATGATTTAAGCTGTTTTTTAGTGTTTTTGGAAAAAAACACCCGAATCCAAAACACACCCGAATCCGACAAAAATAATTCGGTGAGGTTTTGCCAAAACGCGTTCGAACCCAAAACACGGCCGCGGAACCGAACCCAAAACCAAAACACAAAACCCGAAAAATTTCAGGCGCTCATCTCTAATAAAAACGTACTAAATATATTCTGAAGAAAAAAAATATTGTGTGACAGCAAACTACTGTATCTGTGTGAGGGGGTGAAACTTGCAAAACTCATTTTGGGATATACCAAGGTCAATGTTCCCACACTACCTTTTAACTTACACAGATGGTTAAATTTTCACAAGTACAGTCTTATTATTTAATACCCACAACTCATATTATTATAGATTATATACAGTACCTAGGGCTGTAAATTAGAATTAACGTGATGTTACAGACTGGATGATGTAGAATTATTACAGCATAATATTGGTTGGCCGGGGGAGCTACAGTATTACATTTTTGGAATGTGGTAATAGATTGGTGTAACTGGAAATTTAGGGTGTGATTGTGAGTTGCATGCAATTTAGCATTCATCTGGATGGGTGTTAGTGAGTGGCAATGGCATGGTAATGAGGCAGTCACACATACTGTAGAATAAAATTAATATGGACAAGTCTTGGGCAGGTGCATTGCGTTACATCGTATTCAGGGCTATTAATTTGCTCACTATGTAAAGAGCTTCTGGGGTATCTTTATTAAAGTGCCGGAGATTGCAGTGTCGGGATCACAACATCGGTATTCTGACTGCTGGGATCCTAACTGGGGGGAGGGTTAGGTTTAGGCTGCTAGAAAGGAGGGTTAGGGGGCCAGTGGGGGGGAGGTAAGTATACTTACCTTCCCCTGTCGGGATTCTAATCATTGGGATTCTGCAGTCGGTAATCTGATCACCGGTAACCCAACCCAAACATTGAAATCCCAACAGAATATACTAATGGGGATATCTTAGTACACAATTCATATGCGCTATTATGTGGTTTTACTGTATTCATGGAAAAATGGAGTAAAGGGTCCTTTTTAAATCACAAGAAATCTTAATTTAGAAATGTGGCACAGACTGCAACATACTTTCTCAAAAAAGCTTAGCTATGCTAAAACCAAATATAATGGGGATCATTCAGACCCTGCCACTAATGCGGCTAGAGCACATTTTGTACATTTTGGCAAACTAGGCATGCTCAGTGGGCGTAATGCAGCTGCGCATATTTACACATTGCAGTTGCAACCCCCGATGGATGCGACCGCAATGTCATTGACAGCGGTGGGTGTTGCGGGGGCAGAGTTGCGTATGCAGCGATCTGCGTTCATCTGCGTTCATCTGTGAATAACCCCCAATGTACGTTTTTGAAAGTACATAAACCCAACTCAGCAATGGCTCCATTATTTTTCCACCAAACCTTTCTAAGTAGGATAAAAGGACAATTAATTGTCATTGCCTCCCTCCTCCCATGTTTGCATCTCTTTATAATATAAATTGTGCTATATAAATAACCTATATTTGGAATATCATTAATTGTTTTTGCTAGAACAGTAGATGCATTTTTGCAGCATAAATGTTCTATTACTCTCTTTGGTTCAACAAATTTACAGCACGTTGTTGTATATTAAAAATATATTGTCACATTTTGTAAAATGACAGCTGCTTTAATTGAGCTTCAGGATGTGACTTTGGTATTGCTGCTCTTACTAAATACGGGATCCGGTCTGAAGATCGACAGTGTCTAGGTCGACAATGTTTAGGTCGACCACAATAGGTCGACAGTCACTAGGTCGACATGGATGGAAGGTCGACAGGGTTTCTAGGTCGACATGTGCTAGGGCGACAGGTCTAAAGGTCGACATGACTTTTTTTAAAAAAAATTCTTTTTTTGAATTTTTTCATACTTAACGATCCACGTGGACTACGATTGAACGGTAAAGTGTGCCGAGCGAAGCGGTAGCGGAGCGAAGGCACCATGCCCGAAGCATGGCGAGTGAAGCGAGCCATGCGAGGGGACACGGTGATCTAAATTGGGATCCCGGTCACTCTACGAAGAAAACGACACCAAAAATAAATAAATCCTCATGTCGACCTTTAGACCTGTCGACCTAGCACATGTCGACCTAGAAACCCTGTCGACCTTCCATCCATGTCGACCTAGTGACTGTCGACCTATAGTGGTCGACCTAAACATTGTCGACCTAGACACTGTCGATTTGATGAACCACACCCCTAAATACAGCTGACATTACACTCTAAACTATAGAATAACAGATAATATTAATAAAAAAAATCAATACAATCTATCTATGGTTTTTGGTGGTGGCATCATGGAAGAAGAAGAATTATAAGGCAGTAAATGATTGTGATTCGGCTGAAACTATTTTTTTAGTCACTTCTGTTTGTTGGCAAAGGATGCACGTGCATCTTGTATACAAAAAGTACAAAGCTACAAAGAAACAGATTTGTGGCTTTAGGACCTGTATCAGAGTTGTATGGTAATGCTGCCGCAGCTGCGAATGTGTACGCAGCTAATGTGTGAAAGTATATTAATGCTGCAGCCACCTGGAAATGGATTGAGACACCCGACGTACTGCATAAAGACGCTGCATCACTTGCAGTTCATTACACAGGCTTGCAATGGAAAATTTGTCTGAAAACAAATAGCTTATAGATTTTTGCATGCTATTTTCTGAAAACATACTAAAAAAGTTCCATCACGTACCATTTGTCCACAAACTCAAATTATAATTTTCGGTATAACCAGAATTACCGTATTAAGCGTATTAAAACAAAAGTCTACAAGTACAATAAGGACTCTTACTTTAAGTGTATCGTGGAAGACATGCTGATGAAATACAAAGACTTGGGTTGCTCAATTAGTTTAAAGGTGCATTTCTTGAAATCTCATAAAATAGTTTTCCTATTAATTTTGGTGCTATAAATGAAGAGCAGAGGGAAAGATTTCATCAAGACATCAATGAGATGGTATGCAGATACCAGGGTAGGTGGAATGTCAACATGATTGTGGATTACTGTTGGATGCTACACTGAGAAGAGCCGCTAGCTGTCTACAAGAGAAAAGTACTAAAAGGATCTTATAGGGGAAAAGGAAAAGGTACTTGGAAATGAGCATAAAACTATTTTTAATAAGGGGGGGGGGGGGGGGTTTCAACGTCAGAAGGGATTTCTATCTATTATTTAGTGCATACATTTTTTTTATGCATTTACAAATAAATATGTCTCAACCAGAATACATATTATTGTGTTATTTCTAGAGATGAGCGGGTTCGGTTTCTTTGAATCCGAACCCGCACGAACTTCACTTTTTTTTTCACGGGTCCGAGCGACTCGGATCTTCCCGCCTTGCTCGGTTAACCCGAGCGCGCCCGAACGTCATCATGACGCTGTCGGATTCTCGCGAGACTCGGATTCTATATAAGGAGCCGCGCGTCGCCGCCATTTTCACACGTGCATTGAGATTGATAGGGAGAGGACGTGGCTGGCGTCCTCTCCATTTAGATTAGATTTAGAAGAGAGAGAGAGAGAGAGATTGCTGTGATACTGTAGATTAGAAGAGAGTGCAGACAGAGTTTAGTGACTGACGACCACAGTGACCAGTGACCACCAGAGACAGTGCAGTTGTTTGTTTTATTTAATATATCCGTTCTCTGCCTGAAAAAAACGATACACAGTCACACAGTGACTCAGTCTGTGTGCACTGCTCAGCCCAGTGTGCTGCACATCAATGTATTGTATATAAAGCTTATAATTGTGGGGGAGACTGGGGAGCACTGCAGGTTGTTATAGCAGGAGCCAGGAGTACATGATAAATAATATTATATTAAAATTAAACAGTGCACACTTTTGCTGCAGGAGTGCCACTGCCAGTGTGACTAGTGGTGACCAGTGCCTGACCACCAGTATATTAGTAGTATTGTATACTATCTCTTTATCAACCAGTCTATATTAGCAGCAGACACAGTACAGTGCGGTAGTTCACGGCTGTGGCTACCTCTGTGTCGGCACTCGGCAGGCAGTCCGTCCATCCATAATTGTATTATAATATATACCACCTAACCGTGGTTTTTTTTTCATTCTTTATACCGTCGTCATACTAGTTGTTACGAGTATACTACTATCTCTTTATCAACCAGTGTACAGTGCGGTAGTTCACGGCTGTGGCTACCTCTGTGTCGGCACTCGGCAGGCAGTCCGTCCAACCATAATTGTATTATATACCACCTAACCGTGGTTTTTTTTTCATTCTTTATACCGTCGTCATACTAGTTGTTACGAGTATACTACTATCTCTTTATCAACCAGTGTACAGTGCGGTAGTTCACGGCTGTGGCTACCTCTGTGTCGGCACTCGGCAGGCAGTCCGTCCATCCATAATTGTATTATAATATATACCACCTAACCGTGGTTTTTTTTTCATTCTTTATACCGTCGTCATACTAGTTGTTACGAGTATACTACTATCTCTTTATCAACCAGTGTACAGTGCGGTAGTTCACGGCTGTGGCTACCTCTGTGTCGGCACTCGGCAGGCAGTCCGTCCAACCATAATTGTATTATAATATATACCACCTAACCGTGGTTTTTTTTTCATTCTTTATACCGTCGTCATACTAGTTGTTACGAGTATACTACTATCTCTTTATCAACCAGTGTACAGTGCGGTAGTTCACGGCTGTGGCTACCTCTGTGTCGGCACTCGGCAGGCAGTCCGTCCAACCATAATTGTATTATATACCACCTAACCGTGGTTTTTTTTTCATTCTTTATACCGTCGTCATACTAGTTGTTACGAGTATACTACTATCTCTTTATCAACCAGTGTACAGTGCGGTAGTTCACGGCTGTGGCTACCTCTGTGTCGGCACTCGGCAGGCAGTCCGTCCAACCATAATTGTATTATAATATATACCACCTAACCGTGGTTTTTTTTTCATTCTTTATACCGTCGTCATACTAGTTGTTACGAGTATACTACTATCTCTTTATCAACCAGTGTACAGTGCGGTAGTTCACGGCTGTGGCTACCTCTGTGTCGGCACTCGGCAGGCAGTCCGTCCATCCATAATTGTATTATAATATATACCACCTAACCGTGGTTTTTTTTTCATTCTTTATACCGTCGTCATACTAGTTGTTACGAGTATACTACTATCTCTTTATCAACCAGTGTACAGTGCGGTAGTTCACGGCTGTGGCTACCTCTGTGTCGGCACTCGGCAGGCAGTCCGTCCAACCATAATTGTATTATAATATATACCACCTAACCGTGGTTTTTTTTTCATTCTTTATACCGTCGTCATACTAGTTGTTACGAGTATACTACTATCTCTTTATCAACCAGTGTACAGTGCGGTAGTTCACGGCTGTGGCTACCTCTGTGTCGGCACTCGGCAGGCAGTCCGTCCAACCATAATTGTATTATATACCACCTAACCGTGGTTTTTTTTTCATTCTTTATACCGTCGTCATACTAGTTGTTACGAGTATACTACTATCTCTTTATCAACCAGTGTACAGTGCGGTAGTTCACGGCTGTGGCTACCTCTGTGTCGGCACTCGGCAGGCAGTCCGTCCATCCATAATTGTATTATAATATATACCACCTAACCGTGGTTTTTTTTTCATTCTTTATACCGTCGTCATACTAGTTGTTACGAGTATACTACTATCTCTTTATCAACCAGTGTACAGTGCGGTAGTTCACGGCTGTGGCTACCTCTGTGTCGGCACTCGGCAGGCAGTCCGTCCAACCATAATTGTATTATAATATATACCACCTAACCGTGGTTTTTTTTTCATTCTTTATACCGTCGTCATACTAGTTGTTACGAGTATACTACTATCTCTTTATCAACCAGTGTACAGTGCGGTAGTTCACGGCTGTGGCTACCTCTGTGTCGGCACTCGGCAGGCAGTCCGTCCAACCATAATTGTATTATAATATATACCACCTAACCGTGGTTTTTTTTTCATTCTTTATACCGTCGTCATACTAGTTGTTACGAGTATACTACTATCTCTTTATCAACCAGTGTACAGTGCGGTAGTTCACGGCTGTGGCTACCTCTGTGTCGGCACTCGGCAGGCAGTCCGTCCAACCATAATTGTATTATAATATATACCACCTAACCGTGGTTTTTTTTTCATTCTTTATACCGTCGTCATACTAGTTGTTACGAGTATACTACTATCTCTTTATCAACCAGTGTACAGTGCGGTAGTTCACGGCTGTGGCTACCTCTGTGTCGGCACTCGGCAGGCAGTCCGTCCATCCATAATTGTATTATATACCACCTAACCGTGGTTTTTTTATACCACCTAACCGTGGCAGTCCGTCCATAATTGTATACTAGTATCCAATCCATCCATCTCCATTGTTTACCTGAGGTGCCTTTTAGTTCTGCCTATAAAATATGGAGAACAAAAAAGTTGAGGTTCCAAAATTAGGGAAAGATCAAGATCCACTTCCACCTCGTGCTGAAGCTGCTGCCACTAGTCATGGCCGAGACGATGAAATGCCAGCAACGTCGTCTGCCAAGGCCGATGCCCAATGTCATAGTACAGAGCATGTCAAATCCAAAACACCAAATATCAGAAAAAAAAGGACTCCAAAACCTAAAATTAAATTGTCAGAGGAGAAGCGTAAACTTGCCAATATGCCATTTACCACACGGAGTGGCAAGGAACGGCTGAGGCCATGGCCTATGTTCATGGCTAGTGGTTCAGCTTCACATGAGGATGGAAGCACTCAGCCTCTCGCTAGAAAACTGAAAAGACTCAAGCTGGCAAAAGCACCGCAAAGAACTGTGCGTTCTTTGAAATCCCAAATCCACAAGGAGAGTCCAATTGTGTCGTTTGCGATGCCTGACCTTCCCAACACTGGACGTGAAGAGCATGCGCCTTCCACTATTTGCATGCCCCCTGCAAGTGCTGGAAGGAGCACCCGCAGTCCAGTTCCTGATAGTCAGATTGAAGATGTCAGTGTTGAAGTACACCAGGATGAGGAGGATATGGGTGTTGCTGGCGCTGGGGAGGAAATTGACCAGGAGGATTCTGATGGTGAGGTGGTTTGTTTAAGTCAGGCACCCGGGGAGACACCTGTTGTCCGTGGGAGGAATATGGCCGTTGACATGCCAGGTGAAAATACCAAAAAAATCAGCTCTTCGGTGTGGAGGTATTTCACCAGAAATGCGGACAACAGGTGTCAAGCCGTGTGTTCCCTTTGTCAAGCTGTAATAAGTAGGGGTAAGGACGTTAACCACCTCGGAACATCCTCCCTTATACGTCACCTGCAGCGCATTCATAATAAGTCAGTGACAAGTTCAAAAACTTTGGGTGACAGCGGAAGCAGTCCACTGACCAGTAAATCCCTTCCTCTTGTAACCAAGCTCACGCAAACCACCCCACCAACTCCCTCAGTGTCAATTTCCTCCTTCCCCAGGAATGCCAATAGTCCTGCAGGCCATGTCACTGGCAAGTCTGACGAGTCCTCTCCTGCCTGGGATTCCTCCGATGCATCCTTGCGTGTAACGCCTACTGCTGCTGGCGCTGCTGTTGTTGCCGCTGGGAGTCGATGGTCATCCCAGAGGGGAAGTCGTAAGCCCACTTGTACTACTTCCAGTAAGCAATTGACTGTTCAACAGTCCTTTGCGAGGAAGATGAAATATCACAGCAGTCATCCTACTGCAAAGCGGATAACTGAGTCCTTGACAACTATGTTGGTGTTAGACGTGCGTCCGGTATCCGCCGTTAGTTCACAGGGAACTAGACAATTTATTGAGGCAGTGTGCCCCCGTTACCAAATACCATCTAGGTTCCACTTCTCTAGGCAGGCGATACCGAGAATGTACACGGACGTCAGAAAAAGACTCACCAGTGTCCTAAAAAATGCAGTTGTACCCAATGTCCACTTAACCACGGACATGTGGACAAGTGGAGCAGGGCAGGGTCAGGACTATATGACTGTGACAGCCCACTGGGTAGATGTATGGACTCCCGCCGCAAGAACAGCAGCGGCGGCACCAGTAGCAGCATCTCGCAAACGCCAACTCTTTCCTAGGCAGGCTACGCTTTGTATCACCGCTTTCCAGAATACGCACACAGCTGAAAACCTCTTACGGCAACTGAGGAAGATCATCGCGGAATGGCTTACCCCAATTGGACTCTCCTGTGGATTTGTGGCATCGGACAACGCCAGCAATATTGTGTGTGCATTAAATATGGGCAAATTCCAGCACGTCCCATGTTTTGCACATACCTTGAATTTGGTGGTGCAGAATTTTTTAAAAAACGACAGGGGCGTGCAAGAGATGCTGTCGGTGGCCAGAAAAATTGCGGGACACTTTCGGCGTACAGGCACCACGTACAGAAGACTGGAGCACCACCAAAAACTACTGAACCTGCCCTGCCATCATCTGAAGCAAGAAGTGGTAACGAGGTGGAATTCAACCCTCTATATGCTTCAGAGGTTGGAGGAGCAGCAAAAGGCCATTCAAGCCTATACAATTGAGCACGATATAGGAGATGGAATGCACCTGTCTCAAGTGCAGTGGAGAATGATTTCAACGTTGTGCAAGGTTCTGATGCCCTTTGAACTTGCCACACGTGAAGTCAGTTCAGACACTGCCAGCCTGAGTCAGGTCATTCCCCTCATCAGGCTTTTGCAGAAGAAGCTGGAGGCATTGAAGAAGGAGCTAACACGGAGCGATTCCGCTAGGCATGTGGGACTTGTGGATGCAGCCCTTAATTCGCTTAACAAGGATTCACGGGTGGTCAATCTGTTGAAATCAGAGCACTACATTTTGGCCACCGTGCTCGATCCTAGATTTAAAGCCTACCTTGGATCTCTCTTTCCGGCAGACACAGGTCTGCTGGGGTTGAAAGACCTGCTGGTGACAAAATTGTCAAGTCAAGCGGAACGCGACCTGTCAACATCTCCTCCTTCACATTCTCCCGCAACTGGGGGTGCGAGGAAAAGGCTCAGAATTCCGAGCCCACCCGCTGGCGGTGATGCAGGGCAGTCTGGAGCGACTGCTGATGCTGACATCTGGTCCGGACTGAAGGACCTGACAACGATTACGGACATGTCGTCTACTGTCACTGCATATGATTCTCTCAACATTGATAGAATGGTGGAGGATTATATGAGTGACCGCATCCAAGTAGGCACGTCACACAGTCCGTACTTATACTGGCAGGAAAAAGAGGCAATTTGGAGGCCCTTGCACAAACTGGCTTTATTTTACCTAAGTTGCCCTCCCACAAGTGTGTACTCCGAAAGAGTGTTTAGTGCCGCCGCTCACCTTGTCAGCAATCGGCGTACGAGGTTACATCCAGAAAATGTGGAGAAGATGATGTTCATTAAAATGAATTATAATCAATTCCTCCGCGGAGACATTGACCAGCAGCAATTGCCTCCACAAAGTACACAGGGAGCTGAGATGGTGGATTCCAGTGGGGACGAATTGATAATCTGTGAGGAGGGGGATGTACACGGTGATATATCGGAGGGTGAAGATGAGGTGGACATCTTGCCTCTGTAGAGCCAGTTTGTGCAAGGAGAGATTAATTGCTTCTTTTTTGGGGGGGGTCCAAACCAACCCGTCATATCAGTCACAGTCGTGTGGCAGACCCTGTCACTGAAATGATGGGTTGGTTAAAGTGTGCATGTCCTGTTTTGTTTATACAACATAAGGGTGGGTGGGAGGGCCCAAGGATAATTCCATCTTGCACCTCTTTTTTCTTTTCTTTTTCTTTGCATCATGTGCTGATTGGGGAGGGTTTTTTGGAAGGGACATCCTGCGTGACACTGCAGTGCCACTCCTAGATGGGCCCGGTGTTTGTGTCGGCCACTAGGGTCGCTAATCTTACTCACACAGCTACCTCATTGCGCCTCTTTTTTTCTTTGCGTCATGTGCTGTTTGGGGAGGGTTTTTTGGAAGGGACATCCTGCGTGACACTGCAGTGCCACTCCTAGATGTGCCCGGTGTTTGTGTCGGCCACTAGGGTCGCTAATCTTACTCACACAGCTACCTCATTGCGCCTCTTTTTTTCTTTGCGTCATGTGCTGTTTGGGGAGGGTTTTTTGGAAGGGACATCCTGCGTGATACTGCAGTGCCACTCCTAGATGGGCCCGGTGTTTGTGTCGGCCACTAGGGTCGCTAATCTTACTCACACAGTCAGCTACCTCATTGCGCCTCTTTTTTTCTTTGCGTCATGTGCTGTTTGGGGAGGGTTTTTTGGAAGGGCCATCCTGCGTGACACTGCAGTGCCACTCCTAGATGGGCCCGGTGTTTGTGTCGGCCACTAGGGTCGCTAATCTTACTCACACAGCTACCTCATTGCGCCTCTTTTTTTCTTTGCGTCATGTGCTGTTTGGGGAGGGTTTTTTGGAAGGGCCATCCTGCGTGACACTGCAGTGCCACTCCTAGATGGGCCCGGTGTTTGTGTCGGCCACTAGGGTCGCTAATCTTACTCACACAGCTACCTCATTGCGCCTCTTTTTTTCTTTGCGTCATGTGCTGTTTGGGGAGGGTTTTTTGGAAGGGACATCCTGCGTGACACTGCAGTGCCACTCCTAGATGGGCCCGGTGTTTGTGTCGGCCACTAGGGTCGCTTATCTTACTCACACAGCGACCTCGGTGCAAATTTTAGGACTAAAAATAATATTGTGAGGTGTGAGGTATTCAGAATAGACTGAAAATGAGTGTAAATTATGGTTTTTGAGGTTAATAATACTTTGGGATCAAAATGACCCCCAAATTCTATGATTTAAGCTGTTTTTTAGTGTTTTTGGAAAAAAACACCCGAATCCAAAACACACCCGAATCCGACAAAAATAATTCGGTGAGGTTTTGCCAAAACGCGTTCGAACCCAAAACACGGCCGCGGAACCGAACCCAAAACCAAAACACAAAACCCGAAAAATTTCAGGCGCTCATCTCTAATAAAAACGTACTAAATATATTCTGAAGAAAAAAAATATTGTGTGACAGCAAACTACTGTATCTGTGTGAGGGGGTGAAACTTGCAAAACTCATTTTGGGATATACCAAGGTCAATGTTCCCACACTACCTTTTAACTTACACAGATGGTTAAATTTTCACAAGTACAGTCTTATTATTTAATACCCACAACTCATATTATTATAGATTATATACAGTACCTAGGGCTGTAAATTAGAATTAACGTGATGTTACAGACTGGATGATGTAGAATTATTACAGCATAATATTGGTTGGCCGGGGGAGCTACAGTATTACATTTTTGGAATGTGGTAATAGATTGGTGTAACTGGAAATTTAGGGTGTGATTGTGAGTTGCATGCAATTTAGCATTCATCTGGATGGGTGTTAGTGAGTGGCAATGGCATGGTAATGAGGCAGTCACACATACTGTAGAATAAAATTAATATGGACAAGTCTTGGGCAGGTGCATTGCGTTACATCGTATTCAGGGCTATTAATTTGCTCACTATGTAAAGAGCTTCTGGGGTATCTTTATTAAAGTGCCGGAGATTGCAGTGTCGGGATCACAACATCGGTATTCTGACTGCTGGGATCCTAACTGGGGGGAGGGTTAGGTTTAGGCTGCTAGAAAGGAGGGTTAGGGGGCCAGTGGGGGGGAGGTAAGTATACTTACCTTCCCCTGTCGGGATTCTAATCATTGGGATTCTGCAGTCGGTAATCTGATCACCGGTAACCCAACCCAAACATTGAAATCCCAACAGAATATACTAATGGGGATATCTTAGTACACAATTCATATGCGCTATTATGTGGTTTTACTGTATTCATGGAAAAATGGAGTAAAGGGTCCTTTTTAAATCACAAGAAATCTTAATTTAGAAATGTGGCACAGACTGCAACATACTTTCTCAAAAAAGCTTAGCTATGCTAAAACCAAATATAATGGGGATCATTCAGACCCTGCCACTAATGCGGCTAGAGCACATTTTGTACATTTTGGCAAACTAGGCATGCTCAGTGGGCGTAATGCAGCTGCGCATATTTACACATTGCAGTTGCAACCCCCGATGGATGCGACCGCAATGTCATTGACAGCGGTGGGTGTTGCGGGGGCAGAGTTGCGTATGCAGCGATCTGCGTTCATCTGCGTTCATCTGTGAATAACCCCCAATGTACGTTTTTGAAAGTACATAAACCCAACTCAGCAATGGCTCCATTATTTTTCCACCAAACCTTTCTAAGTAGGATAAAAGGACAATTAATTGTCATTGCCTCCCTCCTCCCATGTTTGCATCTCTTTATAATATAAATTGTGCTATATAAATAACCTATATTTGGAATATCATTAATTGTTTTTGCTAGAACAGTAGATGCATTTTTGCAGCATAAATGTTCTATTACTCTCTTTGGTTCAACAAATTTACAGCACGTTGTTGTATATTAAAAATATATTGTCACATTTTGTAAAATGACAGCTGCTTTAATTGAGCTTCAGGATGTGACTTTGGTATTGCTGCTCTTACTAAATACGGGATCCGGTCTGAAGATCGACAGTGTCTAGGTCGACAATGTTTAGGTCGACCACAATAGGTCGACAGTCACTAGGTCGACATGGATGGAAGGTCGACAGGGTTTCTAGGTCGACATGTGCTAGGGCGACAGGTCTAAAGGTCGACATGACTTTTTTTAAAAAAAAATCTTTTTTTGAATTTTTTCATACTTAACGATCCACGTGGACTACGATTGAACGGTAAAGTGTGCCGAGCGAAGCGGTAGCGGAGCGAAGGCACCATGCCCGAAGCATGGCGAGTGAAGCGAGCCATGCGAGGGGACACGGTGATCTAAATTGGGATCCCGGTCACTCTACGAAGAAAACGACACCAAAAATAAATAAATCCTCATGTCGACCTTTAGACCTGTCGACCTAGCACATGTCGGCCTAGAAACCCTGTCGACCTTCCATCCATGTCGACCTAGTGACTGTCGACCTATAGTGGTCGACCTAAACATTGTCGACCTAGACACTGTCGATTTGATGAACCACACCCCTAAATACAGCTGACATTACACTCTAAACTATAGAATAACAGATAATATTAATAAAAAAAATCAATACAATCTATCTATGGTTTTTGGTGGTGGCATCATGGAAGAAGAAGAATTATGAGGCAGTAAATGATTGTGATTCGGCTGAAACTATTTTTTTAGTCACTTCTGTTTGTTGGCAAAGGATGCACGTGCATCTTGTATACAAAAAGTACAAAGCTACAAAGAAACAGATTTGTGGCTTTAGGACCTGTATCAGAGTTGTATGGTAATGCTGCCGCAGCTGCGAATGTGTACGCAGCTAATGTGTGAAAGTATATTAATGCTGCAGCCACCTGGAAATGGATTGAGACACCCGACGTACTGCATAAAGACGCTGCATCACTTGCAGTTCATTACACAGGCTTGCAATGGAAAATTTGTCTGAAAACAAATAGCTTATAGATTTTTGCATGCTATTTTCTGAAAACATACTAAAAAAGTTCCATCACGTACCATTTGTCCACAAACTCAAATTATAATTTTCGGTATAACCAGAATTACCGTATTAAGCGTATTAAAACAAAAGTCTACAAGTACAATAAGGACTCTTACTTTAAGTGTATCGTGGAAGACATGCTGATGAAATACAAAGACTTGGGTTGCTCAATTAGTTTAAAGGTGCATTTCTTGAAATCTCATAAAATAGTTTTCCTATTAATTTTGGTGCTATAAATGAAGAGCAGAGGGAAAGATTTCATCAAGACATCAATGAGATGGTATGCAGATACCAGGGTAGGTGGAATGTCAACATGATTGTGGATTACTGTTGGATGCTACACTGAGAAGAGCCGCTAGCTGTCTACAAGAGAAAAGTACTAAAAGGATCTTATAGGGGAAAAGGAAAAGGTACTTGGAAATGAGCATAAAACTATTTTTAATAAGGGGGGGGGGGGGGGGTTTCAACGTCAGAAGGGATTTCTATCTATTATTTAGTGCATACATTTTTTTTATGCATTTACAAATAAATATGTCTCAACCAGAATACATATTATTGTGTTATTTCTAGAGATGAGCGGGTTCGGTTTCTTTGAATCCGAACCCGCACGAACTTCACTTTTTTTTTCACGGGTCCGAGCGACTCGGATCTTCCCGCCTTGCTCGGTTAACCCGAGCGCGCCCGAACGTCATCATGACGCTGTCGGATTCTCGCGAGACTCGGATTCTATATAAGGAGCCGCGCGTCGCCGCCATTTTCACACGTGCATTGAGATTGATAGGGAGAGGACGTGGCTGGCGTCCTCTCCATTTAGATTAGATTTAGAAGAGAGAGAGAGAGATTGCTGTGATACTGTAGATTAGAAGAGAGTGCAGACAGAGTTTAGTGACTGACGACCACAGTGACCAGTGACCACCAGAGACAGTGCAGTTGTTTGTTTTATTTAATATATCCGTTCTCTGCCTGAAAAAAACGATACACAGTGACTCAGTCTGTGTGCACTGCTCAGCCCAGTGTGCTGCACATCAATGTATTGTATATAAAGCTTATAATTGTGGGGGAGACTGGGGAGCACTGCAGGTTGTTATAGCAGGAGCCAGGAGTACATGATAAATAATATTATATTAAAATTAAACAGTGCACACTTTTGCTGCAGGAGTGCCACTGCCAGTGTGACTAGTGGTGACCAGTGCCTGACCACCAGTATATTAGTAGTATTGTATACTATCTCTTTATCAACCAGTCTATATTAGCAGCAGACACAGTACAGTGCGGTAGTTCACGGCTGTGGCTACCTCTGTGTCGGCACTCGGCAGGCAGTCCGTCCATCCATAATTGTATTATAATATATACCACCTAACCGTGGTTTTTTTTTCATTCTTTATACCGTCGTCATACTAGTTGTTACGAGTATACTACTATCTCTTTATCAACCAGTGTACAGTGCGGTAGTTCACGGCTGTGGCTACCTCTGTGTCGGCACTCGGCAGGCAGTCCGTCCAACCATAATTGTATTATATACCACCTAACCGTGGTTTTTTTTTCATTCTTTATACCGTCGTCATACTAGTTGTTACGAGTATACTACTATCTCTTTATCAACCAGTGTACAGTGCGGTAGTTCACGGCTGTGGCTACCTCTGTGTCGGCACTCGGCAGGCAGTCCGTCCATCCATAATTGTATTATAATATATACCACCTAACCGTGGTTTTTTTTTCATTCTTTATACCGTCGTCATACTAGTTGTTACGAGTATACTACTATCTCTTTATCAACCAGTGTACAGTGCGGTAGTTCACGGCTGTGGCTACCTCTGTGTCGGCACTCGGCAGGCAGTCCGTCCAACCATAATTGTATTATAATATATACCACCTAACCGTGGTTTTTTTTTCATTCTTTATACCGTCGTCATACTAGTTGTTACGAGTATACTACTATCTCTTTATCAACCAGTGTACAGTGCGGTAGTTCACGGCTGTGGCTACCTCTGTGTCGGCACTCGGCAGGCAGTCCGTCCAACCATAATTGTATTATATACCACCTAACCGTGGTTTTTTTTTCATTCTTTATACCGTCGTCATACTAGTTGTTACGAGTATACTACTATCTCTTTATCAACCAGTGTACAGTGCGGTAGTTCACGGCTGTGGCTACCTCTGTGTCGGCACTCGGCAGGCAGTCCGTCCAACCATAATTGTATTATAATATATACCACCTAACCGTGGTTTTTTTTTCATTCTTTATACCGTCGTCATACTAGTTGTTACGAGTATACTACTATCTCTTTATCAACCAGTGTACAGTGCGGTAGTTCACGGCTGTGGCTACCTCTGTGTCGGCACTCGGCAGGCAGTCCGTCCATCCATAATTGTATTATAATATATACCACCTAACCGTGGTTTTTTTTTCATTCTTTATACCGTCGTCATACTAGTTGTTACGAGTATACTACTATCTCTTTATCAACCAGTGTACAGTGCGGTAGTTCACGGCTGTGGCTACCTCTGTGTCGGCACTCGGCAGGCAGTCCGTCCAACCATAATTGTATTATAATATATACCACCTAACCGTGGTTTTTTTTTCATTCTTTATACCGTCGTCATACTAGTTGTTACGAGTATACTACTATCTCTTTATCAACCAGTGTACAGTGCGGTAGTTCACGGCTGTGGCTACCTCTGTGTCGGCACTCGGCAGGCAGTCCGTCCAACCATAATTGTATTATATACCACCTAACCGTGGTTTTTTTTTCATTCTTTATACCGTCGTCATACTAGTTGTTACGAGTATACTACTATCTCTTTATCAACCAGTGTACAGTGCGGTAGTTCACGGCTGTGGCTACCTCTGTGTCGGCACTCGGCAGGCAGTCCGTCCATCCATAATTGTATTATAATATATACCACCTAACCGTGGTTTTTTTTTCATTCTTTATACCGTCGTCATACTAGTTGTTACGAGTATACTACTATCTCTTTATCAACCAGTGTACAGTGCGGTAGTTCACGGCTGTGGCTACCTCTGTGTCGGCACTCGGCAGGCAGTCCGTCCAACCATAATTGTATTATAATATATACCACCTAACCGTGGTTTTTTTTTCATTCTTTATACCGTCGTCATACTAGTTGTTACGAGTATACTACTATCTCTTTATCAACCAGTGTACAGTGCGGTAGTTCACGGCTGTGGCTACCTCTGTGTCGGCACTCGGCAGGCAGTCCGTCCAACCATAATTGTATTATAATATATACCACCTAACCGTGGTTTTTTTTTCATTCTTTATACCGTCGTCATACTAGTTGTTACGAGTATACTACTATCTCTTTATCAACCAGTGTACAGTGCGGTAGTTCACGGCTGTGGCTACCTCTGTGTCGGCACTCGGCAGGCAGTCCGTCCAACCATAATTGTATTATAATATATACCACCTAACCGTGGTTTTTTTTTCATTCTTTATACCGTCGTCATACTAGTTGTTACGAGTATACTACTATCTCTTTATCAACCAGTGTACAGTGCGGTAGTTCACGGCTGTGGCTACCTCTGTGTCGGCACTCGGCAGGCAGTCCGTCCATCCATAATTGTATTATATACCACCTAACCGTGGTTTTTTTATACCACCTAACCGTGGCAGTCCGTCCATAATTGTATACTAGTATCCAATCCATCCATCTCCATTGTTTACCTGAGGTGCCTTTTAGTTCTGCCTATAAAATATGGAGAACAAAAAAGTTGAGGTTCCAAAATTAGGGAAAGATCAAGATCCTCTTCCACCTCGTGCTGAAGCTGCTGCCACTAGTCATGGCCGAGACGATGAAATGCCAGCAACGTCGTCTGCCAAGGCCGATGCCCAATGTCATAGTACAGAGCATGTCAAATCCAAAACACCAAATATCAGAAAAAAAAGGACTCCAAAACCTAAAATTAAATTGTCGGAGGAGAAGCGTAAACTTGCCAATATGCCATTTACCACACGGAGTGGCAAGGAACGGCTGAGGCCATGGCCTATGTTCATGGCTAGTGGTTCAGCTTCACATGAGGATGGAAGCACTCAGCCTCTCGCTAGAAAACTGAAAAGACTCAAGCTGGCAAAAGCACCGCAAAGAACTGTGCGTTCTTTGAAATCCCAAATCCACAAGGAGAGTCCAATTGTGTCGTTTGCGATGCCTGACCTTCCCAACACTGGACGTGAAGAGCATGCGCCTTCCACTATTTGCATGCCCCCTGCAAGTGCTGGAAGGAGCACCCGCAGTCCAGTTCCTGATAGTCAGATTGAAGATGTCAGTGTTGAAGTACACCAGGATGAGGAGGATATGGGTGTTGCTGGCGCTGGGGAGGAAATTGACCAGGAGGATTCTGATGGTGAGGTGGTTTGTTTAAGTCAGGCACCCGGGGAGACACCTGTTGTCCGTGGGAGGAATATGGCCGTTGACATGCCAGGTGAAAATACCAAAAAAATCAGCTCTTCGGTGTGGAGGTATTTCACCAGAAATGCGGACAACAGGTGTCAAGCCGTGTGTTCCCTTTGTCAAGCTGTAATAAGTAGGGGTAAGGACGTTAACCACCTCGGAACATCCTCCCTTATACGTCACCTGCAGCGCATTCATAATAAGTCAGTGACAAGTTCAAAAACTTTGGGTGACAGCGGAAGCAGTCCACTGACCAGTAAATCCCTTCCTCTTGTAACCAAGCTCACGCAAACCACCCCACCAACTCCCTCAGTGTCAATTTCCTCCTTCCCCAGGAATGCCAATAGTCCTGCAGGCCATGTCACTGGCAAGTCTGACGAGTCCTCTCCTGCCTGGGATTCCTCCGATGCATCCTTGCGTGTAACGCCTACTGCTGCTGGCGCTGCTGTTGTTGCCGCTGGGAGTCGATGGTCATCCCAGAGGGGAAGTCGTAAGCCCACTTGTACTACTTCCAGTAAGCAATTGACTGTTCAACAGTCCTTTGCGAGGAAGATGAAATATCACAGCAGTCATCCTACTGCAAAGCGGATAACTGAGTCCTTGACAACTATGTTGGTGTTAGACGTGCGTCCGGTATCCGCCGTTAGTTCACAGGGAACTAGACAATTTATTGAGGCAGTGTGCCCCCGTTACCAAATACCATCTAGGTTCCACTTCTCTAGGCAGGCGATACCGAGAATGTACACGGACGTCAGAAAAAGACTCACCAGTGTCCTAAAAAATGCAGTTGTACCCAATGTCCACTTAACCACGGACATGTGGACAAGTGGAGCAGGGCAGGGTCAGGACTATATGACTGTGACAGCCCACTGGGTAGATGTATGGACTCCCGCCGCAAGAACAGCAGCGGCGGCACCAGTAGCAGCATCTCGCAAACGCCAACTCTTTCCTAGGCAGGCTACGCTTTGTATCACCGCTTTCCAGAATACGCACACAGCTGAAAACCTCTTACGGCAACTGAGGAAGATCATCGCGGAATGGCTTACCCCAATTGGACTCTCCTGTGGATTTGTGGCATCGGACAACGCCAGCAATATTGTGTGTGCATTAAATATGGGCAAATTCCAGCACGTCCCATGTTTTGCACATACCTTGAATTTGGTGGTGCAGAATTTTTTAAAAAACGACAGGGGCGTGCAAGAGATGCTGTCGGTGGCCAGAAAAATTGCGGGACACTTTCGGCGTACAGGCACCACGTACAGAAGACTGGAGCACCACCAAAAACTACTGAACCTGCCCTGCCATCATCTGAAGCAAGAAGTGGTAACGAGGTGGAATTCAACCCTCTATATGCTTCAGAGGTTGGAGGAGCAGCAAAAGGCCATTCAAGCCTATACAATTGAGCACGATATAGGAGATGGAATGCACCTGTCTCAAGTGCAGTGGAGAATGATTTCAACGTTGTGCAAGGTTCTGATGCCCTTTGAACTTGCCACACGTGAAGTCAGTTCAGACACTGCCAGCCTGAGTCAGGTCATTCCCCTCATCAGGCTTTTGCAGAAGAAGCTGGAGGCATTGAAGAAGGAGCTAAAAGGGAGCGATTCCGCTAGGCATGTGGGACTTGTGGATGCAGCCCTTAATTCGCTTAACAAGGATTCACGGGTGGTCAATCTGTTGAAATCAGAGCACTACATTTTGGCCACCGTGCTCGATCCTAGATTTAAAGCCTACCTTGGATCTCTCTTTCCGGCAGACACAGGTCTGCTGGGGTTGAAAGACCTGCTGGTGACAAAATTGTCAAGTCAAGCGGAACGCGACCTGTCAACATCTCCTCCTTCACATTCTCCCGCAACTGGGGGTGCGAGGAAAAGGCTCAGAATTCCGAGCCCACCCGCTGGCGGTGATGCAGGGCAGTCTGGAGCGACTGCTGATGCTGACATCTGGTCCGGACTGAAGGACCTGACAACGATTACGGACATGTCGTCTACTGTCACTGCCTATGATTCTCTCAACATTGATAGAATGGTGGAGGATTATATGAGTGACCGCATCCAAGTAGGCACGTCACACAGTCCGTACTTATACTGGCAGGAAAAAGAGGCAATTTGGAGGCCCTTGCACAAACTGGCTTTATTCTACCCTAGTTGCCCTCCCACAAGTGTGTACTCCGAAAGAGTGTTTAGTGCCGCCGCTCACCTTGTCAGCAATCGGCGTACGAGGTTACATCCAGAAAATGTGGAGAAGATGATGTTCATTAAAATGGATTATAATCAATTCCTCCGCGGAGACATTGACCAGCAGCAATTGCCTCCACAAAGTACACAGGGAGCTGAGATGGTGGATTCCAGTGGGGACGAATTGATAATCTGTGAGGAGGGGGATGTACACGGTGATATATCGGAGGGTGAAGATGAGGTGGACATCTTGCCTCTGTAGAGCCAGTTTGTGCAAGGAGAGATTAATTGCTTCTTTTTTGGGGGGGGTCCAAACCAACCCGTCATATCAGTCACAGTCGTGTGGCAGACCCTGTCACTGAAATGATGGGTTGGTTAAAGTGTGCATGTCCTGTTTTGTTTATACAACATAAGGGTGGGTGGGAGGGCCCAAGGATAATTCCATCTTGCACCTCTTTTTTCTTTTCTTTTTCTTTGCATCATGTGCTGATTGGGGAGGGTTTTTTGGAAGGGACATCCTGCGTGACACTGCAGTGCCACTCCTAGATGGGCCCGGTGTTTGTGTCGGCCACTAGGGTCGCTAATCTTACTCACACAGCTACCTCATTGCGCCTCTTTTTTTCTTTGCGTCATGTGCTGTTTGGGGAGGGTTTTTTGGAAGGGACATCCTGCGTGACACTGCAGTGCCACTCCTAGATGTGCCCGGTGTTTGTGTCGGCCACTAGGGTCGCTAATCTTACTCACACAGCTACCTCATTGCGCCTCTTTTTTTCTTTGCGTCATGTGCTGTTTGGGGAGGGTTTTTTGGAAGGGCCATCCTGCGTGACACTGCAGTGCCACTCCTAGATGGGCCCGGTGTTTGTGTCGGCCACTAGGGTCGCTAATCTTACTCACACAGCTACCTCATTGCGCCTCTTTTTTTCTTTGCGTCATGTGCTGTTTGGGGAGGGTTTTTTGGAAGGGACATCCTGCGTGACACTGCAGTGCCACTCCTAGATGGGCCCGGTGTTTGTGTCGGCCACTAGGGTCGCTTATCTTACTCACACAGCGACCTCGGTGCAAATTTTAGGACTAAAAATAATATTGTGAGGTGTGAGGTATTCAGAATAGACTGAAAATGAGTGTAAATTATGGTTTTTGAGGTTAATAATACTTTGGGATCAAAATGACCCCCAAATTCTATGATTTAAGCTGTTTTTTAGTGTTTTTGGAAAAAACACCCGAATCCAAAACACACCCGAATCCGACAAAAATAATTCGGTGAGGTTTTGCCAAAACGCGTTCGAACCCAAAACACGGCCGCGGAACCGAACCCAAAACCAAAACACAAAACCCGAAAAATTTCAGGCGCTCATCTCTAGTTATTTCCCCACATTGTCGCATTCACATTGTGAAAAAAAACCTTGCATAGTACAGAAATTTGGTAGTCATATATGAAATCAGCATCCCAAAAACCATAAGAATAAGTCATCAAATTGCGCACAATTGTCAATTACCCCAATTTTGTAGGCCTGTGTTCTCAGCCCTATAGTTGTGCAGCATAGTCACAGGAAGTGAGGCGCCAGAGGCACTGTTACTGTGTATGGAAGTGCAGATGTAGGCTGGGGCATGCCTGCATTGTTACTGCCGCTCCCCATTACCACCAACAAATGGCCCTGACTGTCAATCACTTTGAAAATAAATCCTCTCTACATACACTGTCTCAAGACTAGTGTGGCACATGTGCAGTATGATTCAGATGCATGAGCAGATGCCCGATAATCGCTCAACTGCGGAAAAAAAATCGAGTTTGCATATAACTCTGAATCATGACCATAGTTTTGTTAACGCAAAATACTTAATAGTTTAATGCCCAGCTATGTCTTGGAGAAACATTTTGAAGCCTACAACATGAGATATAAAAAGTGAGATGTTTCCTCTATATCAAGATAGTACAGAGGATATTTGTATGTCAAAGCTTAAAATGGATTTCTGCCAAATATCAAAAAGTTGAAATTGAAAGTTTTTTGGATCTTGATGCCTGTAGCTTCTTTCACTGTTTTCTTTTAATCCTTTTAATAAGAATACTTCAAACCTTCAAATAAGATGCAACACCTTTCCATTTATGACCCCTTCCAGAAGACCTTCTAAAATGTAATAGCCTCACGCAGGCAGCTTTCTACAAAACCTTTCATATATTCACTCTTCTTTTTACTTAACAAGAAGTGAAAATTGCTATGAAAAAGATAGGAAGATAAGCTTTTACTCACTTCAGCTATGTACATATGCATGGGAAATGGTTCCATCTCTGTTAAGGTTTTGTGCTATTACATTAGATGTTATCACATCATGAGTGGAGACCGCAACAAGTCCTGCAGAAGATTTCACATTGGAAGTCCATTAACCATCTATGTCTCAGGCATAGACAGCCTGTCTATGTCTTCAGACATGGACAGCTACTGTACATATTAAGCCTTTGTGTGACAGAGTTCAGATACAGCGCTTTTCAGTTTCATAAGACGTTGACATTTTTCATATCTTTTAATCTTTAGTTCTTGTGCATTGTCCACTCCATCCTGTCCATTCTCCTTTCCTTTGATAAGTCATATTTGTATCTCATTAATCTACTTGTAGTGAATGTCACCCATTATTTGTCCGATTAATTGAATTCTACTGGTAATGTTAATGAAGGACTCACATGCATCCTGTTTTATAAATAAAGTCTTGGTTTTTGCTACTGAAATGTTTAGATGAGACTGCAATAATTATTTTCTAGCTTAAGATTCCTCCCCCCACAGAAACAGGATTTACAAGACTATTGGTGTAATACATGTTTAAACTAGAGAGGAGCGGGTTTGGTTCTCAGAAAACCGAACCTTACCGGACTTCACCACGCAAGCCCGGATCAGAGTCAGGCTTGGGTTTTCCTGCCTGACTTGTCAACCAGAACGAGGTAAAACGTCATCATCCAGCTGTCGGAATCTCGCGGGTTTTGGATTCCATATAAGGAGACGCACGTCGCCGCCATTTTCACTCTGGCATTGGAGAGTGTAGAGAGAGGACGTGTCTCCATCCTCTCAGTGTCCTCAGTGTCCATATATTGTGCTGCATCTGTCCAGTCAAAGTGGTTGTGTCCTCTGCTGCCATATGTCCAGTGCAGCTGTATAAGTCCCTTACAGTGTTACTGTGTTGTGCTGCATCAGTTCAGAGGTGGTGTATTATGCTTCATCAGTCCAGTCACAGTGGTGGTGTCCTCTGCTGCCATATGTCCAGTGCTGCTGTATAATTCAATTCCAGTGGTGCTGTGTTGTGCTTCATCAGTCCAGTGGTGGTGTATTGTGCTCCATCAGTCCAGTCACAGTGGTGGTGTTCTCTGCTGCCATATGTCCTGTGCTGCTGTATAAGTCCAGTCCATTGCAGTGCTGCTGTGTTGTCCTGCATCAGTCCAGTGGTGGTGTCCCTGTGCTGCCGTATATATCCAGTGGTACTGACGTATATATGTCCAGTGATCCTGCCGTACATTTCCAGTGATCCTGCCATATATATCCAGTGATCCTGAAGTATATGTCCATTGATACTGTTGTATATGTCCAGCGGTACTGCCACGTAAATCCAGTGATCCTGCCATATAAATCCAGTGATCCTGCAGTATAATTCCAATGATCCTGCCATATAATTCCAGTGCTCCTGCCTTATAAATCAAGTAATCCTGCCGTATATGTCCATTGATACTGCCGTATATTTCCAGCGGTACTGCTGTATAAATCCAGTGATCCTACCGTATATTTCCAGTGGTACTGGCGTATAAATCCAGTGAACCTGCCATATAATTACAGCGGTACTGGTGTATAAGTCCAGTCCAGTGATACTGCCGTATATGTCCATTGATAATGCTGTATATCTCCATTGATACTGCCGTTTATGTCCAGCAGTACTGACGTATAAATCCAGTGATCCTGCCGTATAATTCCAGTGGTACTGGGGTATAAGTCCAGTGATCCTGCTGCATATGTCCATTGATACTGCCGTATATGTCCAGCGGTACTGCCGTATAAATCCTGTGATCCTGCCGTATAAGTCCAGCGATCCTGCCATATAATTCCAGTGGTACTGGTGTATAAATCCAGTGATCCTGCCATAAAATTCCAGTGATACTGCAGTATAATTGCAGTGATCCTTCCGTATAGGTCCAGTGATCCTGCCGTATTATTCCAGTGATCCTGCCGTATAATTCCAGTGGTACTGGCGTATAAGTCCAGTGATCCTGCCGTATAATTACAGTGGTACTGGCGTATAAGTCCAGTCCAGTGATACAGCTGTATATGTTTATTGATTCTGCAGTATATGTCCAGCGGTACTGCTGTATAAATCCAGTGATCCTACCATATAAATCCAGTGATCCTGCCGTATAATTCCAGTGATCCTTTCGTATAATTCCAGTGGTACTGGCATATAAGTCCAGTGATACTGCCGTATAATAACATTGGTACTGGTGTATAAGTCCATTCCAGTGATACTGCTGTATATGTCCAGTGATACTGCCATATATGTCCATTGATACTGCCGTCTATATCCAGCAGTACTGCCGTATAAATCAAGTGATCCTGCCGTAATATTCCAATGGTACTGGAGTATATGTCCAGTGATCCTGCCGTATATGTCCATTGATTCTGCCGTAATATGTCCAGCGGTACTGCCGTATAAATCCAGTGATCCTGAAGTATAAGTCCAGTAATGCTGCCGTATAATTCCAGTGATCCTGCCTTATAATTCCAGAGGTACTGACATATAAATCCAGTGATCCTGCCGTATAATTTTAGTGATCCTGCTGTATGATTGCAGTAATCCTGCCATATAAATCCAGTGATCCCGCCATATAATTCCAGTGATCCTGCCTTATAATTCCAGTGGTAATGGCTTATAAATCCAGTGATCCTGCCGTATAATTAAAGTGGTACTGGCGTATATGTCCAGTCCAGTGATACTGTTGTATATGTCCTGTGATACTGCCGTATATGTCCATTGATACTGCTGTATATGTCCTGCGGTACTGCTGTATATGTCCAGCGGTACTGCCGTATAAATCCAGTGATCCTGCCGTATAAGTCCAGTGATTCTGCTGTATATTTCCAGTGATACTGCCATATAATTCCAGTGGTACTGGTGAATAAGTCCAGTGATCCTGCTGTATAATTACAGTGATCCTGCCGTATAAGTCCAGTCCAGTGGTGCTGTCCTGTGCTGTATATTATTTACTCCAAATAAAGGGGTTAAATATTAATATTTAATCCAAATAATTTTCACAGGGTTTGCCCTGTGTGGTGTAGAGGTACGCTCTCCTGTACAGCATATTGTTATATAACTCCAGAAAAATAATGGAGAACAAAAATTTGTAAGATAAAATAGGGAAAGATCAAGAACCACTTCCTCCTAGTGCTGATGCTGCTGCCACTAGTCATGACATAGACAATGAAATCACATAAACTTTGTCTGCCAAGGCCGATGCTTAATGTGATAGTAGAGGGCATGTAAAATCCAAAAAGCCAAAGTTCAGTAAAAAGACCCAAAATAAGAAATTCAAATGGTATGCCATTTACGACATAGAGTGGCAAGGAACGGCTAAGGCCCTGGCCTATGTTCATGACTAGTAGTTCAGCTTCACATGATGATGGAAGCCCTCATCCTCCCGCTAGAAAAATGATAAGAGTTAAGCTGGAAAAAGCACAGCAAAGAACTGTGCATTCTAAGATTGTATCACAAACCCT
This sequence comes from Pseudophryne corroboree, assembly GCF_028390025.1. Classification (NCBI taxonomy): domain Eukaryota; kingdom Metazoa; phylum Chordata; class Amphibia; order Anura; family Myobatrachidae; genus Pseudophryne; species Pseudophryne corroboree. The sequence continues at coordinate 248,598,010 of NC_086453.1, read as the reverse complement.
AAGGAGAGTCCAAGCATATTGGTGGCTGCGATGCCTGACCTTCCCAACACTGTAGGGAAAGAGGTGGCATCTTCGACCATTTGCATGCCCTCTGCAAGTGCTGAAAGTAGCACCCACAGTCAAGTTTCTGATATTCAAATTGAAGATGTCACTGATGAAGTACACCAGGATGAGGATATGGGTGTTGCTGGCGCTGAGGAGGAAGTTGACGATGAGGATTCTGATGGTGATGTGGTTTGTTTAAATCAGGCATCGGGGGAGACACCTGTTGTCCGTGGGATGAATAAGCCCATTGGGATGCCTGGGCAAAATACCAAAAAATCCACCTCTTCAGTGTAGATTTATTTCTCCACAAATCCGGACAACAGGTGTCAAGCCGTATGTTGCCTCTGTCAATTGGTATTAAAAAGGGTTAAGGACGTTAACCACCTAGGAACATCCTCCCTTATACATCACCTGCAACGCATTCATTAGAAGTCAGTGTCAAGTTGTGAAACTTTGGATAAGAGCGTAAGCAGTCCACTAACACCTAAATCCCTTCTTCCTCTTGTACCCAAGCTCCTGCAAGCCACACCACCAACTCCCTCAACATCAATTTCCTCCTCAGTCAGGAACGTCAGTAGTCCTGCAGGCCATGTCACTGGCAAGACTGAGGAGTCCTCTCCTAACCGGGATTCCTCTGGAGAATCCTTGAGTGGTACGCCTGCTGTTGTTGCCACTGCTGTTGTTGCTGCTGGGAGTCAATCGTCATCCCTGAGGTGAAGTCGGAAGACCACTTGTACTACTTCCAGTAAGCAATTGACTGTCCAACAGTCCATTGTGAGGAAGATTAAATATCACAACAGTCATCCTTTTGCAAAGTGGATAACTGAGGCATTAACAGCTATGTTGGTGTTAGATGTGTGTCCGGTATCTGCCATTGGTACAGTGGGACTTAAAGAATTGTTTGAGGTAGTGTGTCCACGGTATCAAATCCAATCTAGGTTCCACTTCACTAGGCAGGCGATACTGAGAATGTACAGAGATGTCAGTAAAAGTGTCCTAAGTGTCCTACAAAAATGCAGTTGTACCCACTGTCCACTTAACCATGGACATGTGGACAAGTGGAACAGGGCAGACTAAGGACTATATGACTGTGATAGCCCACTGATTGGATGCATGCCTCCCGCAGCAACAACAGCAGTGGCACCAGTAGCAGCATCTCACAAAGCCAACTCATTCCTAGGCATGCTATGCTGTGTATCACCACTTTCCGTAAGAGGCACACCGCTCACAACCTCTTACGGAAACTGAGGGACATCATTGCACAATGGCTTACCCCAATTAGATTCTTCTAAGGATTTGTTGTATCGGACAATGCCACCAATATTGTGCGTGCATTACATCTGGGCAAATTCCAGCATGTCCCATGTTTTGCACATACAATTAATTTGGTTGTACAGAATTTTTTGAAAAATTACAGGGGTATGCAGGAGATGCTGTTGGTGGCCACTTTCGGCATTCAGCCACCACATGCCGTAGACTGGAGTGCTATCAAACACACCTGAATCTGCCCTGCCATCACCTGAAGCAAGAAGTGGTAACGAGGTGGAATTCAACACTCTATATGCTTCAGAGGATGGAGGAGCAGCAAAAGGCCATTCAAGCCTATATATCCACCTACGATATAAGCAAAGGAGGGGGATTGCACCTTACTCAAGTGCAGTGGAGAATGATTTCTGTCTTGTGCAAGGTTCTCCAACCCTTCAAACTTGCCACACGTGAAGTCAGTTCAGACACTGCCAGCTTGAGTCAGGTCATTCCCCTCATCAGGCTTTTGCAGAAGCAGCTGGAGAAATTGAAGGAGAAGCTAAGATGGAGCAATTCCACAAAGTATGTGGGACTTGTGGATGGAGCCCTTCATTCGCTTTGCCAGGATTCAATGGTGGGCAATCTGTTGAAATCAGAACACTACAGTTTGGCCACCGTGCTCAATCCTAGGTTTAAAGCCTACAAGTCTGCAGAGGTTCAAAGACCTGCTGGTGAGAAAATTGTCAACTCAAGCGGAACGTGACCTGTCAACAGCTCCTCCTTCACTTTCTCCCGCAACTGGGGCTGTGAGGAAAAGGATAAGATTTCCTAGCCCACCCGCTGGCGGTGATGCAGGGCAATCAGGAGCGAGTGCTGACATCTGGTCCGGACTGAAGGACCTGCCAACGATTACTGACATGTCTACTGTTACTGCATATGATTCTGTCACCACTGAAAGAATGGTGGAGGATTATATGAATGACAGCATCCAAGTAGGCATGCCAGAAAGTCCATACATATACTGGCAGGAAAAAGTGGCAATTTGGATGCCCTTGCACAAACTGGCTTTATTTTACCTAAGTTGACCCCCCTCCAGTGTGTACTCTGAAAAAGTGTTTAGTGCAGCCAGTAACTTTGTCAGCGATCAGCGTAGGAGTTTACTTCCACAAAATGTGGAGAAGATGATGTTCATCAAAATGAATTATAAATTCCTCTGGGAATACATTGACCAGCAATTGCCTCCAGAAAGTACACAGGGACCTGTGATGATGGGGACAAATTAAAACTCTGTGAGGAGGAAGATGTACACACTGAAAGGGGTGTGGAATCGGAGGATGAGGTCGACATCTTGCCTCTGTAGAGCCAGTTTGTGCAAGTAGAGATTGATTGCTTTCTTTTTTGGTGGGGGCCCTAAGAAACCAGTCATTTCAGTCACAGTCATGTGGCAGACCCTGTCGCTGAAATGATTGGTTTGTTAATGTGTGCATGTCCTGTTTACACAACATAAGGGTGGGTGGGAGGGCCCAAGGACAATTCTATCTTGCACCTCTTTTTCTTCTTTGCATCATGTGCTGTTTGGGGACTAGTTTTTTTAAGTGCCATCCTGCCTGCCACTACAATGCAACTCCTAGATTTGCCAGGTGTTTGTTCCGCACACTTTGTGTCGCTTAGCTTAGTCATACAGCCATCTTGGTGCAACCTTTTGGCCTTAAAACAATATTGTGAGGTGTGAGGTGTTCATAATAGACTGGAAATGAGTGTAAATTAATTTTACTGAGGTTAATAATACCGTAGGATCAAAATTACCCCCAAATTCTGTGATTTTAGCTGTTTTTATGTTTTTTTCAAAAATTATCCAGATCCAAAACCAAAACACAAAAGGGTGGTTTTTGCAAAACCAACCCAAAACCAAAACACGAGCAGGGAATTAGAACCAAAACCAAAACACAAAAAGTGCCCACCGCACATCTCTTGTTTGAACGCTATGGCCGATGTTCATGCTGCGATCGCACTGCACATGAGTCAAGGTGTTGCTGTGATCCTGCTTGCAATGAGGATTTTACTGGAAAGTTATTAACAGAAAGTGTCCGTCTGGAGATGTTGATGGGGGGTGGTATTCATGTGACCGGCGGTCGGGAGACCGACGGTCACATGACCTCTACCGACATCCCGCCTCCTCACTATCTCGATGGTTGGCATGCCGACCAACAGGGACTATTTCCACTCGTGAGTGTCCACGACACCCATAGAGTGGGAACAGAACCCTTGGCGAGCCACTTGCTGCACTCGCCCCTCCCCGCCGGGGTTCCTGGCGTCGGTATGCTGCCGGGATCCCGGCATCGGTATGCTGACCGGCGGTCAGGAGAACGCCGGTCAGACATACTACACCTGTTGATGGGAAGTGGTTGCAAAAATGCAAATGTTTAATTGCCATTTTCTGGGCAAGCAATTTCCATCTGCTGCAGGCTCATAAGTACAGAAACATAGATCCTGCGTAACTACTACTGTGTCCAGTCTGCCTAGCTATGGGGCTACCCTAGCAGTCGGTGTTCCTTGTTTTTGCATATGGGTTGCGAATGTGTACGCAATTGCAAATGAGTGTGCGATGGCTCCAGTGGTGTCTCATTTCATTCCTGGGCGACAGCTTCACTTTCTAACATCAGCAGCTGTGAAGATGAAAAAATAGCACTTGCTAAAGAATGTGTACAAACATTAATTAGGCTCTATGTTAATATCACAATTAATGTTTTGGGATTCTATTAGGAATCATGTTGATGATCAATCAAACTTAATGTTATGAAATGTCCTTTTCAAATTGCAATAAAGATATTTGAGCTAACGTGTACACTATGCCTGATTCAGAGATGTGCTGTATGCTAATACATTCATGTCTGTGATCCAGTCCACGGATACTGTGTGAACATTTTCACATTATACAGCAACCATGATTTGTACTGAGCTGAATACCAGCATCTTTGCAAGACTCAGCAGCTGCGTACAAAGTGTTGGTAGCAGATCATTTTGATTATTGGGTCTTTGTCTATGTGTAGCAATATGGGGGGTCATTCCGAGTTGTTTGCTCTGTATTTTTTTCTCGCAACGGAGCGATTAGTCGCTAATGCGCAATGCCCGCAGTGCGACTGTGCCAAGTAAATTTGCTATGCAGTTAGGTATTTTACTAACGGCATTACGAGGTTTTTTCTTCATTCTGGTGATCGTAATGTGATTGACAGGAAGTGGGTGTTTCTGGGCGGAAACAGGCCGTTTTATGGGTGTGTGCGAAAAAACGCTACCGTTTCTGGGAAAAACGCGGGAGTGGCTGGAGAAACGGAGGAGTGTCTGGGCGAACACTGGGTGTGTTTGTGACGTCAAACCAGGAACAACAAGCACTGAACTGATCGCAGATGCCGAGTAAGTGTGGAGCTACTCAGAAACTGCTAAGAAGTGTCTATTCGCAATTCTGCTAATCTTTCGTTCGCAATTTTACTATGCTAAGATTCACTCCCAGTAGGCGGCGGCTTAGCGTGTGCAAAGCTGCTAAAAGCAGCTTGCGAGCGAACAACTCGGAATGACCCCCATGATCTGAATGCATGGTCACAGGAAGTGAAATGCTGGATCCATAGTAACTGTGTATGGTATCACAGGCACAGACTGAGACATACCCTGAAAATGGTCATGACACACTTGCATTTTTGCCTCTGCTCCCCCATTATCACCCAGTAATGGTCCCTTACTGTTACTCACTATATAAATTAATCCTGTCTGCATCATTGCAAGTCTATTGCAGCACATGCATAGTGCGACTCAGATGCATGTACTGCCAGATGATAATTGCTCAAATGCGTACATTTTTGCAATGTGTACAATTTTGAATCAGGCCTATAGTTGTAAGTGAACAGTATTTCTGTGGTACTCATTTTGAAGCACTGTTATGAAAGTTGTTGGACAACTTACATACTTAAGGCATGCATCTTACAGTATCCAATCAAATTCTGTCATTTTTAGAATGGTTTAGAAAGTTAATACAGTGTATCTCATTACATTTTAGGATCTACAATATCTTCTTTTTTTGGTTACCTTTGCATCAGTTTTCATAAAAGTCCCTCAATTTATGTATTTTTATTAAATAAACATAAACTGCTGATGATTATTATTAAACTGCTTCCTAGCAACTCCCTGACAAGCTATAATAGTACGATTTGTATTGGCAAAACCATGCTTTTAAACTATATTTTATGGGTACTGATCAATTATGTATTTCTCATATGACACGGTTTTCTAGATGCTGGGAATAAAATCTTAGATGAAGCCATTCTTGCTGCTAATTATATTGTATTTCGAGTAGAATGAAGCTTTACCAGTGGATTAATATATTTCCATAATGTATTGAGATTAATAATTGAGTATTTTTTTTATTATATTAAACACAGTAAAACCCAGAAAGAAAACTCATCAAGATTATGTTATTCACAGTAATACATATCAGACGCACCTTGGACTGTGTCTTATACACCTGAGATATACAAATGAGTATTTCAATTTATGTAATTGGTAAAATTGCAGTTATTAGAAAAAGTTGTAATAACTTGTATGAAACATTTACTAGTATAGTAATAAAATGAGAACTACTACTCATAATAAATATTAGAGATGAACAGGTTTGGTTTTCTTGAAACAGAACAAACAGAAATTTTAGCTTCCCAAGAGGATTTGAGTCCCGACTTGGGGCCTAATTCAGACCTGATCACTGCTGCAATCTGTTAGCAGTTGGGCAAAACCATGAGGCTGATTCAGACCTGATCGTTACTGTGCGTTTTCACACAGCAGCTATCAGGCCTGAACTGTGCATGCGCCGGTGCATGCCAGACAGCCGACGGCTGTCGTGGCCCTGCAATCGCCTCTGCCCGATTGACAGGCAGAGGAGGTTGCTGGGTGGGAGGGCCGGCGGCGTTTGACCGCCGTTTAGGGGTCGCTGTCTGGGCAATGCAGGCGTGCCTGGACCGTTCGGGGGTGGGACCCAGGCAGTGACGAGAAGCTCCCTGCGAGCGCACAGGAGCTGCACTGGCTGGGAGCTACTCTTGATGTACAAAAGCATTGCCACTGTGCGATGCTTTGGTACTTGTGCGACGGGGCAGGGACTGACATGCGGGTCGGGCTAGCCCTGTGTTGTGCGTCCCCCAGCTTGTCAGTGTGACTGATTGTAGATGTGTTAAATTTAGCACATCTACGATCAGGTCTAAATTAGCCCCCATGTGCACTGCAGGGGGGGGGGGGGGGGGCAGATATAAAATGTGCAGACAGAGTTAGATTTGGGTGGGTTGTGATCAATCTGCAATCTAAATTGCAGTGTAAAAATAAAGCAGTCAGTATTTACTCTGCACAGAAACAAAATAACCCACCCAAATCTAACTCTCTCTGCAGATGTTATATCTGCCACACCTGCAGCGCACATGGGGGATCATTCAGACCTGTTCGCACGCAGCGGTTCTTCACTGCAGTGTGAATGGGTTTGAACTGCGCATGCACGGCACCCGCAATGTGCATGCGCATCATTGCCCAGTGACGCCAGGCAATGACCACAAGAAAGAAAAAAGTGATCGCTAGCGTGATTCCAAGAAGATTGACAGTGGGGGGGCGTTCCGGGGCGGATACTCACCGTTTTCGGGGCATGGAGATCCGAATGCAGACGTGTCCACTCGTTTGGAGGGCAGTTGTCTGACGTCAATTCCTGGACCTTCATCGCTGGATCCATCGCACAGGGTAAGTAACTGCAGGGCTAGTCTTTTTCTGAACAAAACTTTTTTAGCATAGCAGGGCTGCACAAGCAATCGCAGCCCTGCTATTCTAAAATACACTCCCCCATAAGCGGCGTCTAGTTGATCACACAAGCAGCAAAAACATAATCTTCCCAGTATCGGATATTGCGCATTTTGGATTGCATATAAAAATTTCTCCATCATGTCTGGGCACCATTTCATGCAAGAGGTCCGATGGAGAGGATTTGGGCAGGGTTCCGTGATAATCTTTGCTAAAACATTTTTGGTTACCAGCTAATTAATTAACAAACCTAGGGGCAATGGGAGTCATTCCGACCCGATCGCTCGCTATAGTTTATCGCAGTGCAGCGATAGGGGCGGAACTGCGCATGCGCCGGCACACTGCATGCCGGATGGCTGAAGGCCGTCATTCCCTAGCAATCGCCTCAGGCAGAGGCGGTTGCTGGGTGGGAGGAGGCAGCACGGCGGCGTTTGGCTGCCGTTATGGGGGCACAGTCCAGCTAGCGCAGGCATGGACGGACCGTGCGGGGGGCGGGCCACAGCAGATGCGTGATGTCACACGCAGCCGCTGCAACCAGTGGCAGCGACGATCAACTCCCAGCCAGCCGCAGGAGCTGCACTGGCCGGGAGTTACTCCACAAATACAAAAGCATCACTGCTGTGCAATGCTTTTGTACTTGTGTGTGGGGGGGCCGGACGGACATGCGGGGCGGACTAGCCCTGTGCTGGGCGTCCCCCCGCATGTTTGAGAACATGATCGCAGCTGTGCTAAATGTAGCACAGCTACGATCAACTTGGAATGACCCCACTGACTCATTTTGGATTGCACAGTGCACTTAAAGCCCTTAAAGACTGTGGTACTGTGTCATTATAAAAATATAATTTGGAGCATTGTGTCCTCTTTTTTAAGGGGCTTTGTGTATTTGTTTTTTTTTTTTAAAAGCAATTATGGAGCAGTGTGTTTGTCATTTGTTAGTTTAAAAAAAAACAAAAAAACTCGTTTGTGTTCAGGGACAGGCAGTGCCGCTGTTTTACAGTGGCAAACGCAGGATTTGCATGGGGGGGTTTCCAGAACTGGGCGGAGCCAATCACGGGGTGCGGACTGAGGTGACCCATTATATGCTGGGTCCGTAAAACTAGTGTGTCTGTGTGTGTGTGTGTGTGTGTGTGTTGTATATATATATACACACACACACCCACACACACACATAGAATGTAAGCTCTCACGAGCAGGGTCCTCTTCCCTCATGTGCTTACCCTTTTCTTACTTTAATAATCTTCAGCTGCACCAAATCCAGCAGTCTTCTGCCACCTGATACTTAATCCAGTGTCATCTGCTGATGTAGCTATGTTATTTACCCTATACTTGTCCTATATTGTCGTCAACTGTAAGTTGCTGTTTTCCTGTTTGATTATTTGTTTATGTACTCTGTAATTGGGCGCTGCGGAACCCTTGTGGCGCCATATAAATAAAGGATATTAATAATAATAATAATAATAATAATAATATATCTACACATATATACATATTTATATATATATATACACATACATACACACACACACATACATACATACAGTATACACATATACATAGCATATTAAACATGCATACATACATATATATATATGTACACACGCATACAGTACAATATATATACACATGTATATATATTGTGTGTGTGTGTGTGTTTATATGTATGTATGTATATACATGTGTATATATGTATGCACGTGGATATATATGTACTATAAATTAAAATAAAGTAAACTTTTATTGCACTTACAAGTGCCACCAGGGAGACAGCAGGCTGCAGAGGACGCTAGACAGCCATTAATAATACTCATGCAGCTTAAATTTTTTTTTTTTTTTTAGTGAAGGGGGTTTCTGTGTACTCGGAAACCCCCCCTGGGTGCTCCACTGGTTTTGAACAATAATGGTTAGTTGGTGTCATGCCATTATTAATATCAGTGCTGTGAGTTGTACTGCAAAGTTGTCATTTCTTTAAAAAAAAGATAAACATTTTTTTTTTTTTGCAAAACTTGTGTATATTGTGTTTGGGGCCAGGCAGTAGCACTGTGTTAAATATAGATGCTCAGTACTGTAGTTGGTACACAACCGTTACAAGAAAGTGACCACACCTGGCGCCACCATACACCAATAACAAATGAAATAACTTACTTAAATATCAACCAATTGGAATTGATAGCCTCTTTTATAGTGGGAGTTGTTAGTGGAATACAAAAATCCACCCTTCTCAAAGAGGTAACAAATCTGTAGGACTAAAATAAAAAAACAACTCACATAGATATGAGTCAGTCATGCATATCATCCACCAGATGGCGTGGATCCTCAATCCCCACAGATGTCCTGATAGGCTGGGGACTCAGTGGGAGAAAAATATAGTGCAATACTGCTTCACCATACAAAACGGTTTATTCTGACAAAAACACACTTAAATTGAACATAAAGATTAAAGCATATCACCCAAATGGGATACTGGAACACCACTTCACAAACAGAGCCAGCTGCATTTGGTCACCTGTGCGGGATACAGATGGTTAGAGCATTATGCTTAAGCGCGCTTTCGGTACTCAGACCTTCCTCAGAAGCATGCTCTGTGGGGATTGAGGATCCACGCCATCTGGTGGATGATGTGCATGACTGACTCATATCTATGTGAGTTGAACCAATAAAAATATCTTCTTCACTTCACCTTAAAAAACTGGTTGCACTATGTTTTTTTATTTTAGTCCTACAGATTTGTTACCTCTTTGAGAAGGGTGGATTTTTGTATTCCACTAACAACTCCCACTATAAAAGAGGCTATCAATTCCAATTGGTTGATATTTAAGTAAGTTATTTCATTTGTTATTGGTGTATGGTGGCGCCAGGTGTGGTCACTTTCTTGTATCTATTGTCCTATATTGGGGTCTTGGTGAAGGCTCTTTGTACCATACAGGCTGCCTCTATACCTATAAACGCAGATCAAAATCACCGATCCTATCACTGGTACACAACCTTGATAATAATATAAGTGCTGTGAATCAATATAGAATCTGATCAGTTGATAGAAGAACAGAAGCAGCAACCCAGTACTAGTTCTATGTCTGGGGTGTAGTGTGTCTTACCGCCGGTCAGTAGACCGCCGGTCAGCATACCGATGCCGGGATCCCGGCAGCATACCAATGCCAGGATCCCGGCGGGGAGGGGCGAGTGCAGCAAGCCCCTTGTGGGCTCGCTGCATTCACCACATTGCGGGCTCGGTGGCGAATACCACCCCTATGTCTGTTGCTAATCATTATAGTACTACAACATCTACTAAAGGTGGTCCGGGCACAGAACGTTTAAGAAATGGCACCAGAAATCAAAATATTTTGCAATGTTAAAAAAAAGAGATAGAGGTATCAACTATACAACAGACACATCAGGCCCCCCCCCCCCCAAAAAAAAAACAAAAACAAAAAAAAGGACAAGAAAAAAGAAAAGAATACTAAGGCTAAAAAACAAACTGTGTGTTTAACAAATCCCTGAGGAGAGTCTATGGGTGTTCACATTAGCTAGGAGTGAGTCTTACATTTCTGCCATTGCGATAACTGAGATGCTTTCTTCCACTATTTCTGTACCCTCTGTAAATGTGAGTATGAGCAGTACAAGTAAAGAGGGTGACCAGAAATTGAGGATGCTAGTGTGGAAGTGCAACAGGATGAAAGTGATATTTGTGTACTATGTGATTCTAATGAGGATGATGATGATGAGGATGTTGTTTGTGTAGGTCAACCACCAGTGGCAGAAGTTCTTGCTCATGATAAAAAGAAAGCCATTGGCATGCCGGTGCATAAGACCAAAAAAGCCAACTTTTGGGTGTGGAATTAGTTTTAACAAAGTCCTTACATTTGTGAAGGCATATGTTCCATTTGTGAGACCAAAGTTAGTAGAGTTATGGACATTAAACATCTAGGCACCTCCTCCATGTTACATACAGTAATTTGTAGCGGGTTCATGAGTTTTCCTATACAAAATTATAATAATTTGTAAAATAGTAACAAACATAGGGGTAAATTTACTAAGGTCCCGATTTTGACCGAGATGCCGTTTTTTCATCAAAGTGTCATCTCGGTAATTTACTAAGCAATAATCACGGCAGTGATGAGGGCATTCGTAATTTTTTGGAAGTCCAACAAAAAAATTACGAATGAATACACCATCGGTCAAAACGCGGCTGTTTAAGTATGAATCTCGGTAATTTACTAAGAAGTGCAAAGCAAAAAACAAACAAACACTGCCGTGAAAAATTACAACTCGTAAAAAAGTGCTAAAAAAAAACAGACCTGCTTTTTTTTCCCGTGATTGGATAGGCATGCACGGATCCATGAGATCCGTGCATGTATATCAGTGGGAAGGGGTGGGAAAGTGGTTATTTTCTTAAAAAAAATTGCGTGGGGTCCCCCCTCCTAAGCATAACCAGCCTCGGGCTCTTTGAGCCGATCCTGGTTGCAGAAATATGGGGAAAAAATTGACAGGGGTTCCCCCATATTTAAGCAACCAGCATCGGGCTCTGCGCCTGGTCCTGGTTCCAAAAATACGGGGGACAAAAAGAGTAGGGGTCCCCCGTATTTTTAAAACCAGCACCGGGCTCCACTAGCTGGACAGATAATGCCACAGCCGGGGGTCACTTTGATATAGTGCCCTGCGGCCGTGGCATCAAAAATCCAACTAGTCACCCCTGGCCGGGGTACCCTGGGGGAGTGGGGACCCCTTCAATCAAGGGGTCCCCCCCCCCAGCCACCCAAGGGCCAGGGGTGAAGCCCGAGGCTGTCCCCCCCCATCCAATGGGCTGCGGATGGGGAGGCTGATAGCCTTTTGTGATAATGAAAAGATATTGTTTTTAGTAGCAATACTACAAGGCCCAGCAAGCCTCCCCCGCATGCTGGTACTTGGAGAACCACAAGTACCAGCATGCGACGGAAAAACGGGCCCGCTGGTACCTGTAGTACTACTACTAAAAAAATACCCAAAAAAAGACAAGACACACACACCGTGAAAGTAAAGATTTATTACATACATGCACACAAACATACATACATACTTACCTTATGTTCACACGCAGGTCGGTCCTCTTCTCCAGTAGAATCCAAGGGGTACCTGTTGAATAAATTCTACTCACCAGATCGCGGGTCCCAGGGTCCTCGGGGCATCCATTTGTAATCCACGTACTTGCATAAAATAAGAAAACGGACACCCGAGCCACGAACTGAAAGGGGCCCCATGTTTTCACATGGGACTCCTTTCCCCGAATGCCAGAAACCCACTCTGACTTCTGTCTAAGTGGGTTTCTTCAGCCAATCAGGGAGCGCCACGTTGTAGCACTCTCCTGATCAGCTGTGTGCTCCTGTACTGACTGACAGGCGGCACACGGCAGTGTTACAATGTAGCGCCTATGCGCTCCATTGTAACCAATGGTGGGAACTTTCTGCCCTGCGGTTGACCTAAAGTGACGTCACCGCTGAGCAGAAAGTTCCCACCATTGGTTACAATGGAGCGCATAGGCGCTACATTGTAACACTTCCGTGTGCTGCCTGTCATACAGTACAGGAGCACACAGACGATCAGGAGAGTGCTACAACGTGGCGCTCCCTGATTGGCTGAAGAAACCCACTTAGACAGAAGTCAGAGTGGGTTTCTGGCATTCGGGGAAAGGAGTCCCATGTGAAAACATGGGGCCCCTTTCAGTTCGTGGCTCGGGTGTCCGTTTTCTTATTTTATGCAAGTACGTGGATTACAAATGGATGCCCCGAGGACCCTGGGACCTGCGATCTGGTGAGTAGAATTTATTCAACAGGTACCCCTTGGATTCTACTGGAGAAGAGGACCGACCTGCGTGTGAACATAAGGTAAGTATGTATGTATGTTTGTGTGCATGTATGTAATAAATCTTTACTTTCACGGTGTGTGTGTCTTGTCTTTTTTTGGGTATTTTTTTAGTAGTAGTACTACAGGTACCAGCGGGCCCGTTTTTCCGTCGCATGCTGGTACTTGTGGTTCTCCAAGTACCAGCATGCGGGGGAGGCTTGCTGGGCCTTGTAGTACTGCTACTAAAAACAATATCTTTTCATTATCACAAAAGGCTATCAGCCTCCCCATCCGCAGCCCATTGGATGGGGGGGGACAGCCTCGGGCTTCACCCCTGGCCCTTGGGTGGCTGGGGGGGGGACCCCTTGATTGAAGGGGTCCCCACTCCCCCAGGGTACCCCGGCCAGGGGTGACTAGTTGGATTTTTGATGCCACGGCCGCAGGGCACTATATCAAAGTGACCCCCGGCTGTGGCATTATCTGTCCAGCTAGTGGAGCCCGGTGCTGGTTTTAAAAATACGGGGGACCCCTACTCTTTTTGTCCCCCGTATTTTTGGAACCAGGACCAGGCGCAGAGCCCGATGCTGGTTGCTTAAATATGGGGGAACCCCTGTCAATTTTTTCCCCATATTTCTGCAACCAGGATCGGCTCAAAGAGCCCGAGGCTGGTTATGCTTAGGAGAGGGGACCCCACGCAATTTTTTTTTTGGATTTTACAGTGTTTAATTTAAAAAAAAAAAAAAAAAAATGAACCCCAGCACGGATCACACAGATCCGGCCGAGATTCATTGTAAAAAAGTCGGCAGTGTTTTGCTAATCACTACCGTAAAAAACTGAAAAAAAAAACGAATGACATCGACATCGGAAAACCCGAAAAGGCAAAATACGGCAGCTTAGTAAATCCATCGTAACAAATTCAAAAAGTTGCAGTTTTACACTTTCGATGTCATTCGTGATTATTCTCCCACCAAATCGGGAGAATTACGAATCTTAGTAAATTTACCCCATAGAATCATAGAATTTGATGGCATATAAGATCCACTTGGCCTATCTAGACTACCCCTTTTTTTTACCATATTGGTATCTCAAACCTTATTTGATCCTACTGTCTTTGTAAGGATATCCTTATGTCTATACCTTTAAGCTATATTTGTATCCTTGGATGTTTCCCGTCTGGCCCCATTGATTTATCCACTTTGATTGGAGAGTTCTGTTAGGACCTTCACTACTGTAAATGTACTTGTTTCTACATCACTTTTCTGAATATACCTGCAACTTAACTGTGGCACCTTCCCCTCTCTTTTAGTAGTGAATATGAGCAAAAAATAAGTATTAAGATGATCTGCTATTACATTGACTACAGTACTCCCACTCTCTGGGGGTCATTCCAAGTTGTTCGCTCGCTAGCAGGTTTTAGCAGCATTGCACACGCTAGGCCGCCGCCCTCTGGGAGTGTATCTTAGCTTAGCAGTATTGCGAATGAAAGATTAGCAGAATTGTGAATAGAAAATTCTTAGCAGTTTCTGAGTAGCTCGAGACTTACTCCTACACTACGATCAGCTCAGCCCTTTTCGTTCCTGGTTTGACGTCACAAACACGCCCTGCGTTCGGCCAGCCACTCCCCCGTTTCTCCAGACACTTCCGCGTTTTATCCTGGCACGCCTGCGTTTTTCCGCATACTTCCAGAAAACGGTCAGTTTCCGCCCAGAAACACCCACTTCCTGTCAATCACACTCCGATCACTTCAACAATGAAAATTCTTTGTTTGGACGTGAGTAAATCTACTAAGTTTTGTGCTAAATTACTTAGCGCATGCGCACTGCGTACCATGCGCATGGGCATTTTTGCCTTAATCGCTCCGTTGCGAATATCGGCAACGAGCGAACAACTCGGAATGACCCCCGCTGTCTTTAGTATTATTATTCCATCTTTTGTTTTTCTTTTTTCACTTATAAACCTATGTCCCATCACCATACCCCAGTCTGCGATCAGATACACCAACCTGACACAAGTGGGCCTTTGTGATGTGCATGTCAAGCTGCCACTATGAAGAGTATAAGGCACCCATAATTTTATTGCGATTAACATAAACACTTCTTTAAGCTAGTTTACCACTAAAATAAACGACACACACTAAAATAAAGACACGGACACGGTAGCTGGAGTTAAAGGTCAGACGATATTTATTCATCGCTGACCAACTCTTTAAACTATAATGGTAATTGAAATTAATTTTAGATTGTGAAATTAATTTTAGATTGGAGGATGGCAAAGGAAAAGCCGCTACCAGACACCAGCTCCAGTCACTTAGATGAAATCCAAAAACCAAGGAGGGGACTAACCAACAACACCGCCTCCTACCTGCATAACCCGCATTGTGCTGGCCTCACCACTCTTATCTCTGGCAAACATTCTGTTCCCACAAGGGAACGTCTAAATGTCCACATGCAAGGTAAGGACACACCTGCCGTCCTTCTAAAATTGCCCTACAATGACCACTTATGCCTATCTGACTTCTGGTTGGTAGCGACTTCCCGCCACAAAGGTTTAACAAACCGCCACCACCATCCAAACAACAAAACAATGAAAAACCAAAAGACCCCTAACGAAAAGGACCAAAAACATCATCCAGGAAAACCTTAACTCCGGCCGGAGAAATGTGAACCCCATCCTCCTTGAAAAACTGCAGATTACGCAGCACAAGCAAAGGATGCCTAACAACCACTCCACCTAAAGCCCTAACAAACAGTGACACCGCCGAATTCGCCTTCTTGCGGGCCTTCTCAAGAGCCGAGAAATGCACCGCCCCCCTCCAATGAAAACGCGGGACTATTTCTGACCACACAATCTGGACTCCCGGCCAGTGACAATGAATCGCCACCAAATCAGCCTTAATAGACAAAATAAGGTTGATGCCTTTAACTCAACCCAAATCGTTACCACACAAATGCAGGACAATACAGCTGGGGCGACCCCAACAGCGCTCACGGTGAAAAAGGAGCTGCAACAATTCACCCCAGAGCAGACCACGTATACCTAACCAATGAAACACCCTGGACCCAAAAACGTCAGCCGATCTAAGTGCCATTTGATGCCTTGCCACCCAAAAAATGTAAGAGTGGCCAACCAGCCACACCTGTTCCCCAAAAGCGACAAACAGCTGAAAAAGAAGAACATTCTAACATCAGAAACACTTAAATACAATACATAGAAAACAAATGACAAGAAACAGAAATAACGCAAGTGAAGGAGAAAACTCAAAAAACCTCCCGTGGACCTTAAAGTATAGCCAATTGAAATTAGGCCCCCTCGGAGCAAAATTAAAAAATTTACTTCACACCCTCGATTTCTGAAAGCTACTCATTCAAAAACAGACGTTAAACAAGTTTTTGGGTTAGCGCAACAGGCGCACTTAAACTTTATCCAAACAAACATAAGACCTATAAGAGGCAGACTTCCAATAGCCCAGCTCCCGAATAGACGCCGGGGAGGAGCCCGTACCTGCTGCATGGGTAGCCGCCCCAATCCGAAAGGAATGGGTACCGAAATCCACACAGCGCAAACCCAAGGCCTCCAAACATTTTTTAAACACCGAAGCAAATTGGAACTTAGTAAGAGGACCAGCGTGCTTGTGCACTAGCAACTGGTCACCCCCCAGAGGCCTCAACCAGAAATACTCCTGCGCCAGGCGCAGCAGGCAGACAACGCATCCTCCCGGGCCTCCAAGGACACCCAGCGACCCCGACCTGTTTGATCTGTCTTGGACCACACAATCCTACAGAGCAACAGGCCATTCTGCAGGCGCACATTTCTGGAAAGCATACCGGAATCCCAGGATGACTTACTGCTCGCCACTAACTCGCTCACCCTGAAAGCCCCAAAGAAAGCTAAAGCAAAAGCAAATCTAAAAAGAGCCACCTCGAACTCTGAGTCCGCGATTTGAGGCAGCACACCCAACAACTCTGTTAGAAGCTGTAAAGTCACGGGCCTACGGGAGTCCGCAGCCACGGGTCGCACCCTTGCCCATCCCTTAAGTGCTCTGGAAAGAATAAAAGACCCAGTGGGGTCCGTCATCCCGTGGAGCCGAGAGTGAAAAGAAATGCCTGCAAGGGCAGAAGACATGGCCGCTTTGGACCTACCCCTTTGATAATGCTCCCAAACAAAAGCCATCAAAACGTCTACAGGGGACTCACCTGCCATACCGTACCTACTTTGAAAAACCGACAAATCACGCCAGAGCAGCTAACCCGACTTGACAATCTGAAAGACAGAAGGTGGGCATGGTTAACCCTCTGCCGCCCCTCCTGGAACCAACACACAGAACTTATCAAACTGAAATCGAGACAAAGCATCCCCAAACAGTCGTCAATCAAACCTAAAAGCTTCCGCACTTTATCAGCGGGGAGGCGACAGCAACCCACCATGGTGTCTATCTCAATCCCCAGATAGCTCAGACAACTGGTGGGGCCCTCGTACTTGTCTGGCGCAACGGGAACCCCCAACCCCTCAAACAAGGACCTGGCGACTGCCAAAATATTGCCACAGACCGAACTGCCTCCCGGGCCCATCAAGAGAAAATCGTCCAGGTAATGAGCAACCCCGGGGTGACCGGAGGCGGCCTGGATGCACCAATGCAAAACAGTGCTAAATCTCTCAAAATAGGTGCAGGAAACCGGACAGCCCATGGGGAGACACCTATCCACGTAAAACTCGGCTCCCAGTTTAAAACCCAGAAACCGCAGGGAATCAGGGTGCAGGGGAAGAAGCCGAAAAGCCGACTCCACGTCTAATTTTTCCAACAGTCCCGAACCAAGCTCAGAGCCTCGTCAATAGACTGATAACGCACTCTGCACACGGCCTCGGGAATGGAGTCATTAACCGAACAACCATGAGGATTCAACAAGTGCTGAATCAGGCGGAACTTACCCGGGGTCTTCTTGGGCACCACCCACATGGGGGAGATGCACAAGGCAGGAAGAGGGGGAACGGCGTAGGGCCCACACATGTGCCCCAAGCCGATCTCCGCGTCCACCTTCCGCCGAACCTCATGCGGGAACTCGCTAGCCGACTTCAAATTCTGGTGCGCCACCACATGCACCGAATCCGAAATGGGCAGGCGGAAACCGTGACTAAAACCGTCCAAGAGGAACTGAGCGGCCGACCTGTCGGGGTACAAACTAAGCCAACGCCACAGTTCGGGAACCCGAATAGGGGAATGAGCCTTACTTACCACCTCCCGCGGCATCAGCTGGAGTGGAGGGATTACCGCTCGCGGCCGAGGGGCAGTCCTTGGCTGGGTGACCAGCCCCACATACTTTGCACGAGTTGCGAAAATGACAATTCATGCCCCTGGTGCACTTACCCTCATTATAAGCGAAACACCTACCCTTCCCTAAGGAGCGTGAACTGGAAGCGCCAACCGCAAGAGTCTTCTTACCCGGGACATCCCCGGGGGGCTTAACCTGCTGGGTGACCTCCAACCATACTTCCACGTCTTTGAAATCCGCGGGCAAAATGGCGTTACCATCCTGATTACGATTGAATTTCTTATCGTAATCCCACCAAGCGTAGCTCTTGGATTTCAAGTACATGTCATGTATCAAAAACAGGTACTTAACCATGTTGGGATACTCCGCTGGCCACGATTCGGTGTAACAAGCGGTAAAAACTAAGTAACCCCGCAACCACTGATGAAAATTATGGAAAGCATTTTCCCCTATGCCCCCCGTTTTCTTGGCCGCGTCAAAAGCCTGCCGCGTCTCATCCGTAAGGGTGAAAATTTCTACATACTTTCCCTTCCTGATTTTCTCTCTCATCCTCTTGCGAACCCCCCGAGTAACGGCCATATTGGCACAATGCACCATCTCAGTAAAGCAAGGGGGTCCGAGGGAATCGAAACCGCAGGCGTCGCCGCCTTCCTTGATTCCTTAGCCATGCACCGCGCAATGAGCCTAGCCAGCTTACGCGGGTACCGAGGAGAACCTGAAGAAACAATACTAGAAGAGGTAGAAAAAGTGCTAGACGAACAGGGAGATGGAACAGCATGCTAAACCAGTGCCTGAAGGACCCAGAACTGCGTCAGTCGCTTCACCCGCCACCGGCCGGGGCAGTACGTCTTCTGTAGTTGTCACAGCCACTGATCTCCTCAACTTCCGACCCCGCCGCGACAAAGTCACCGATGCCCCCGGACTCGCCAGCACCTGAGTGGAGGAAACAGAAGGGACAACAGGTGCAGGAGAAACCTGCGCATCAACAGAAATGGGTGGAACAGGCAGGAGCGGGGGCACAGCATCCTCCCTCGATGGAGGGGGGCCAGGGGGCAGCGGCGGGAGGGGGCACCCTGCAGAGGGGGACAAACCGCCGTGGGGGAGGGCCGGCCCGACCACAGGCGCGCCACCACTGGTGTAAGCAGGAAGCCACGTCGGCGTGGGAAAGTACCCAGCCGACCAAGGAAACTCCGACGAAACGGACGGGGACGAAGCGGGAGCAGGGGATGGTTGTCAAATCTGGGAAAATGGGGCCGTCGCGGCGGGGGAAGACCAGAGATATGGGCCCGAAAATGCTGGGGGTGGAATTGCAACCCGAGGGCCGCTGTCCGACCACGTGGGCAGGACCCCAGTGGCCGAACTCAAGAAATACGGTGCAAATTGTGGGGTGGAGGAAACTGGGGGCCCCGTGTAAGGTGCCCAAGGGGCTGCAGGGAACGCCTGTGCAACGGGCCAGGAGAGGCCACCTTGGAACAACTCGGACATAGCAAATGACAGAGGAGGGCCAGGCAAGTGGAACGCAGCCACCACAGATGACTGCGTCACCATCACCTGCACCGTGCCAACCGGACCGGCAGGTGGTGCATGGAGCCCGATGAAAGGGTGCGCCACAGACTGCAATGAACCAGCGGGGGTATGGGGGCTGTGCAGAAGAGCCCCTGCCGGGAACACCCCAGCCGGGGAACCCCGTACTGGTGCCGCATGCGAGGAAGCAACCCCCCCTAAATCACGGGCGCCGGGCACCACGTGGGCACCAGAGCCACTGGCCGGAGCTGCCAGCAGGGAAGATGCAGGGGATGTGCCGGAAGCTGCCGGGCCATACGAGGGAGCCTCCAGGCGAACACTGATCACTGGGGATGCCCCGCGCCTAAGGCCCAGCAGAGCCACCACCCGTCACGGCCGGGGCAGCGCACCCGCCGGCCAGACGAGCAGCACTGTCAGCGGCATGGGTTACAGCGGCCCGACCCCGCCGCAATCCCACAGTCACGGGGACCAACCTGGGGGAAGCTGTGCTCCGGGAACGCGAGCGCTGGGCACCCGCGGCTTCTAAGAGGCGACGGGAGGGGGGAGCGGACCTGCGGGGACGTGGCATGCTGGAGGTGGGGGAGACAAAAACCAAAGCAGGCACAGCAAAACAGTGTGAGAGGACAGGGGAATGGGGCAGATGCTAAAACAATACTAATGCAGGTACAATAAGCAACAGAAACACTAAAACACCACAAGGGCACTTATATGACTAAACAAGTACTCAGCCTTCCTGGGCCATTCAAAAATGGCAAGAGGAAGTCTGAGGCACATGATTTTGGATTATATACTATCCTAAGCCCGTGCCCCTAAATACCTTGATGGACAGCCCAATAATCCTATAGGAAAATCCAACAGAAAACCATAAACTACCTAGCAACTGCTTAGTCATAGACAACAATCACAAAAAAATGGGCTCTTATATGGCCTCAGGCTTATGCAGCCTTCAGCTAATCTTAGAATGGTGCTCTTGCATTAGCCAGACACTTAAATCTCGCTTACAAGATCCATAGTTTTTACACACATGTACTGTATCATGGGCCTTTCCAGGCACATGATTTCATAGAGCACAGAGATAACGCCAATAAAGTTTTTGGATTTATTGAGAAATATCTCCATGGTTAAGTTACAAATAGAAAACAGTGGTAACTAAGGCACACAATTATGAAATATGCACTGGTGGACCTTAAGAAACTAAAAATAGTAAAAGTAAAAAACCTACATAATGTTATGTTAAGGTTTCAGGTCATCTGAGTGGAGGAAGACCACAGAAAACAGAAAATGGAATCACTTCCTAGCATGAGGCTGCTCCCTTAAAAAGTGAACACCTAGCAGTGTGTGGCTCTGGGTCATATAGTTCTGCAAACACACTCCTTCCAGTAGCCCCCAACCTTTCCAGGCTGCAAGGAGTTCATTTGTACTCACAGTGTAGATGAAAATTAGGTGTCTACAGGGACACTAGTCAAATACCTCTCTAGCAGGATATTTAATATTATTTATGGCAGGAAAGCTGACACTCTCTAGCCTGTTTGTCTCAAGGGCCAGAGCAGGGCTTCACCACTGTAAACACAAACACTATCCCACAAAGCCCAATCTTTGAAAGGATTCTAGTTTACATTCTCAATACAGTACAGCAAGGGCTTATAAAAGTCAGGTACAGTTCTGAACCTAGTAGTTCATACCACACACACATTTATAAAATATGCATTTAAGGAGCACTATAATAATTAATCTCATGGCCATGGCCAGGTTATTACTCATAGTACAGAGAGTACTGCTTACTAAGGACACATGACATGTGACTTTAAGGAACTGCCATAACCCATGGCCAAAACCTAAAAAAAGTTTTGCCCCCTTTGCCCACTGACTGGGCCATTTTCTCTTCATGTTGAGCCTTTGGACATCTGTTTACATTGCTACCCTCCTCCTGCCCTACAAGATTCAGCTTATTTCAGTCCAGTATCAGCTACCAGCAGTTTGGACCAGCACATGCAATATTTACCACCAACACACTTCTCTACTACAAACCTTCTCATTAATGATCAGATTTTTTTTTGTGAAGGATCAAACAAACCAAGCATTTCAGCCACAAAAGTGGCATGCGTTGTCGCTGAAGTACTTGGTTTGTTAAACTGTGCATGTCCTTTTAAATAGCCAAAAAACAGGTGGGTAGGAGGACCCAAGGACAATTCCATCTTGCACTACTTGGGGACTAGATTTATGTGAAAAAACATAGTGATATCCCCCCTACTCTCTTGTGTACCTCATAAATGTACTACAGTGGTTTTTTTACACAGGTAGTAAGGGGGGAGTGCGTAGTATTTACAGGAGGTCAGCCTCCTAATATCCATTAGTGTGATTTTTGTTATTGTGATTTTCTACTCATCAATGCCTTTCAGTGGCTGCAAAACAGATTTTTTTTTTTGTATTCTAAATAATTAAAATTAATCAATAAATGTCAAATCTTGTCAGTAATCCATGGTAATTGATATAGTACTTTGTTTGATTGATGGCCTTTTGTCTTAGTGGCTGCAAAATAGATTGTTGTGATTTGTTTTTGTATTCTAAATGAATCAAATGAATCAGTACATTTCAAACCTTATGAGGAATCATTGGCTATTAACATTGTATTCATGTATAGCTTTTTATCTTAGTGGCAGCCAAACAGATTCTTGTGATTTTGTGTATTCTAAATTAATCAAATCAAATCAATAAATTAATCAATCAGTTCTTTCAACAGTTGTCAGGAATCCTTTGGTAATTACAGTGTGCTCTTATGGGCTTTTCTCTTGGTGCTGTTTCACACACGCCGGCTTCCGTCGCCCGTCAAAATCCCACCTGGCTTTTTCACATTGCCGTGCTGTAGAGACACATGCAGCACAATGTGTCCATTCACAAGGCACGGCCCCGGCATGGCGGCAGGGTTGCAGCCGGAAATATCCTCGGGGCCGTGTCTTTGTAGGCAGTGAACCGTGTGTGTGAAGGGGAGCTTTTACACACAACATTTTTTTTTAGCCACCTCCGCTCTTGCTGCGCATGCGCACAGCATTACACACGGCTGAAAGCCGTTGTGTGTGTGAAAGACCCTGCCAGATGGCAAAAAGCCAGACAAAGTTTGTCCAGCTTTTTGCCATCCGGAGAAAACCGGAGCGTGTGTTACAGCCCTAAGTGGATGCAGAACACATTGTGTATTTCTAATAATATGACATTTATTTATGTAGCACTCTTTTTACAATAGGACTCAAGGCAATTAACAGAATGAACATAGGGGGTATTTCAGAGCTGATCACAGCAGCAAATTTGTTAGCAGTTGGGCAAAACCATGGCCCTCATTCCGAGTTGATCGCTCTCTGGCTAGTTTTAGCAGCCAAGCAAACGCTATGCATGTGCAGCCGAGTTATGCAAAAACAGTTTGTGCAGTTTCTGAGTAGCTCTGAACCTACTCAGCGCTTGCAATCACTTCAGCCTATTCGTAACTGGATTTGACGTCATACACCCGCCCAGCGAACGCCCAGCCACGCCTGTGTTTTTTCAGACAAGCCTGCGTTTTTACAAACGCTCCCTGAAAACGGTCGGTTGACACCCAGAAACGCCCCCTTCCTGTCAATCTTCTAGCGACCGCTAGTGTGAATAAAACTTCGCTAGAACCTGTGCAAAACCACAAAGGTCTGTGTCACGCGTGCGCATTGCAGGTCATATGCATGCGCAGAAATGCCGATTTTTAGCCTGATCGCTGCGCTGCGACCAACGGCAACTAGCGATCAACTCGGAATGACACCCAATGTGCACTGCAGGTGTGGAAGAAATAACATTTGCAGAGAGAGATAGATTTGGGTGGGTTATATTGTTTCTGTGCAGGGTAAATACTGGCTGCTTTAGATTTACACTACAATTTAGATTTCAGTTTGAACACAACCAACACAAATCTAACTCTCACTGCACATGTTATATCTGCCCCACCTGCTGTGCACATGTGGCTTAATTCAAACCTGATCGTAGCAGCAACTTTGTTAGCAGATGGGCAAAACCATGGTGGTCATTCCAAGTTGTTCGCTCGCTGCTATTTTTAGCAGAATTGCTAATAGGCTAAAATCCGGTAGTTCTGCACATGCGTATGCACAGCAGGGCGCACGCGCTAAGTATTTATACACAAAGCTTTTCAATCGCTCTGCTGATCGTAGTGTGATTGACAGGAAGTGGGTGTTTCTGGGCGGAAACTGTCCGTTTTCAGGGAGTGTGCTAAAAAAACGCAGGTGTGCCAGGTAAAAACGCAGGAGTGGCTGGAGAAACGGAGGAGTGGCTGGCCGTGTTTGTGACGTCAAAACAGGAAATAAACGGACTGAGGTGATCGCAATCTAGGAGTAGGTCTGGAGCTACTCAGAAACTGCAAGGAAATACTTAATAGCAGAATTGCTAATCTTTCGTTAGCAATTTTGCTATGCTAAGATACTCTCCCAGAGGGCGGCTGCTTTGCGTTTGCATTTCTGCTAAACGTAGCTAGCGAGCGAACAACTTGGAATGAGGGCCCATGTGCACTGCAAGGAAGGGGGGGGGGGATATAACATGTGCAGAGAGAGTTAGAATTGGGTGGGGTGTGTTAAAGCTAAAATCTAAATTGCAGTGTAAAAATAAAGCAGCCAGTATTTACCCTGCACAGAAACAATATAACCCACCCAAATCTAACTCTCTCTGCACATGTTATATCTGCCACACCTGCAGTGCACATTGGCCCTCATTCCGTGTTGTTTGCTTGCTAGCTGCTTTTAGCAGCATTGCACACGCTAGGCTGCTGCCCTCTGGGAGTGTATCTTAGCTTAGCAGAATAGCAAACGAAAGAGTAGCAGAATTGCTACTAAATATTTTCTTGCAGTTTCTTAATAGCTCCAGACCTACTCCTAGATTGCGATCAGCTCGGTCCGTTTAGTTCCTGGTTTGACGTCAAAAACGCGCCCTGCGTTCGGCCAGCCACTCCCCCGTTTCTCCAGACACTCCCGCGTTTTTCCCTGACACGCCTGCGTTTTTTAGCACACTCCCGGAAAACACTCAGTAACCACCCAGAAACACCCCTTTCCTGTCAATCACTCACTGATCAGCAGTGCGACTGAAAAGTGCCGCAGGATCAACAGCAAAACTGCTAAGTTTTTAGTTAAATAACTAAGGCCCTCATTCCGAGTTGTTCGCTCGGTAAAAATCTTCGCATCGCAGCGATTTTCTGCTTAATGCGCATGCGCAATGTTCGCACTGCGACTGCGCCAAGTAAATTTGCTATGCACTTAGTAATTTTACTCACGGCTTTTTCATCGTTCTGGCGATCGTAATGTGATTGACAGGAAATGGGTGTTACTGGGCGGAAACAGGCCGTTTTATGGGCGTGTGGGAAAAAACGCTACCGTTTCCGGAAAAAACGCAGAAGTGGCTGGAGAAACGGAGGAGTGTCTGGGCGAACGCTGGGTGTGTTTGTGACGTCAAACCAGGAACGACAAGCAGTGAAATGATCGCAGATGCCGAGTAAGTCTGGAGCTACTCAGAAACTGCTACGAGGTGTGTAATCGCAATATTGCGAATACATCGTTCGCAATTTTAAGATGCTAAGATTCCCTCCCAGTAGGAGGCGGCTTAGCATGAGCAAATCTGCTAAAATCCGCTTGCGAGCCAACAACTCGGAATGAGGGCCCAAGTTCATGCGCGCTGCATACAATGCGCATGCGCATTTAGCAACAAATCGCAGCATAGCGAAAATCAGCCACGAGCGAACAACTCGGAATGACCACCATGGTTATGTCCACCTGCTAACAAATTTGCTGCTACAATCAGGTCTAAATTAGGCTCATGATTTTGCCCAACTGCTAAGAAATTTGCTGCTGCGATCACCTCTGAATTACCCCATACCTCCCAACATGACCCTCTCCAGGAGGGACAGAATGCTCTGCTCCTGGGCTTCCTCCTTAATGTATGATTGCCATCACCTGTGCTGAAACACCTTTCTTATCCATTAACCTGTTCAACACAGGTGCTGGCAATCATACATTAAGAGGAAAGTCCAGAAACTGAGCATTGTGTCCCTTCTGGAGAGGGTCATGTTGGGAGGTATGTTACCCCCATAATACAGTACAGAAACAATGAAGTACAGAAAAGCTTTTTCATAAAATACAGAGTGCCTCTGCTCTATCTCATTGTTTAGCCAGTCAGCCTTTGGCCTATATTGTGAACAATAATGTGAGCTGGGAGGTGGTCAAAATTGACAGGAAATTAATGTTATTGAGGTTAAAATGGTTAGAACAAAAAAAAAGGGGCCACATTACATGATTTTAGCTGTTTTTGCAGTGAAAATAAAAATACCAATATTAAAATCAAAACAAGTGAGAGTGTTTTTTTCAAAACCAAAAGACAAACATGAATACAGATCCAAAACCTATGAAAAAAGGGGGCGTGGCCAGGATGGGCATGGAGTAGCACACACATTGTGCAGCTCTCCAGCCACTGCATCCTTTATTTATATCCCGTTGTCACCCCTGGGGCTGGACTACGGGTGCTTTAATTGCTTGTGCCCCCCCCCTGACCCCGTTTGAGCTGCTGTGAGGCCTGGATTTGAGCTACACTGGCCCGTTTTATGTGAGGACTCCAGAGCGGGCTGGGCCCAGCTGCACGCTCTCCCTCTATCCCGGAAGTTCGGGTTCTTCAGCTTACCACCGCTCGCTGCCGCCAGCCGAGATACAATCGCCCGGGTGAGCGCTCGCTATACCACTGCTGTTCTCCACTGGGCTGCCCGTGGGTTAGTGCTCCCCCTTCTCCAACTGCTTAGTAGCCGCCCGCTGCCCTCTCTCAGTCCTCCTTGCTGCCTGCACCATACGGCCTGCTCTTGAATAGCCCTGCAATCTCTGCCGAGGGGACCTAAGTATATATTGCAGTTGCGGAGGGATAGGTTGGTGGTGCCCTGTGTTAAGAGATCCTCCTGATCTTTACACCTTCTTCTCCCCCCCACTTCTCATTGTGCATGGGAATACCTTCTGCTGCCCACTCTGCACTAGTGGTTGGAGTCCCTGTCCAGGTCCTGGTTTAGATACACAGGAGATTAACTGTGTGTGGCCCCATTTTCCTAAAGGATATCATTTGAGGATCACGCTGCCTTTCTGATTTCTGCTATTTCTACAACCTGCATTTGCTTTGATACCTGGTACTGGACTGATACTGTGGGGCCGCTAGCAGAGTGCCGCAGCCGGTACGATAGAAAAGTTTGTTCGAAATCCTGGTTGGGTGGTCTTAGGCTTCACCCCCATCTCCCACAAATAGTTCTGCCTCCTCTGAACCGCCTGATGCTGCTTTACAGAGAGTATTGGATGCCGTAACTGCCAGTGAGGCTCGTTTGACTATAAGATTGGGCAGGTGCAGGCTGACCTTTCTGTTATTCACCATGACCTTCAGAGCGTGAGAGAGCGGGTGGGGGAAGTTGAGACCCGTATATCCACTGTTGAAGATTCTGTTACTCTGCTGAGGAGGCGTACTGATATCTTGGAATCTCAGATGACTGATGTGCATAAAAAAACTGACGGAAATGGAGGGGCGCTTACGGCGCAATAACATTCGTTTCGTCGGCCTGCCTGAAAAAGAGGAGGGCTCATCTCCCGAAGAATTTCTTAAAAAATGGCTCAGAGATGCATTTGGGACTGAGGAATTTTCGCCGTACTTTTCAGTGGAACGAGCCCATAGGGTGCCGCTGCGCCTTCTAACACCGGGGGCTCCACCCCATACCTTTATTGCCAAGTTTCTTCATTTCCGTTACTGGGACCTTGTTTTGAAACTCGCTCGTACGAAGGGCCCTCTTGAGTGGAATGGGTCGCCAATATCAGTCTTCCCAGACTTTGCGGTGGATGTACAAAAGAATAGGGCTCAATTTTTGCCTATTAAGTGGAGGCTTTGTGAGCTTGACTTGTCGTATGCTATGCTCTTTCCATCGAGACTACGGGTGGTGGCTGATGGTGAGACTAAATTTTTTGCTACTCCATGTGAGGCCTCGCTCTGGCTGGATAGACGCTTCCCGGCGAGACGGGCTCTCGCAGATCCTTGATTGTTACCTGGAGTTATGGATACAAGACTTATGCTATGTATGTTAAGATTATATGTATATTTGCTCTATGGCTGTGGCGGAGAGGGGAAGGATATTTTTTTGTTTGTTCTTTCCTTTTCTTGTTTCAGCCAACTACATTTCTGCTGTTTCTGCTGATATGTGTGGGGGGGATTTCTTTGGTCCTACCATATCTGACTGTATTATGTTCTTAAGCCCTGGGGGGAGATTTTATAAGTTTCACCTTCTTTTTTTTAAGGGGTGTTCTGGTTTAGTGGCTAAGAGTGTTTTTTTTCCTCTTTTCTCAAGGCCATTGTATTCTTGGCTCTGCCTAGATTATAGCTTGCTAGTGTTTTGTTTTGGGATTCAAGTATGCTGCAAGTTGGGAGTAGTATACAGGGTGGGGGTTTGGGGGTGTTTTAGGCTTCGGTTGTTTTCTATATGGATGTTTTGGGTTTATCTGTATGTGGTTTGCTAATTTACTTATGGAGCGTGGTGTTTTCTGATTGCACGCAGCAAGGATGGATATGGCTGGCTGCGGGCTGTAGCCCCTATTATTATCATTATGACTTCTTATTGCTGAACTTAAGATGTTATCATGGAATGTGCGGGGACTCAACGATTAGATTAAGCGATCCCTGGTGCTTAGACAAATTAAACAGTATGCCGCTGACCTAGTCTGTATTATGGAAACTCATTTAGTGGGCAGTAAGATCCTTTCCCTTAAGAGACCTTGGGTGGGATGGGCATTCCATTCTATGCACACATCTGCCTCTAGGGGAGTGTCTGTCCTTATAAAAAAGACTGTCTCCTTTGTTTTAGACTCTGTACAACCAGATTCTTGGGGGAGATATGTGTTTTTGAAATGTAGAATATTTTCTGTCCCTCGACTTTTATTGGCTGTATAAATCTCCTCCTTACTCTCCCAATGTTCTGAAAAAAGTTGCTGGGTTTATGGCCTTGTCACTGGGAACACCTGTCATTTGTATGGGGGATTTCAATAATGTGTTAGATGTGGCGATGGATAGATTCTCTCCTTCCTCCTCTGGTCTGCATTCTTGGAGGTCTAGTTTCGCTGATGTTGTATCGGGGTTGGGCCTGGTCAATCCTTGGAGACTGAGACACCCGTCTCTCAAACAATATTCCTGTTTCTCACATTCTCACTTATCGTTCTCTAGGATTGACCTGGCCCTTCTCTTGAATGACGTGCTCCCTCAGGTCCGGGATAATAGATATGAGATTAGAGGTATATCGGATCATTCCCCGTTGACCTTGGTTTTAGATTAAAACTGTTTCAGAGGCCAGGCCGTATGGAAGTTTAATCCATTCTGGCTCGTACATATGGGTGACGGCTCCAATTTGGTAGCTGCATGCTGGGAATTTTTTTAGATAAATTAGGCTGGACAATCCATTTCTATTTTGTGGGATACGTTTAAAGCCTTTTTGCGGGGAACCTTAATTAAAAGGGTGTCTAATTTAAAGTCCTTTTTTAGACGATGGGAGTTAGAATTGGAGACCCAGAGTATTGCTGCAGAGACACAATATTTGCAGGACTGTTTGGACAGTTCCAAATCAGCATGGCTGTCAGCCCAAGGAAAGTGGAAAGATTATCTCATGGAAAAGAATCAGCATAGACAGGATAGACCGGGATCTTATTTAGCTTCCCTGGCACGGGGTGAGAGGTCTTCTAATATTGTGGCTGAAATTGAAGCCTCAGATGGTACCGCTTTATTACAGACTCTGCAAATTGCATCGGAATTTGTGTCTTATTATAGGCGGTTGTATAGTTCTAAATTGGATAGTACTTCGATGCAATTAGATGATTATTTACAGACTGTACAATTTCCCTCATTAACTTGCAAGCTCATGACTTCCTTGAGGCACCTGTCTCGCCAGAAGAAATTGTGGCTGCCATTACGGCTTCTCCTAATGGGAAGGCTTCAGGACTGGATGGTATACCGTCTGAGCTTTATAAGCGGCATTTGGATTTTTTGTCCCTCAACTACTTGAGTTGTACCAGATATTTGAACAAGAATCTCTTCCTTTGTCCATGGCGGAGGCATTTATTGTTGTTCTTCCTAAACCTGACAAGGATCATAGGAAGGTTGATTCTTATCGCCCTATTTCCCTTTTACCCACGACATCAAAATTTTGGCCAAAGTCTTGGTATCTAGACTGAATCAGGTTATTACGCAGCTTATACACCTTGATCAGACAGGGTTTATGCCTAATAAGTCGACATCCATTAATCTCAGACGGTTATTTACCCATTTGCAGATCCCTCGTGAGGAGTTCTCCTACTCCATTGTTGTATAATTGGATGCCGCTAAGGCCTTTGATTCCATGCAGTGAGATTATTTATGGAAAGTAATGCGTAAATTCGGTATAAGCCATAACTTTATTAAATATCTTCGGTTGATGTATTCCTTTCCCATGGCCAGAGTGGCGGTGAATGGCTTTGTGTCACAATCCTTTCCTTTGTCTAGAGGTACGCGTCAGGGATGCCCTTTGTCCCCTACCCTGTTTGCTATGGCCATTGCAAGCCTTTTGAGGGCGAATTCTGAGATTTTTGGTTTTAAAATTGGCACCAGGGAGGATAAAATAGTTCTTTATGCTGACGATATTTTGCTGTTCGTGGATTGCTATGCTGAGTCTATGCCTAAAATATTGGAAATTATCAATGAATTTGGGTACTACTCTGGGCTTCTGATTAATTGGGAGAAATCCTCCATCATCCCACTTCGGGTTGAGATCCCTGCCTCTCCACTAGTCACTCTCCCACAACGATGTGTGAACTCCTTCAAATATTTGGGCATTTGGGTGTCTAATGACCCTCACAAATTCTCCTCCCTTAATATCACGCCACAAATAGCGTATCTTCGGGGCAAAGTGAAGGTCTGGGGGAAACTGCCCTTGCCAGTTACAGGGAGGGTTAACATGATAAAAATGTTTTTTTAATCCAAACTTCTATATATTCTACAACAATCCCCTACTTACATTCCTCAGAAAGTCTTTAAACAAATAGATGGTCTACTTTCCTCTTTAATTTTGGCAAGTAAGCGGGCGTGGTTGAGACTTGATACTTTGACCAGGACTAAAGCTCTAGGGGGTTTGGCTTGTCCCAACGTTCACTTTTATTATTTGGCAGCACAATTAGCACATCTTTGGAAATGGGTTAATGACCTTGACAACATCGAGTTTGCACTCACAACTGGTGCTTCAGGAATATCCAGGTGATTCCCTTCTGCGACTGCTTCTCTGTGGAAATGTCAGAATGTCGTCTTTACTGATCATAAAGCAATATATTACTATTTGGAGGCTAGCGCATTTTGTACTACAGGGACATGGTATCTACCCTGACACTCCATTGGACAATAAATATGGATTGCCAAGCTGTGTCAGCTTTAAGTTAGGAGGGTATGGGGAACGTGGGGAGTGGTCTCTTTGGGACATTTATACACTGGTGGGGCATTTAGATCATTTCAGCAGCTTCAACAGGAGTTTAATGTCCCCTCGATGTATTTATTCCACTTCCTCGAATTGCGACATGCTATGACTGCCCAATTTCCTGATGGCCATCCAACCCTTGCTGATTCCCCGGTTAAATTGCTATTGCAAACAGTGGGATCTGGACATTTGGTCTCTAAAATATATGGGCATATGCTTCAGATGCATCGTATAGATCCCCTTGCTTCCCTTAAGACTAAGTGGGAATCTGATCTAGGTCCATTGTCAGATGACATATGGGAAGGTGCTATGAGGTCTTGTCGGCTTTCTACTTCCTCCTTCTGATATCAGCAAATACAATTGTTCATATTACACAGGGTATATATGACCCCAGTGGGGTTGTCGCATATTGGGGGAAATCATAGCTCGAAATGCCCTGAGTGTGGAAGTTTGGGAGCAGACTTTTGGCATATGCTTTGGTTGTGTCCCATGGTGTCTGCATTTTGGGAGGAGGTTAGACGCGCTGTAGTTTATACAGGTATTCCTTCTACTATATTTACACCCCTAACGTGTGTACTGGCAGTTATAGATGAGGAGGATCTGGATCCGCGCAGTAGATGCTATAAGTAGATGCTTATAAACCTCTGTGCTCGGGCCAAGGTCTGAATAGCCAGACTGGCTGGCTAGTGAAGCCCTGACCCTACAATCCTGGATCTCTCTGGTTAACGTATCTATTACACACAAAAAAATTGTGTTCGTGGCCAGGAATGCAGAGAAAAAGTTTATTAGAATGTGGGGAAGGTGGATGGGTTCTCGCTATTTCAGGGATAAATACTATTGAGTTTTAGAGCTGTCTGATTAAGTGCTGCTCAAGCATTCTGTGGGAGGTTTATGTGGTGGGTAGCCCGTAGCTGGCCGTGTTACTGTAACTGTGATTTTCTTTTTCTTTTTTTATATTTTGTTATAAATGTGTTTTGGATTGCTATATATACCTATGCCTTTATTGGCACTTCTGGCGTGTAATGTCATACCTGCTGTATTGCTATGTTACTGATGCTTTGCTGATTACTGGTTTCGACTGGGATCAACATCCGTATGTTGTGTTTTACTTCTTCTGTATGTACAACCGTAAGCTTGCTGTTGTGTTGTTTTGTTTTTTGCTTTTTTTTTATATATAACTGTTTAATTGTACAAAAAAAAGGCAAAAATCCAATACAAAATTTATTGAATTTAAAAAAAAAAACCATGAAAAAAAATATGAGCGGCTGTGATCATATGTATAATAAGTGAGAAAGTTCTGTATGTCTGTTTGTGCCTTGCTCCACCAAATTTGGCATGGTGGTGTAGTTTGACCGGGATTAGGCTTTTGCCTAGGTTTACATTTTGTTATGGCAACACATAATATACAGGTCTAGGCTTACCATACTATCCCATTAAACATAACATTTCACAGGTTATGTGGTTGGCTTCATTCAAGCCAGTATTTCACCATGTTTTAATCAGTCATAGAACCTGTGTAATTCCTGAGTGTCCTGGTTAAAGGGATAGTATGGTAAGCCTACAACAGACACACACACACAAACAAACACACTGTCACTTTCTCACAGTGGCGTGCGGTGAGGTCGGTGGCTGGGGAGGCACAAGCAGCCACCCCCACCCCCCTCCCCATAGAGTGGGGTAAAAAAAAAAAAAGTGTAGCCCCCCCCCACATTCGTGAAACTAGCACCGGGCAGAACCAGCCAGGGGGGGTAATGCCATAGCAGGGGAGACACTCGGTATGGGGTCCCCCTGCCATAACATTAATCTGCCCCCCCAAACCAGTCAGCCCAGGGCTGGAATTCCTCGGAAGTGGGGACCCCAAAAAATGAAAATGGGGTCCCTCTCCCGAGCAACAACCAGCACAGTGCTATGCCCCGCACCCCTGGTGGCGGTGGGTGCAGGGTTCATTGTTAATATTGTTCTTGACAGGTGGCCTACAGGTCCCAGCAAGCCTGCCCCAGCATGCTGGCACTTGGAGAACCACAAGTACCAGCATGCCCGGACATAAATGGCCCGCTGGCACCTGTGGTCCACCTGTAAAGAACAGTAATATTGTTCTTTACAGGTGGCCAACAGGTCCCAGCAAGCCTGCCCCAGCATGCTGGCATATGGAGAACCAAAAGTGTCAGCATGCCCGGACATAAATGGCCTACTGGCACCTGTTCTCCACCTGTAAAGAAAATATTAAAATAAAAACACTAGTCTCTTTAAAAAAAAATAGTTTATTTGACAGCATCTTCACCTGGGAGCGGCGGCCTTTAAGCTCTTTTGCATGGCCGCCGCCTCCCCAGGGCTTCCGGCGTCTTCACCTGGGGGGGCGCCACCTCCCCAGGGCTTCCAGCGTCTTCCTCCGGCGTCTTCACCTGGGAGGCGGCGGCCATTAAGCTCTTTTGCACGGCCGCCGCCTTCCCCAGGGCTTTCAGCATCTTCACCTGGTGGGTGGCGGCTGCTAAGCTCTTTTGCATAGCCGCCGCCCATCCAGGACTTCCTACGTCTTCTGCCTAAAGGAGCTCTTCTCCGCTCCTCCTCCGCCGTCGGACTGACAGCCACTCCCTCGCACTGACTTATATAAGTCAGCCGGAGTGGGTGGGGCGATGACGCGGCGAGCCGTGATTGGCTCGCGGCGGCCATCTTGAATTTCAAAAATTACGCTATGGCACCATTTTTGAAATTGGTACCGCTCCGCTGCCCAAACTCTGCACCGCAGCCCGCGCCCGGCCGCCTGCACCTCCGTCACCCGCACCTCCGCCGCCTATCGCCGCAAGCACCTCCGCCGCCTATCGCCACCAGCACCTCTGCCGACACCCGCACCTCCGCCGCGCCCACAACAGTGATTGACAGCGGATCCAGTGACGGATCCGCTGGCCAATCACTGTGGCCTGACTGACATGGGACGTGCTTTCATAGGTTGAAAGCACGTCCCTGTGTGAAAGCGGCACCACTAATGGTGCCGCTTTCCCATGTTATTTTAATGGGCTTTTAATGCCCATTGCTAGGCCCCGCCCGTGCCCGCCCCCCGCTCTCCATACCTTTCCCTATCTGACAGGGAGGCACCACGATCGGTGCCTCCCAAACCCATTTTACACACTAGTAATGATTAGGATAATATAAAGCAGATACTCATGACACAGAATATGTGTCATAAGTATCTTCTTTATAATATTTTAATTATTAATGACAGGGGAGGCACTGCCTCCCCTGCCTCCCCTGACTGCACGTCCCTGCTTTCTCATGCATAATACACACACACTGTCACACTTTCATGCATAATACAAACACACTGTCACACTCTCATGCATAATTTACACATACAGAAACACACAGTCATATTCATGCATAATACACACACTGTCACACTTTCATTTATAGTACACCATCATACTCTCATGCATAATACACACACCGTCACGCTCTCACACATAATACACACATACTGTCACATTTATGCATAATACACACACACTCTCATGCATAATACACAGACTATCACACTCATGCATAATAAAAACTAACAATGTGCGACACGCCATTTTTCGGGTTTTGTGTTTTGGTTTTGGATTTGGATCTCCTTTGTGTTTTGGATATGTATTGGTTTTGCCAAAACTGCCCTTGCGGGTTTTGGTTTTGGATTTTAAAAAATAAATCATAAAAACAGCTAAAATAACAGAATTTGGGGGTGTTTTTGTTCCTACAGTATTTTTAACCTCAATAACATTCATTCCACTCATTTTCATATTCTGTACACCTCACAGCTCACAATATTGTTTTTATCCAGTTTAGGCAAAAAGATTGAACCGAGGTAGCTGAATGACTAAGCTAAGCAATAGCAGTGAGCAGCAAACACGTGGCAGTAACAATATATTTTTAAATGCTGTAATCATCTGTTAAAATTATTTTAAAATTAGGATCAAGTTCTTCTGTTCCTCAGATATATCTTTGACATGGAGAAGGTTTGCTAATCATCAGTTTAAAATTATTTTCAAATTAGGATTAAGTTCTTCTGTTCCTCAAAAATATATTCAACATGCAGAATGTTGCTATTCAAGCGTGGAGAGTTTAGTTATATTAATTTAATTTAAATTTAGTTCATTTATAATTATTATTATTAATAATATAAATTTGAATGAATCACAATGTGGTGATAAGAAGAATTATAAAAATAGAAAAATAAGTTATAACATAAGAATATGAGCTATGGACACAGCACCCTGAGATGGACGGAGCATGCCTGGATGTATACTGGGAGGATACAGCACAAAATATATATTTTTTTAATTATTTTATTTTGGGTGTACTGACAGAACACTCTTATATGGACGGAGCAGCTGCAGTCCCTGGATGTATACTGGGTTGACACAGAACAGTATATTAAAAAAAAGTCTTTAAAAAAACAACGCATTAGGCAAGGCTCAAGATTTCAGTTCACAAAAAGATGAATTGGGCCAAGAAGAATAAAAAAGACAATATTTTAGATGCTGTAATCATTACTTTAATTTATTTTGGATCACGTTCTTGCTGAAGGAAATCTTTGAAATGCAGTAGGGTCACTATTCAAGTGTGGGGAGTTTAGTTATATTCATATAATTTAAAGTTAGTTATTTTATAATCATTATTAATAATGTGAATTTGAATGAATAACAATGTGGTGATGAGAATTTTGAAAATAGGACAATAAGTTACACCATAAGAATATGAGCTACAGACACAGCACCCTGAATTGGGTGGAGCACACCAGGATGTATACTGGGAGTGGGAGGATACATCACAATATATATATATATATATATATGTATTTTGTTGTAGGTGGACTGACAGAACACCCCTAGATGGACGGAGCAGCTACAGTCCCTGGATGCATACTGGGATGACACAGCACACAATATTAATTTAAATCAAAATATATTTATTATTTTTTATATCACACACTGTTGTTACAGTGTCGCACAAATGAGTAAAAAATATGTATTATTATTTTTTCTATCATACACCGGCAGTTACAGTGTCACACAAATGAGTCAGAAATATATATTATTACAGACTGCGGTTTAGCTTAACAGCGTTGCACAATATGTGTATGAGTAGGAAATAATATACTGCAGTCTGAACGGCAGTGTCACAGTACTTATGAAAATAAAATAAAAATTGTATAGTACACTGGGGTACATCACAAACCAAAAAAATATATTTTTTTATAATTATAATTTTAGACTTTTTGTTTTTAGCTTTTATTATATTAGTTTTACACTGGGGTGGAGCCCCTGGATGGACGGACAGATCACATCTTTCAGATACAGGAGACAGAGCATACCTTTTTCATATACAGCAGACAGAGAATACCCATTTTTAGATACAGCAGACAGAGCACCCCTTTCAGATACAGCAGACAGAGAGTGCACCCCTTTTCAGATACAGCAGACAGAGCACCCCTTTCAGATACAGCAGAGAGAAAGCACCTTTCAGATATAGCAGAGAGTGCACCCCTTTTTTAAATACAGCAGACAGAGAGAGCACTCCATTTTCATATACTGCAGACAGGGAGAGCACCCCTTTTATATACAGCAGACAGAGCACTCTCCCCACCAGAGGCAGAACTCTGGGAGGCAACGGATTCAGCTGCCGCCGGGCTCCTGCTTTGAAGGGGGGCACCTCTCCTCCTGTTCTATGTGTTCAGCAACATTAATCAATTAAGTTAATTGACAGCAGCCGGTATCTCTTCCGTAGCCGACTTCCCCACTAGTCACTACACCTTACAAATCACACCCTCTTTATTATAGATACACTGGAAGCAGACAACTTACTGATGAATCTATTTGCTCCTATAAATGAAGTATGAGAATTCCAACTATATGAAGTTATTTCTCTGACAATTACAAGTAACTTCATATAGTTAGAATTCTCACACTTCCTATGCAAGAGCAGATATCTCTATCAGTAAAGTGCATGTTTCCAGTGTAATAGGTTGTGGGTTCTAATCCTGGATATGACACTTGCAAATTAATTGTCAGAGAAATAATCAGCATTGGGAAGCAGATCTATGTACGGTGTGGCTGGACCCCTACATAGATCTGCCTAGTTGCAACGTTTTGTAGTAGTTTCATATAGTTAGAATCTGTAGGCTTGCTATGCAGGAGCAAATGTGTGTGTGTATATATACACTGCTCAAAAAAATAAAGGGAACACTTAAACAACACAATGTAACTCCAAGTCAATCACACTTATGTGAAATCAAACTGTCCACTTAGGAAGCAACACTGGTTGACAATCAATTTCACATGCTGTTGTGCAAATGGAATAGACAACAGGTGGAAATTATAGGCAATTAGCAAGACACCCCCAATAAAGGAGTTGTTCTGCAGGTGGTGACCACAGACCACTTCTCAGCTCCTATGCTTTCTGGCTGATGTTTTGGTCACTTTTGAAAGCTGGCGGTGCTTTCACTCTAGTGGTAGCGTGAGATGGAGTCTACAACCCACACAAGTGGCTCAGGTAGTGCAGCTCATCCAGGATGGCACATCAATGCGAGCTGTGGCAAGAAGGTTTGCTGTGTCTGTCAGCGTAGTGTCCAGAGCATGGAGGCGCTACCAGGAGACAGGCCAGTACATCAGGAGACATGTAGGAGGCCGTAGGAGGGCAACAACCCCGTATCAGGACCGCTACCTCTGCGTTTGTGCAAGGAGGAACAGGAGGAGCACTGCCAGAGCCCTGCAAAATGACCTCCAGCAAGCCACAAATGTGCATGTGTCTACTCAAATGATCAGAAACAGACTCCATGAGGGTGGTATGAGGGCCCTACGTCCACAGGTGGGGGTTGTGCTTACAGTCCAACACCATGCAGGACGTTTGGCATTTGCCAGAGAACACCAAGATTGGCAAATTCGCCACTGGCGCCCTGTGCTCTTCACAGATGAAAGCAGGTTCTCACTGAGCACATGTGACAGACGTGACAGAGTCTGGAGACGCCAAGGAGAACGTTCTGCTGCCTGCAACATCCTCCAGCATGACCGGTTTGTCAGTGGGTCAGTAATGGTGTGGGGTGGCATTTCTTTGGGGGCCGCACAGCCCTCCATGTGCTCACCAGAGGTAGCCTGACTGCCATTAGGTATCGAGATGTGATCCTCAGACCCCTTGTGAGACCATATGCTGGTGCGGTTGGCCCTGGGTTCCTCCTAATGCAAGACAACGCTAGACCTCATGTGGCATTGATGCTATGGACTGGCCCGCCCGTTCCCCAGACCAGAATCCAATTAAGCATATCTGGGACATCATGTCTTGCTCCATCCACCAATGCCACATTGCACCACAGACTGTCCAGGAGTTGGCGGATGCTTTAGTCCAGGTCTGGGAGGAGATCCCTCAGGAAACCACCTCATGAAGAGCATGCCTAGGTGTTGTAGGGAGGTCATACAGGCATGTGGAGGCCACACACACTACTGAGCCTCATTTTGACTTGTTTAAAGGACATTACATCAAAGTTGGATCAGCCTGTAGTGTGTTTTTCCACTTTAATTTTGAGTGTGACTCCAAATCCAGACCTCCATGGGTTGATAAATTTGATTTCCATTGATAATTTTTGTGTGATTTTGTTGTCAGCACATTCAACTATGTAAAGAACAAAGTATTTAATAAGAATATTTCATTCATTCAGATCTAGGATGTGTTATTTTAGTGTTCCCTTTATTTTTTTGAGCAGGATATATATATATATATATATATATATATATATATGTGTACCAAAGAAGCCGTCAGCGCCACAGATGCAGTATCTCTAATTACAACACTAGTATCAGGACCAAAAAGTAAAATAACTAAAAAGACTGAAAAATGAATAAGAAATGAAATAAACGAGAACTGCTTAGTGGGCACTCCCTGTATTTTGTTAGGGCGTCAGCCTATTTACCTCAGGTAGAATAAGGCACTGGTATGAATGCCTTGAGAAAAAGTGTGTGGACAGGGAATGAGGTACTGAAGGCGACCACTGGTGCCAAATAGTATTATAAAAATTAGGCAGTTTAGTTTAAAAAAGTAACAACATTTATTTATGAAGCACTAAAACAAACCTAGGTATTAAAAAGGTGGGAATCAATATAGGAAAAATACATACATAAAAAACGCATAAAATGCTCATAAAAAGCTTCAATAGAAAAGGAGCATAAAAAGTAGGACATAAAATCTATAGGAATAAAAGCAATTACATTTCAAAGTAAAGAGGAGTAAATATCTTAACTTAGTGTTTGAGGTTAGATCAAGGTAGCACCCAACGTGTTTCGTCCTGTGTGGACTTCATCAAGGGGTGATTTGAGACTAGAGACAGCACTACTATATATACTCAGCCTGTAAAGGAAGTGGTGCTTACATCACTTCCTGTGGTTAATTAGTTAACATATTCAAAAAACGGCCATAAAGCATACTAAGACAACAACAAATACTTATACATATCAGGGCATCATATATTAGAAGATATTGTTTAAGAAATATAATAAAAACATGTGTAAGGCATGAAGTACATCATATAGCCGTGACTTCCGGTCCGGGCATTGTATGACCTCACATCCGCCCCACATCCGGTATCTATTTCTGCAGAGTGCGCATGCGCACGCTCCTCGTAGCGGGACGCGTCCGTTCTAGTGATGGTAGTCTTGGTTACGGTGGACCAGTTCTGCAGAGTGCGCCTGCGCGTGCTCCGTATAGCGGGACAAGTCCGTTCTCATACAAGGGATCTTTATTGCGGTGGACCCTTTTCTTTCATACGTGAAGCAGGAAACAAAATCCTCCGTCTGCTAGTTCCTGCTATTATTGTTCCTATGTGTTCTAAATTCACCGCGGCCATGTTATTGGAGTCAGGATTAAACGCCTGGGACAATTCCCCGGGTATAGTTTATTCTTTGATTTTGATCCTCGGCTCTCGGATTATCACAGCTCCATATTCAAGCATGGATACATAAAAAAGATAATAATAAAAGGTAGAATCAGCAGATATGGCACAATAGTTTAAAAAGGGGGGACAAATATATAGAATGGATATAAGATGGATAAATAAATAAATATAGGAGCACCACATATTGCTAATTGGATTCCTATGTATATGACACTTAGCTCGATGTCCAATATTTGTAGTATGTGG
Source organism: Pseudophryne corroboree (assembly GCF_028390025.1). NCBI lineage: Eukaryota > Metazoa > Chordata > Amphibia > Anura > Myobatrachidae > Pseudophryne > Pseudophryne corroboree. The sequence goes on along the minus strand of NC_086453.1, from coordinate 248,557,629 downwards.
ACCTGTTAGGATTTTCATCGAGAGGTGGTCAAAAATAGAAAAGGAGCCACAAAACAGAGGCTTAATTTAGGATAATAAAATAATGCACAAGGCGATTTTTTGGGGGTGAGAGAGCCCCAATATAAACGTGTGGAAACAGAAAACATGTGAACCATATAGGCAATTGGAACCAGGCGGAATCCGACATACCAATATGTATACATAACATGTAGAGCATCTTTCCAATTTCGTTCCAACATCTATACATTTACAACACCCGATGTTCTAAGGAGGTCTCCCATCCTTATACTGGCCGGGCCCAGCCTTGCTTAGCTTCCAAGATCAGATGGTGTCGGGCGTGCCCAAGGTGGTATGATTGTAATAGTGATGTGGAAACCTTAGATATGAGCTCAAAAGTAGCCGTATATACAAAGGGGGTACATTCAGTATCCCGCTCTGGATCAATTTAGTAAACTAATATAGAACCAGAGTTATAGACCATGTTTATAGACACCAGATCGTGCTAAATAAAGACGTAAAAATCATTCCCGGAGAAGAAGGGGAAGGAAATGGAAGATAAAAAGGTTGGAATACAGGGTAAAGGACTTAAACCTTTTTTGAGCACGTCACTGAAACCCCTGATCTCCCCTGGAGGTCTCCCCGCCAGGTACTGGTCAGGTCCAAAAGCACTGCTTAGCTTCCAAAGTCGGCCGGGGTTGGGCATGTCCAGTGTAGTGTGACTGTGACATTACTCAGGAGACAGGGATAAAAAATGAAAGTAGAAAGGTGAGGGAGACAAGTAACCAAAGTCTGCTTACATTACAAGAAGGGTGCAATTTCATATCCGTCATTGAATCCATTTGGGTGTAGGGTGTTCAGTTCATAGATCCAGAACATCTCCCTCCTGGAAAGGAGGTTCGAGAGATCACCGCCTCTTTCTCCCAGGGATACCATTTCAATGCCTTTATAAGTTAGTGACTCCGGGTCAGAGTTATGGCATTGATGGAAATGTCTTGATACAGCGTGTGTTAAGACTTTGTTCCTTACATTTCTGATGTGTTCTTGGATGCGAAGTTTCAATGGCCTCTTAGTTTTCCCAACGTACTTCATTTTACACGGGCACTCCAGGAGATAAATCACTGATGTAGTGTTGCAGTTTATAAATTGTTTGATCCGGTATTCTTTGTTGGTGTTATAGTTGAAAAAGGATTTTCTATTCTGGTGGAGGTACCTGCAAATGTTGCATCTGCCACACTTGAAACTGCCCACACATTTTGGCATGGTACTTCTTGCTTCGGGATTCCTTAGCATGCTTGGTGCCACGAGATCTTTCAGACTTCGAGATTTTCTAAAGACTAATTGAGGATCTTTGTTAAGGTAGTCCTTCAAAATGGGGTCCATTAGTAGTAAGTGCCAATGTTTCTTAAGTGTTTGTTTAATGAGATTCTCATGTCTGCTATATGTGGTGATGAATTTCACTGTGTCAGGCTTCTTTTCTTTGGATTTGTACTTAAGAAGTTCGCTTCAGTCCATGCTTTGTGTTCTTGCAGTGGCTTCTTCCAGCAGGCGAGTGGGATATCCTTTCTCCTTGAATCTACCCTTGTATACTTCGAGTTGTTCATCCCTGTCTTCACTGGCTTTGCAGTTACGTGCTATTCTATTGAATTGTGAGAAGGGGATATTGTCCTTCCACTGTTGTCGATGGTTACTTTTGTAATGTACATAACTGTTCATGTCCACCTTCTTAATAAAATTGCTCGTGGTGACCTCTTTTTCTGTATGTGTGAGGACTAAATCTAGGAACTCAATCCTTTCTGTGTCATCTGTGGCAGTGAACTTGAGATTCATACTGTTATCTGAGATGTATGTTAAAAATCCTTGGAAGCTTAGTTGATCTCCTTCCCACACAATTAAAATGTCATCAATATAGCGTTTATAAAAAATGATATTGTGCTGATATGGGTTATTCGTAAAAACATACTTGTCCTCCCACTGTCCCATAAAAAGATTGGCGAAACTGGGTGCAAATATAGTACCCATCACCGTGCCACATATCTGTAGATAAAACCCGTCTAGAAACTTAAAATAATTATGTTTCAGTATAAAATGCATTAGTTCACATATGAAAAGTCTGTGATCCTCCGTGATGAGATGGTCTTTACTCAGAAACACATTGCAGGCCTCAATCCCTTTGTCATGCTCTATACAAGTGTATAGAGATTGCACGTCAATCGTGACCCACCTATACGTCTCCTTCCACTGGAATGTCACCATTAGGTTCAGGACCGATGTGGTGTCCTTCAGGTAGGCCGGTAGTTCCATCACATATTCTCTCAAGAATATATCCACATACTCTGAGAGGTGTGAGGTCAGGGAATCAATCCCTGCCACAATGGGTCTACCTGGGGGGTTGACTAGGGATTTATGTATCTTGGGGAGGAAGTAAAAAATGGGGGTAGGGGGGTTGGAGTTTAACAGATACTGATAATCCTCTTTCGTGATTACTTCACGTCTGAAACCCTTTAGGAGCATTATCCTCAGTTCCTCCACAAAAGGTTCCTTGGGGTCTTTATCCAAGGGAATGTATGAGGATCTATCTCCTAGTAATCTGTTTGCTTCCATGGTATAGGCTTCCCTATCCATGATGACCAACCCCCCCCTTTGTCAGCCGCCTTTATAACAATATTCTTATTTTCCTGTAAATGTTTAATGGCTTCCGTCTCCCTGTTTGTAAGATTCTTTTCCTTAATTGATGAGATGTTGGCATCACATAAGTCCTTTTTGACAAGTTCATAGAAAAGGCCCACATTGTGTCCCTTGGATTCTAGAGGATAGAACTTTGAAGTCGGTTTTAGCCCGGATTTGGATTGTTCATAGTTCTGTATAATGGCATATATATATGGAAAAAATGGGAGGATACGGGTATCTGCGACTAGCAGTGTCTAATATATTGATATAAAAAATGAAGAATATTGCAGGATACGGTTTATAAAAAAATCACACAAAATTTATTTATACAATTTAAAACATGATGTGGGATAAAAAATATATGGAGAGTAAAAGCTTAAAAAATACAAAAATTCAAAAATGACTGAATAAAGATGTATAATTTAGCTAGAACCCAGGATAAAAAATTAATTAATAGACTTAAAATATAAAACTGCGTTTCGTCCTTCAGACTTCATCAAGGGGTGATGAAGTCTGAAGGACGAAACGCGTTGGATGTACCTCTACTGACTCTCCATTTCTACAGATAAGCACCACTCTCTTATCTTTGAAATATTTATTATCAGTTTTATATTTTAAGTCTATTAATTAATTTTTTATCCTGGGTTCTAGCTAAATTATACATCTTTTTTCAGTCATTTTTGAATTTTTTTATTTTTTAAGCTTTTACTCTCCATATATTTTTTATCCCACATCATGTTTTAAATTGTATAAATAAATATTGTGTGATTTTTTTATAAACCGTATCCTGCAATATTCTTCATTTTTTATATCAATATATTAAACACTGCTATTCGCAGATACCCGTATCCTCCCCTTTTTTCCAAATTCTAAACTCTAAAGGCAGCTTATCCCTGCCGAGTATTTAGGGGCCAGCTGACACCTTATATCTATAAAGGAGTGTCTCTTACTAAAATATTTCATTTTATTGATTTATCTACTCACATCCACCTGTGGCGCCATACCCCCACTGCTCAAACATATATATATATATATATATATATGATGCAGAAATGCCCGGCACTCCCACCCACACGTAGTAGATCCGGGTGCCCTCCGCAACCGATGATGCAATAAATAGTGGAAAGAAGGCAGCGGCACTCCGTCAACATAAAAGATCAAACGTGTATTGAAGCAAAAATAACAGTGGTCACATAACAACTAACGTTTCGGGATCCTAAGATCCCTTTGTCAAGGCGTGAACAGTGTTAAAAGAGAAAACCCCTTACCTTTATAGCACCCGGTGCAAACCCGCACGTGAAGGAGAGCGGGGCCTGACGTCGTCAATCGCGGGGGCCGCCGGAAGTCCTCCGGCGTCTCCAGGAAGTGAGGTGGTGCCGGGTGCAGGACGCAGTTGCCATGGCAACCAGCGGCACTATCCCGTAACACCTGCGCCGGCCCTGCAATAGAAACAAATGTGATTGAGAAAGCTTAGAGTAAAATAAAGTATGGCAGCACAATATGTGGCTAAAAGCACCTAAGGAAAGTGGCGGAAGCTAAGATAAGGCGGCATGGGCTGTGTAAACGGTCTATATGCAAAGAGGCACATTGAAAATGAGCACACAGGGATGTTCTGTATGAAACGAATGAGTCTGAAGAAAAGGAAAAAGTGTGGAGAAAGATTGTGTGGGACTGTGTGAGCATGGGAGAAAGAGTGACAAGGCTGGGAAAGTAAGATGAGATAGTGAGAAGGATGATGAATGCAGAAAGGAGCTAGAGTGAGATGAGAAAAGAAGCAGTGTATGCGTGGGGGGGGGAGGAAGAGAACAGGGGAATGGGCAGAAAAAGTGATGGGGGGAAAAGGAGGGGAAGGAGAGGGGAGGGGAAGGGAAAAGCCGAGCGGAGTGAAGCCCGTGACGTCATACTAGTGAGGAGTGAGTGTGTGAACAAGGAGTGGAGAACAAAATCGAAGTGGAGCATGGAAAAGAGGTGTATGTACTGAATTTGGGCATAGAACTGGATGGTGTGAAAAAAGAAAAAGGGTGATAAAGACCATGTAAGCAGAAAAGGAAGACCCAGGTGTGTGGGAGAAAGACCAGAGGAAAAAGAATATAGGGACCAAAACCTGTGTAACAGTGAAAATGGAATAAAAGAGCTGTAAACTGCTGGTTCCTAGAGACCCAGTGGAGACCAGTGTTAATGATACATGAAGACTGTATCAAGTACTTTAAAACTGTTCCACTGGATTTTTTCATTGAGTCCCTTCAGTGGAAAAGTTTCCAGTTTGAATATCCAACGGGCCTCCAATTTCAGTAAAGCACCGCTCCTGTCGCCGCCTCTCAAGTTCAAGGGAACATGATCGATTATCATATGTTTCAGTTGGTCTACTGAATGTCCCTTGGTCCCGAAATGTTGCGCCACTGGTTGGTCAGAGTTCCCCTTCTTGATTGCTGCATTGATGGCCGATCTATGTTGTGCCATCCTGGTTCTGAAACTGGTGATGGTCTTACCAACATACCCTAGCCCACATGGGCAAAGTATGAGGTATACCACATGAGTAGACGTACAGGTCAGCACATGCTTTAGTCTGAACATGAGGTCTTTAGTTGGATGTTTGAAGGAAGGTCCGCTGATCATGTTCCTGCAGGTGGTGCAGCCCAGGCATTTATAACAGCCTGGCTGTTTGGTAAGGAAGTTTGAGGGTGTATATATATATATATATATTTATATTTAGGGGGGGCACCAATATTTTCCTTGCCTCCGGGCAACTGGGTCAAACTTACGCCACTGCTCCCCACACCAGACAACACAGTACTGAGACGGACACTTCTCTCCATTACACTTTCCACAGCCGGAGTGAAGATGGCGCTTACAGTATATAGAATCCAAAACCCGTGAGAATTCGATAGCGGAAAGATGACGATCGGCCTTGCACACTCTCATGTATAATATACACACACAGTCACACTCTCATGCTTAATACACACACAGTCACTTTCATGCATAATAAACACATACACTGTCACACTCTCATGCACCCCTCCCATTTACCTACACTTTGATAAGGGCTCTATTGAAAGGTAAAACCTTGATGAATTTATATAATGTGATAGTATTAGAGATCTTAGGGACCCGTGTTATTAAGTCACTAGTCGCTGCACATGGGCCCACATATTTGCACAAATGTGTGCTTAGAACTTCAGTTATACTCCATGTTAATTGTTAGGGTTTATCTAAATTATTTTTATTATCAGTATTTTAGTGCTTCCTCCAGCATAATACACAGTCACACTCTAATACATAATGCACAATGCACTCACGCTGTCACTCTCTTGCATAACACACACAAACATAAACTTTGCCAAAAAATAGTATCCGATATTAGCATTAAAATCAGTGTCTGATCTTACAGGTCATCCTGCAGGCAGTGATACAGTATACCAGTGGCGTAACTAGAAATATTTCTCCCCAAATTAAATTTTTTGCTGGCATCCATTCCCTCCTAATTGCCATTAGAAAAGTGAAGAATTTGCGTGAGCCAAACATTGGCAATCACATGAAAAAAAATCCTGATTCATGCCCCTTACATTATGCCCCTTGCCACACACGACAATGACCCTTAAACATTATGCCACACACCGTAATGCCCATTACATGATATACTACACTCTGTAATGACCCTGACACATTATGCCACATACTGTAATGCCTGTGACACATTATGCCACACTTCAATGCATGTTATACATTATACCACACACCATAATACCTGTGATACATTATGCTACACACCACAGTGCCCCTTATACATTATACTACATACCGCAATGCCCATAAAACAGTATACCACACACATTATGCTACACACTGCAATACCTGTTATACATTATGCCACACTCCGCAATGTCCATTATACATTATGCCACACATCGCAATGTCCATGATACAGTATGTCACACACTGCAATGCCCCCTGAGACATTATACCATGTACCACAATGCCTGTGATACAGTATACCACACACCATAATGCCTGTGACACATTATACCACACACTGCAATACCCATTATACATTATGCCACACACAGCAATGTCCATGATACATTATGCCACACACCGTAATGCCTATTACACATTATGCTCCACAGTAAGGCTTCTAATTACTTTTACCTGCTTGTTGCCAGGGGTTTCATGCTTTTGGTTCCATGCTCGTTGCCAGGGGTTTTCATGTTCTGGGTGACATGCTCATTGCCAGGGGACAATGCTAAATGCCAGGGGTTTCAAGCGCTGGATGTCATGCTCGTAGCCAGTGGGTAATGGTTGTTGCCAGGGGGTAATATACTTGTTGCCAGTGGGTAATTCTTGTTGCCAGGGATTTCATGCGCTGGGTGTCATGCTCATTGCCAGGATGTAATGCTTGTTGCCAGGGGTTTTATGCGCTGGGTGTGTAATGCTCATTGCCAAGGGTGCAGACTGCTGCAGCTGCCAGTGTTACCCAGCGCCATGTGCTCATAGGTCCTGGCACTTTCCCAGCTCTGTCAGACGCTAGAGGTCAAGTTTGACCCTTTGCATCTGTCTCCTCCATAGTGGCAGCCATTTTGGGAGGGACATTTAGCAGATTGACATGCAGGCAGCTAGTCCGCATTTCAATCTGCACTGAATCAGCGGCGGCGCCCCCGCAGCCCTGCACCTCCAAGCCTTCGCAGTGACTGCAGGGGCTATAGTTATGCCACTGCAGTATACTGTATAGAGAAGCCACCCCTGGGTCTTAGCCGTGTACCTTGCTGGCTCATGAGCAGCTCAGCATTTGCTAGATTCAGACTGTGACATATCAATGGAATGGGGTTATAGGTAAGGACAATGTAAAACAGTGAAGGCTGCAGGTGTACTTCTGGGTCCAGTTTTCAATCCGACAACGCTAGGTATCCCTTCTAGTCTCAAATATATATTTCTACACCATTGCTTGCATGTAATTTAGAAATGCAAGCAAATATTACTAGCAGGCGTCCCTGCGCACGTGGCATCCGCCATTCAGTTCATGCACATGCAATGATTTTCTAGCACTGATCTTGGGAGAGAGTTAGATTATGCAATGTTATTCAGACAGCATGTAATGTATATTCAGATATCAGATCTATAGCACTGTCTAACAATATGTAAACATATACAGCGACAGTCATTAACACACAGTGGCAGATAGCACTTTATGATACACAGCAGCCAATATTATTTTTTCCTAGAGAAAGTCACTGTGACTCGCTATTATTAGAATAGCAGAATGTGGAGCTAAGTGCAGTGGCAATACGCTGGGTAGCAGGAAATAATTTAAAAACGAATGCTGAGGCAGAAAGAACACCTGCTCTGTAACTCAGTATAGGGGAGCCAGAGCACAGCTGGTGAACAGGCAACACTGTCACTTTGTTACAATATAGTCCTGACACAGGACACTGTTTCCTCTCTATAAAGTCACTGTGATATGTTAACACCTGTGAACTGATACAATTACACACATCAGTTCCAGCATATTAAAGTGTTTATTTCTGCGAGTGAAAAGAACTCATGATCTGGCAACATTGTATGGCCAGACATCATACAGGGCAAACACTGAAGTAATAAGCATATGCCTGTGCATTATTAGAGCTGGGAGAAGTAAAATAATTGCTCATTACGATATAGGTATAAGGGGATACAGTGTCCGCATCTGAAATATAACAGGTTCATTATAAGACACTTGAATGAATTTAAGAGATCTCTCTTTTCAGTTTTTAAAGGCAATTGGCACCTAACAGTGTTTCAATAAGGAATATCAAATATTATACTGTACTGTACCCCCAATATCAGGCAATTACAGTCATTATATTCAAATATCTCATTATTGATACAGAATAACATCAAGAGCACTGCCATACCCATATATACTTACCCCAGCATATCAATTGATATATGAGAAATATCAGACAAATATAAATAATAGATAATTTGAGAAAGTATCACATGAATAATGATTCAAGCAGAGGCGCATAATGGGCTCCACAGACTAACTGGTTTATAGAGACAGGGGATACAGTGCCCGAATTTGTAATATAACTGTTTTGTTTTTTTACAAAACACTTGAACGGAATTTAGAGATCTTTCTTCTCAGTTATCAAAAGCAATGGGCATATAAAGTTAATCATATAGCATTATCTCTGTTTATACAGAGTTGCCCTTCATTATAGTATGTAACACACTTAGGGTGCTATATGTATCTAAACTGACTGAATGACTCTAATATTGCATGTGCTTAACACAAGTTGATACGGATATTATGGCAATATGATACAATAAATTAATAATTATATATACATATATTTGTTATTGGCGGCTGACCAGTGCGCAGGGGGCCATATTTTAAACACCTTTTCCTATCTTTTCACTAGTATCTGTTTTTTAAAATATTTCGCAAGTTTTTATTCATTATTCACGAATTAAAAGTTACGTTTTATAAGAATCTATGTGCACCATCATAAGGCAATTCTGTGTTCTTTTGTTTGTACAGTTTTCAATCTGGCAACGCTAGGTATCCCTTCTAGTCTCAAATATATATTTCTACACCATTGCTTGCATGTAATTTAGAAATGCAAGCAAATATTACTAGCATTGCTTAACTTTTTGACATTTAGAGACCTTGGTGAGAAATCAGTGAAATTTTCCAAACTCTTTCACTTTATATTATTCTCAAGCTGCATCTAGATGCAACATTTTGTAGAATGTGACCTTTAGCACTCCCACCACATCACATTGCCCCACTTTGAAGAATTGGCCATCATCATCCAGCTCTATTCATTCACTACAAATTCTGTGAAATGCAAAGATATAAATAGTATGCATGATGTTCTACTACAAAATTTGGAAGTATGAGGATACCAAGATTGATTAGCTCATTAACTAGCCTGCTCATAGATCACCCTTATGTATCATCACTTTACTTCCCAGTACATTGAGGTGGGTAAAAGCAAAAAAAAAGCATCAAGGTAAATAGTGAGTGAAAGACATGACTGTTAATTATGTATAAAATACACAGCACATAAAATAGCAAAATGTTACTCCAAAAGTGTCCTTGATAGAATCACTAAATAGAAGTCCAGAGTCCAAGACTTGAACCCCCCGAGATTGTTAGGGACCTGCAGTATAGTTGAGTCCCATGACTGGGGCTGCAGGTTTAAATACATTGATCAATACACGAACTAAAACTCCACTGGTTATTATTGTTATGCAAAAAGCCGTATATTGCAGATTGTATTATTATTATTTAGTAATGTTGTATAGTGCACCGGCACCTGCTCTCTCTCTATGTGTAGCATTACTGGTCTCAGCTGGTAGACCCTTCATTACTAGCAGTTAGTGTGTGCAGTCTAGGTCCCCTTTCCCTATAGAATCCCTCTCCAACCTGTTTCTGTGTCTTTTTAAATTCCTGGAATACTCTCATTTACTGTTCCAGAGACTACTCGAGGACCTCCCCAAATCTCAGATCACTTGTTGGCACCATGTAGTGTATGGTTGTCTGATGTCTACTAAGTAGTTGGATGCCTATTGTATACTATAACAAATCATGGTTACATAATATATTCAGCGCCACATTTTTTTCAACTGTACATGCGCAAAAATCCCTAAAAGCTCAGCGCATGTATTAGACAGAGTCTATGCACAAAGGCACTGTTGTGATTACTGGGTGGTGACTGGGAGATGGCTAGTAATGCACACAATATGGTCCATTTAATGGTTGTGTTATGGAAGTGTTGTGGGTGTCTCCTTGAAAGTGGTTCTGTACAAAGTTGCACACCTGCAGATATAAGAGCCATAGAGCTGGTACAAATTCTGATGGTCTAAGTACACATCAATCGTTATTACTGTGTATACAGATGCTAAAAGTTGGAGTCTCCATTCTTTCACATTTGAGCTCACGGATGCACATGTACATTTGCATAAAGTTGCAGATAAATAACCTGCAATAGACACTGCTGTGTGTGCTTCTACATCACCTTTGAATCGGGCTGACTGTGTACAACCCTATCTGTGTACAACCCTATGTGGGGGAGGACGGGGGGGGGGCGCTCATTTCACCCAGCAGGTGAAATGAGCGACGTGCTAGATTGGCTTATCCAGCACCTGCGATAGTGAAGCGCGGGGCCACGCATCGCTATCGCTGTGGGGGGTACACACGAGTGATCTGTGCTTAAAATTTAAGCAATCTAGTCAGATTGCTTAGATTTTAAGCATGGATCTCTCCGTGAGTACCCCCCTATAACTCCTGTACTTGCTGTTTATCAATAAAGCCATCATCCTGGTTAAGATTAGAACTCTCTATGTGTCCTAACAGTCACTTTAACATTCTCTGTGTACTGATTGGGATCACCATCTTAATAAGCTATATCAACAGTTTCAGACAGAGATGCAATCATAGAGTCTTGCAGAGCATATTTGTATCAGTGCGTAGCTTGTCTACAGTGCCATCTACAGTCATACATTAGTAATACAAAGCAGTCACCAACTTTCTTACTGGCTGGTATGATTCAAAATTGCCTCAAAGCTGGCTTGCGTGCTTTCTCTTAGAAAACAGTCAGTGTCAGACTATGGTATGAAGGGCCAACTGGGGCAATGCAGTGGTAGGGGTTCGTGCTTAGGAGTGTGACCAGCCTCCATAGATGGTGTAGCCAGCCACCACAGAGGCTTGGCTAACCATTAGAAAGGACATGGTCCCAGCCTCTTGATAAATATATATAGTGAATAATGCAAGTGCAAGCACAGAAATGTACTAGACTAATAACAGCAATGCACTGTAGAAAATACACCATAGTCCTGTGCAGTATAATGTAACATATGCATAATATATAATTCATATGCACAGTCTGGAACCTGATCCATGGAGGAGGAGTTGGGCCCTCAGGCCATGTGGCCCAAAGAATGTTCCCCCCTGTACCACTGGCGGACAGTCCAACCCTGACAACAGTGGTCAGCGAAAGATGCAAAGAAGTAAAAATAAGAAAAGAAATAAGAAAAATATGCAATATCATCAATAATATGCAAATATGTAAATTGACTATGCACTTTTAGGCTTGAATTGATCTGAAACAAATTTCCAAGCTGTTTTCTCAAATTTGACATTTCTAAAAAAATATGCATTTGCATAAACTTCCTACCAGGCTCACTAGTAGAATGTCGTTCTCTAACTTAATGTCATGTTTTTTTCTTAATACATCTGTCATATCTTTTATGTATGATGCAAGTCTGTTTACATGTTGCCTTAAGTGCGTAGCTTTGAAAATGCTTGGTTTTTCTGAGAGTCCATTGATGCTAGATACAATGGGCCAACCTAGAGGTATCATCTGTTTTTTGTGGATCTTGGGGAGCAAGTAAAAAGTTGGTATGCTTGGATTTTCTACTTGGAGAACGTAATGCTCCTGTTTGGTGATGGTTCCTCTCTGTAGGGCATTTTTTATAATCTTCAAATAATGTTTGAAATATTTTCCAGTGTCTTCCCTTTTTTCTCTCTGCCTTAATTGAAATTGGAAATTTTGAACATATTCTTGCAATATTAGATTCTTGGGAGCACCACCAACAACTAAAATTTAATAGCTGTGTAGGACTATCTACACCACTTTTCACAGTTATTTTTTTTTTCAACACACATATTGTTGATGATGTTCAATTTTTAATTTACCTTTTGAGAATTACTATGTGAAATCTACCACATATTTATGCTTTCTGAAGTCAACCAAAAAGCTTCAGAATACTAGGTCCATGTGAACATATTAATTGCAGATTGATCATACTATATGAATGCATTGTACTAATCACCCAGCTGCTTGGACACATCATGCAGTGTTTCAACTTGCACGTTTTTCTTCTTCTTCACATTTACAGGGAAATTTGATGGAGATTGCATATGCTGTTTCTGCTTTCTTTACTTTTTTCTTTGAAATTGGGTTAAATTACCTTTTCAGCTTTTTTGTACTAAGTATTTTAAATCTCATCTGTGATGTATACAGCACAGCATTTAAGTACAAATTTTGACAGGTAATTTAAGAAAAAATATGTAAACAGAAAAAAAAAGGCAGAAACCAGGACATTTGGAAATTGAGAGTCATACCACTTTTAGAAAGCAAACCCTGGTCGGACCCGGCTTTTGAACCCAGGTCCAAGCAGGGTACGAGCAGGCTATTCCCGAGTTATTGCCTTTCACACTGAACCCAGTTCACCCATGTAAAACACTGTGATGTGACTTAAAATAGACTTTTCTGGCTTACGTTGATCATGTTTCAATGGAAATAAAAGGAGGGGCTGGGGACTGCTCTGAGCAGACACATAGACAATCAGCACCCTTTCTGAGAACCAGGTAAATTATCCCAGGTCAGAGGCTTTCACACTGCACAATGATTCGGGCCTGACCCATGTTTAACCCTTCTTTTAACCTGAGTTGAAATGCCAGGCTGCAGTGCCAGGGACGTGCAGTCAGGGGAGGCAGTGCCTCCCCTGTCATTAAGGATTAAAAAAAATATAGAGAAGATACTTATGACATGCTTCTGTGTCATAAGTATCTTCTTATAGTAACCTAGTGTATTTTAGCATTAAAAAACGATTGCGGAGGCACCTTGAATGGTGCCTCTCGCTGCTAATTGTAATTGCCGAAGCAGGGGGCGGGCAGGGGGCGTGGCCATGCAGAGGGCTGTAAAAGCCCATTAAAAAAAGCATTAGAAGCGGCACCTATAGAGGTGCCGCAGTGCAGCAGGGACGTGCTTTCAGCCATGAAAGCACGCCCCTGTCATAGTGATTGGGCAGCAGCAGCAGCAGATGCAGCAGCAGCAGCACTGACAGTGACCTGCATGCGGCTGTCACCGTCAGTGCTGCTGCTGTTACAAGGAGAGAGGAGAGAGTGCCAGGCCAGCCAGTGTCTTATGCTGCAGTGCCCCCCCCCCCTTCCCCACTCGAATTACAATTATGAGGCGGCGGGCGGCCGGCGGGGCTTTTGTGGCGGAGCCGGGAATTATGAGGCGGCCGGCGGGGCTTGTGTGGCGAAGCCGGGAGTCATGAGGCGTCGGGCGGCAGCGGCGGGGCTTGTGTGGCGGAGGCGGGCGGCCGCGGCGGGGCTTGTGTGGCGGAGGCGGGCAGCGGCGGCGAATGTCGGGGCTTCTGCGGCGAGCGGCGGAACTCAGCAAGCATTGTGGCTGCAGGTCTGGATCATTGATCCAGTCCCTGCAGCCATTAAGGTAACATAGTTGAGGGTCTTCCAGTAACAAAAATGGCGCTGCTGTGCAGAGCCATTTTTGAAATCCAAGATGGCCGCCGCGAGCCAATCACGGCTCGCCGCGTCATCGCCCCGCCCACCCGGGGCTGGCTTATAAAAGCCAGCACGAGCCCGGAGCAGGCAGTTCGTCGGCGGTGTAGGAGCAGAGAAGAGCTCCTGAAGAAAGAAGTCCTGGTGGGCGGTGGCCATGCAAAAGAGCTTAAAGGCTACCGCCCACCAGGTGAAGACGTCAGAAGTCCTGGGTGAGGGCAGCAGCCATGTAAGAGCATACAGGCTGCTGCCACCCGGGTGAAGACGTCAGAAGTCCTGGGTGAGGGCAGCAGCCATGTAAGAGCTTACAGGCTGCTGCCACCCAGGTGAAGATGTCAGAAGTCCTGGGTGAGGGCAGCAGCCATGTAAGAGCTTACAGGCTACTGCCACCCAGGCGAAGTCGGCGGAAGCCCTGGTGTGTCGGTGGCCGCGAAAAAGAGCTATATGGCTGCCGACATGCCAGGTGAAGACGGCGAAAGCCCTGGTGGGTCGGCGGCCGCGCAAAAGAGTTATATGGCCGCCGACCCGCCAGGCGAAGGCGGAAGAAGCCCTGGTGGGCGCTGTCCCACCAGGCGAAGATGGCAAAAGCCCTGGTGGGTTGGCGGCCCACCAGGCGAAGGCGGCGGAAGCCCTGGTGGGCGCTGTCCTGCCAAGTGAAGACGGCGAAAGCCCTGGTGGGTCGGCGGCCGCGCAAAAGAGCTATATGGCCGCCGACCCGCCAGGTGAAGGCAGCAGAAGCCCTGGTGGGCGCTGTCCTTCCAGGCGAAGATGGCAAAAGCCCTGGTGGGTCGGCGGCCCACCAGGCAAAGGCGGCGGAAGCCCTGGTGGGCGCTGTCCTGTCAGGTGAAGACGGCGAAAGCCCTGGTGGGTCGGCGGCCGCGCAAAAGAGCTATATGGCTGCCGACCCGCCAGGCAAAGCTGCAGATAAATAAAATACTTTAAAAAGACAGTGTTTTGTTTTTTATTTTAATATTTCCGTTACAGGGGGACTATAGGTACCAGCAGGCCTTTAATGCCTTGCATGCTGGTACTTGTGGTTCTCCAAGTACCAGCATGAGTGGCAGGCTTGCTGGGACTTGTAGTCCCATTGTAAAGGACAATATTACTTTTACATAAGCTATCAACCCTGCACCCACCGCCCAGGGGTGTGGGGGATAGCACCGGGCTTCAGCAAAGGCCTGGGGTACCCTGGAGAGGGGGACCCCTGTATTGGGGGGTCCCTATTTCTCTAGGAACCTGTGGCCTTTGCTGACTAGTTAGGGGGGGCCTGAATGCTTTGGCCACGGGACCCCGTAAAGTGTGTCCCCTGGCTGTGGCATTACCCACCCTTACTGGAGGAGCCTGGTGCTGGTTCTAAAAATATGGGGGATCCATACAATTTTTTTCCCCCATATTTTTTTAGAATCAGGCTGGCTCCTAGGGCCCGGTGCTGGTCCATTAAATAGGGGGGACCCCTACATGTTTTTTTCCCCCTTTAATTTAGTTTTCACCTGAACAGTGTTCATAGCGAATATGTATATTAGGTGTACATAGCAGCGGCACTCTCAGGTGGTCATTCCGAGTTGTTAGCTCGCTAGCTGCTTTTAGCAGCATTGCACACGCTAAGCCGCCGCCTACTGGGAGTGTATCTTAGCATAGCAGAATTGCGAACGAACGCTTCCCTAATTTTCTCGTAACGATTACCACGCAGTTCCTGAGTAGCTCGAGACTTACTCAGCCATTGCGACCAGCTCAGTCCTTTTTGTTCCTGGTTTGACGTCACAAACACACCCAGCGTTCGCCCAGACACTCCCCCGTTTCTTCAGACACTCACTCCCGCGTTTTTCTCAGAAACGCCAGCATTTTTTTGCACCCCCCAGAAAATGGCCAGTTTCCGCCCAGTTAAGGTACCTCTTTCGGGTCCATAGTATATACGTGTGTAAATCTGGCTCTGGTACCAGCCAGTGCCTCACCAGCAACTGACCTCACCGCACGCCACTGGGCTGCACGACCCGGGTTATTCACTTTGGTGCTTTCACACTGCTCCTCGACCCAGGTTGACTCGGCAACAATCTGGCAATAACCCATGCTATTTTTGGGATATGAAAGGGGTACTAGTTATAGGCACTCCCACCAACCCTGATAGTTCTTTATCTTTATTAGACCTTCTTCTTTGCAATAAATTAATGTTCTGTCCTGAAATCTGCCTTATTTAGGAGTCTTTGGGTTAGAAAAATATAAAGGTTAAGCATAATAGGTTCCTACTAAAGACAAAACAAGAGTTGTTAGAATTTCCATAGATACAGCTATATAAGAAGGTTGCATTGCTATTAAGAATGCTAGATTAGATCCTCAATGATAATTATAAACTGGGTTTCAATTAAGATGGTATTTTCTATTATTCCGCACCTGGACTAATATTCTCTTTCCATTAAGAACTATTATAAACCTTGAAATGGTTCTGTCAGATGCAAAAATACTGTCTTTGTTTCTCCATGATGCTCCTGCAATAGAATATGTATTAACGAAATGTATTTATTTACTTATCAGAATTTTATAATGTATCTGTCAAACAAGAGAAAGTCACATGGACACACCCAATTTAGGAATAATTAATGCACCCCACACATAGCTCTGCTAGAAGCACTTCTAAAAGAGTCAGATAGATCTCCTCCTATTACCAACAATGGGGAGCAGGGCTGCCATCAGAAATTGTGGGGCCTGGGACTGACAAAATAGACAGGGCCTCTCCCTCCCCAAAAAAAAGATTCTGCAGGACTGCTCCACCTCTATGTGATGTCATAAATTGTGATGTAACATATAGGTGGAGTGTTGTGGACCTACAGGAATGGATTACAGAGAGCTAGTGCACAGATAAGGCTTGTTTTAAGACATCCTCCTTGCGCATCTGACTGCTGTTGATTCACAGACTTGTGCAGCTCTACAGGTATTGGCAGTAGGAGCGAGGGGTGGGCCCCCCTCTTTGTATGGGCCCAGGACACCAGTCCCCGCAGTCCCCGCAGTGCCCCCTTGATGGCTGCCCTGATGGGGAGAATCAAATAAGTAGACTGATTTGGATGGATGAAATACATTACTCTCATACATACTGTACTCAGCAGTATGCATAGCTCAAGAAAACAGTTTGTGTCATATCAGTATAAGTGTTGGAAACTTGTCATAACACATACCTCCCAACTTTGTGAAGTCTCAAGGAGGGACACCTCGCACGGTGTGGCACAAAAAAGGGGCATGGTCTATTGAAAAGGGGGCATGACCTCGGGTGGATGATGCGATCATGGGCCACGCTTCCAATTTTCATCACAGTGGGAGTATGGCCAGCGCTCTGTGAGCTGCTGGCCATGCCCCCAGTCCCTCTGCCTCACTGAGCAGAGCAGTGAGTGTAGGAGCCTCCCAACTGTCCCTCCCCACCGTGGGACACTGCGGCCCACGGGAGGGACAGCAGGACAGACCCAAAAAAACGAGACTGTCCCGCGAAAATCGGGACAGTTGGGAGGTATGATAACATGATCTCAGGTTCATCTTTTTCATACAGCCCTCTGGCACCATGGCATAAACAATGTCTAGATTACAAATGTGTAAACTGTCTTTTTCAGGTGACAATATAAAACCTGAACAACAACCAATAGCACATATTACTGTCAAACTTGCTTTGCTCTCTGGACCCTAAAAAATCTGCTCTCACTAAACTGTAGGTTGTAGATTAATATTCATCATTATATCTCTCACTGGCTAAAATAAATCAAAATGATTATGAGAATGTAGGCATTCATTCTGACAGCGCAAGAAAGATCAAAATTCTACAGTGTCATCTTGAATAATGTTTTCTGACAAAGTCAATTAATAGTTCTTGGCCAATACTTCTCCAACCACTATGAAATGCTGTATTAAATCAAATCATATTTATTAGATTTACATTTGTGGGGCAGACATTGGGTTTGAACGTTGTCTCTATGGCTGACCTAGGGTAATCATCTTTTCAGTGCAACATCAGTATGCTCTATTGCACTGGTGGACAAAGTGTAAATCGCGGAGCTCAAGCCGGTAGATCGCGACCAACTACATCAGTCCGGAGCATTTCCAATGATGCATTGCGCGGGTGATGTCTTTGGGACGCGATGTGAGGAACCTGTGCGCCTGTTGGATCTGGTTTGATCCAGTCAGTAGTGGCAGGACAGCAGTGGCGGAAAGCGGGAGCAGGCACGTGACATCGGGAAGCCAGCCAACGGGGACACAGCCAGTCAAGCCAGTCAGCGGGGGAACCAGACACTCAAGCCAGCCAGCAGGAAGCCAGCCACTCAAGCCAGCCAGTGGGGGAGCCAGACACTCAAGCCAGCCAGTGGGGGAGCCAGCCACTGAAGCCAGCCAGCGGGGAGCCAGCCATTCAAGCCAACCAGTGGGGGAGCCAGACACTCAAGCCAGCCAGCCACTCAAGCCAGCCAGCGGGGAGCCAGCCATTCAAGCCAACCAGCACTGGGAGGGAGAGGGGGAGGGGGATCTGCACAGGGGGAATCTACAGATGAAGGGGGACAGTATGTTGCACAGCAGGCTGTTCTGCAATGGGAGGGGGGGTACTCTGCCCATAAGAGTACCTGTACAAGGATGGGGGGGGGATCTGCACAGAAGAGGATGTCACACAGCGGGCTGTACTGTACTGGGTGGGGGGTATTCTGCATGGGGGGAGGGATTGCACAGGGTGGAATCACCACATGGGGGATATGTTGAACAGCGGGCTGTTCTGCAATTGAGTGGAAAGGGGGGTATTCTGCACATGGGTGTATGTGCGTTATTGGTGCTGTTATTTGATGAAGTCATTCTTATTGGTTTTTTTTTAAATGTATGCGTTATTGGTGCTATTAATTGATGGCGTCATTCTTAATGCTAATTTTAAATGGGCACGTTATTATTAGTTTTGTTTTTTGATGGCGTCAGTCTTAATGCTATTTTTAAATGTGCACATTTTTATTGGTGCTGTTATTTGATGGCATCATTCTTAATGCTATTTTTAAATGTGTGCGTCAGTATTGGTGTTGTTATTTGATGATGGTAGATCACCGGTAAGTAAGTGAACAAACAGTAGATCCAGGTCCCAAAAGTCCGGCCACCCCTGCTCCATTGTAATGTTGCAATTTTTCAACAGCAAGTACTCAGGAGCAAATTGTCACATCCCAGAGTAATAATCCCAAAATCTTTCTGAGTGGGATTTTTTGAGGGATGAAGGATTTGTTGTCATAAAACAACGCTACACATTGTATGTCAAATTTTCTTTCCCACATACTCATGAGGATTAAGCACTTCGGGAGGAACAGAAGGAGCTAGTTGGACCCGAGTAAAGATACCTTTTGAAGCTTGTTCCTGCTTCCCACTTAAGTGAGTTGGGTACGCATCCTTTTAAAAACACGTTGGGTAATCGCCCTATGTGAGGTCACCACCTAGAATATATCTTGGGAGATACCAGTGTGAGTCTAGTATCCTTTGGTGAAGGGCACACGAGGTCTAGGATAAAGAACCTGCTACATGCACGGTGTAGAATACTCCATTGTGAGTCGTGGTACGAATCCCAGACTCTCTGAGTTTCTCCTTTCATGGGTTCTGTGGGCTATATACATCAGGATAGACTTTAAACAACCCTACACATTTTGTGTCCTTTTTTTTTCTGTTTTTATGCATTGGGACCTGAATGGAATCAATTGCTACCGCGTCACTGAAGTGAGAGACATAAAGAACACCAATGTGGATATAAAAGGAATGTATAATCCATTTCTCTTCTTTTAAACGCTTATACGAGTATTTTTTCCCGTCAAAATTGTTTTACTGTGTCTTGTTCGGGTGTGGTGACACCCTTTAGGGAAATTATATACGTTAAAGCTGTTCCTTTTGGCGCATATCTCTAAGATAACTTCTTTCTGTGTTTTGTTCTGAACTTGTTGTCACCCATTGTTGTTATCTAGGAGTAGTGCTGCATAACCATGTTTACATTTAGAAATGATCGGAAAACTACCTTTGAAAGAGTCTTCAATGACAACTCTGACCCTACGGTCGAATTGTCAGATGACGACCTGGAGAGTATCATGTACAAGTTAGAAGGGATTCTCCAAAAGGAGAATAGGATTTGGTGGGAAGTGGTGACCATAGAAAAATATCTTTCAAATAAACTCATACCCAAAGGGTTGAAAATTGATAAGACAGCCTCTTTTTCCGATTCAAGTGAGGAGTTTAAAAAAGAGTGGGAGTCAATAACTAAAGACTGCTCATTTAAACTAATGGAATTAATCATTAGGGAAAGGAAGAAAGAACTTAATAAATTGGAGGAGGAAATCGATATTAAAAAATCGTTAGTGGCACCATATTCAAACACTAGAGAATTTAAGGAATTAGAGAGCAAAATAGAGTTCAGGATCAAACGAGCAGAAAAAACTCTCATTGAGAAAAAAATAAGGAAATTTAATAGGGATAAAGTGACCCTCAATAACGAAGAAAAAATACATAAGGATGGGGAGGATATGGGGGCTAGTAATAAAGTGAGCCCCACAAAGAATAGAGAAAGACCACAATATAGTAGAAAAAATAGATACACACGACAAAATCAACATTATGACAGAAGAGATACAGATAATGATCAGGACCATAGGCATGGTAATAACATTAATCATATTGAGAGGAGGAGATTCCAAACACCCAAAAGGGATGATTTGGAATGGAGAGGACAAGACAGAAATGTCCAAACAAATCAAAGGCCCAGGGGGAGAGAGAGGGACGATTTAGGTCGGTTTATACAAAAGAACCATTACTCTCCCCTGAGGGGTATGAGAGATCAGTCACCATCTTTTTTAGAACAAGGAGCCCGTCCCCGGAGGTACAAATAACATATAAGGTTAGGGGGAAGAGGGGAGGTCGTATAAAAAACCTAAAGAAAAATAAAATACGAAATAAAGTCAAAAGGAAGGGGACTAAGAGAACAAAGAAATCTAAACCGGGTGTCCCTGTAGAATCTATGGAACCTGAAAGATTAACAGTTAAGATTTTTAATCTGAGTGACCACGTTCTCAATAAAGAACAGACCACCCTATTGGGAAAAGGCTTGAAATTTGCCCCTACCAATCCTGTTAAACCATTCGATTTGTTTCTTGACGTACAGAGATTCATACGTAAATTGACCATAAAGAAATTTTTCTCCAGTCAAGGGGCAAGTAATGGAATAGAGGCGGAACCCACTATGAGCACACCGTTCCGACCGAAATCTATCTTCTTTCCCCAGCATGTGAAGGGTCCATTCCTTGAGACTTTTTCAACATTAATATTAGAGGATTTCAATAAAATGGAGATAAAAAACAAAAACAGGACTATGCCCAACTTAAGTCGCAAAGAGAGAATGGCACTGCAAAGTTTAAAAACTAACGATAAACTTACTATCAAACCGGCAGACAAGGGGGGGGGGGTATTGTGATCATGAATACTGCAGATTACGAAAAAGAAATGTACCGACAGTTAAATGATCACAATACGTATTGGAAGCTTAGAGGGGATCCTATGAGACAAGTTGAGGAGAAACTAACTACTTTGGTCGAAAAATATCATAAGAAAGGAACCATTTCAGATAGGGAGAAAGCCTTTATCTTAAATGACAACCCTAGGATCCCAGTTATCTATCTTTTACCCAAAATCCACAAAAGTTTGGTAGACCCCCCAGGGAGACCTATCATCTCCGGTGTGGATTCCACCTCGGCCAACTTGTCGGAGTTCATAGATTATTTTTTACAGCCATTAGTGAAGAAAAACAGATCACATCTGGTGGACACAAGAGATTTTCTGATCAATTTAGAATCCATCGTATGGTCAGAGGGGCTCACGTTGGTTACTGCTGACGTGAGTTCCCTATATACCATAATTGACCATGAGCAAGGAATAGAGGCATCTAAACATTTCCTAAGCTCATCTGAAGTGTCTAAGGATCTTCAGAATTTTCTTCTGGACGGAATCCGTTTCATCCTTACTAATAATGTGTTTATGTTTAAGGATGAATTCTTCATTCAAAAAGTGGGGACCGCTATGGGCACTAGGTTCGCTCCAAGTTACGCAAACTTATTTATGGGTTTATGGGAACTTGAAAATGTTTGGAGTAACAATCCATTTGGGGCGAACCTAGTGTCCTACATGAGATATATAGATGACATATTTTTCATATGGGAAGGAGAGAGGGAGCTATTGGACCAATTCTGTACCCTCCTCAATTCTAACAGTAAAAATATCACATTGACATTTGAGATGAGTGACAGTTCCATTAACTTTCTTGATATCACTGTGTACATCAAGGATGGTAAGATCCATACGATGAATTACACTAAACCCACGGACTCCTGTGCGTATATCCCTAGGGAGAGTTGTCATCATGAGAATTGGATCAATTCTATCCCAGACAGCCAGATAAAGCGCCTTAAACGTAATTGCACGGAACAGAAAGTATTCACTGAGCAGGCCCAAACTATGGGTAATAATTTCAGAAGGTGTGGATATGATAAGAACCGTGTAGAAACGGTTATTTCTAAAGTAAGGGATTCTGACAGAAAGGAACTTATGGCAACCAAATTGAAAGAAAAAAATGATGATACTAGGTTTCAATGGGCCTTTGTCACGGAGTACACACACAATTACAAAAAGATAGAAGGAGTTGTCAAAAAACACTGGAATATATTGAAAAAAGACCCAGTCATTGGTAATCTATTACCTGAAAGACCCATTCACATTTATAGAAGGGCACCAAACCTTAAGACCAAGTTGGTGTCCAGTACTTTCCCTTTAAAAATTAAAGAAGGTAACATTAAAACAAGAGGTTTCCACAGATGTGGAAATTGTATAGTATGCAAGAATGTCACATACAAAGGTATAAGTAAGTTTGAAAAGGTCACAATCAATGAAAAGGACGTGTCAATCAAAGATTTTATGACATGTAATTCAAAAAACGTCATTTACACTATCCAGTGCTCATGCAACAAATTTTATATTGGAAGGACTTCAAGGCCTCTGAAAGTTCGCCTAGGGGAGCACTTGAGAAATATTAAAAAAGGCCTTGAGACACATGCCCTGTCATTACATTTTAAGGAAACTCATGATTGCTCCTTGAACCATTTAGAAAGTTTCATGGGCATTCGGCAGGTTAAGAGTAATATAAGAGGGGGGAATGTGGCCACCATGTTAGCCAAAACTGAAATGAAATACATCCATCAGTATCAAACCCTTCATCCTCATGGGCTCAATAAGGATTTTGAGCTCAAGTGGTTTCTGTAAAATAGATGGTGATGTGGATGTTGATGTTCTAATGTCACTCTGATATACATTTTTTTCAGTTTATTTTCAGGTATGATTTTTCATTAAAATTTACTATGAATCATCTGAATTTTACTATCCTGGAAATGGACTTATAATATGGGAGAGACTTCATGGATCGTACTATGGACACTTGTTTTATTATTAATGTTCAATGTGTTGTGAAAGATGTGAAATCATATCATGCGAATTGTATTGTCCTGAGAGAAATAATGTTTTTATTGATGCAATAGATGCAGCATATGGATTGAAGTGATTGGACCGTTTTAAATGTCAATGGTGTGGAGCTGGGTGGAGTTTCACATTACTGGCATTTTCTTTCCCTTTATGTACGTAGAAGACAAGGATAGTATGTCATGGCTCCTTTACATTCCTCCGCAACGTGTATCCTGGGCACCGGCAAATACGGACACGCACTTCCGGTAAAACCGGAAGTGACGCGAGTTACAGGAAGTACGCTATGACCCGCACTCGGATGATGATGGAACGCATTAACCTTTCCATACCATCCGGAGCCCTTTAATACACCAAATAATTAAACATCCAAGCTCTTGAACCATGGTCTACATATGGGAGCGATCCCATATGAAAAGTTATATGCTAAAGTGGTATGAAGCATTGTATTGGAGACACCGGAAGTCCTTATGTGCGTTCACTTCCGGGTCAACTGAGAATTCTCTGAGATAACGCTTTTTAACTGTATATTTTTAAGAGATTTATATGTGGGATACATCCATTTGTTACTATACAATAAAATGATGGGTTAATAGTGAGGTTATCATTAAATTTGGAGGAGTAGAAACCAATTAGAAGGTCACATCCTGGTCTGATACGATTGGTTACCTACCAGTTAAATACCATGTGTGTGCACAGTGCCAGTATGTCTTGACAAAGGCTCCATACAAGAGCCGAAACGTGTTGACAGATCCTGGTACTGTGACTTTGGAACATCTTTTTATCTATTCCGGGGACCAGAAGGTATTGTTATCATCGTCCATACATTTGGGGGTCCGGACTTCCCCTTTTGTCTGGATGGTGGCTTATCTTTCCTTCTTGGGGAACCGTTTTTTGTTTGGAACATTGTTTTGTTGATCATCTGGACGTTTGTATTGAATGTATTTTATGGGAAATGTACCAATCCCTTTTTAAAACATTATAAAGAGACTATTTTTTTAACCATTGTGGATTGGTTTCCTTGGAAAGGGACATTACATATGGCTAATGGTCGGATCTTGTATACTTGGGGATTGTAACAGTGGAGTCCACAGAGGAAAAGAAACCCAGATAAGAGGGATATCTCCATTCACATGTGTGAGTAAGGGTACGCACCATTTTTAACAAGATTAAAAGAAACCTTTATCAAGATTATAAATATCTTGTTTATAAGTGAGTTGGGTACGCACACCTTTCATATACATCTAGTGGACGTTACACTGGGTTCCACATTTAAAAACAACTGTTTTATACACGTGGTGGAAACTAACACTGTGAGCTGGGTACGCTCCACATACTTCCTCCAACTTTCTGAGTGGGATTTTTTGAGGGATGAAGGATTTGTGGTCATAAAACAACGCTACACATTGTATGTCAAATTTTCTTTCCCACATACTCATGAGGATTAAGCACTTCGGGAGGAACAGAAGGAGCTAGTTGGACCCGAGTAAAGATACCTTTTGAAGCTTGTTCCTGCTTCCCACTTAAGTGAGTTGGGTACGCATCCTTTTAAAAACACGTTGGGTAATCGCCCTATGTGAGGTCACCACCTAGAATATATCTTGGGAGATACCAGTGTGAGTCTAGTATCCTTTGGTGAGGGGCACACGAGGTCTAGGATAAAGAACCTGCTACGTGCACGGTGTAGAATACTCCATTGTGAGTCGTGGTACGAATCCCAGACTCTCTGAGTTTCTCCTTTCATGGGTTCTGTGGGCTATATACATCAGGATAGACTTTAAACAACCCTACACATTTTGTGTCCTTTTTTTTTCTGTTTTTATGCATTGGGACCTGAATGGAATCAATTGCTACCGCGTCACTGAAGTGAGAGACATAAAGAACACCAATGTGGATATAAAAGGAATGTATAATCCATTTCTCTTCTTTTAAACGCTTATACGAGTATTTTTTCCCGTCAAAATTGTTTTACTGAATCCCAAAATCCAGCCTTCTTTCTTACCTACTCGGTCACTGGTCAGACCCCGGCACACTGCAACAGCCAGAAGGTGCGGGATTCATGTGAAGGGATTCACAGCCTGGTTTGAGAGTGCCGTGGATGCTGCACTGGAATGCACAGGCCAGGATTCCAGGATTTCCTCACATGGCACACATGTGTGTGCATAATGGGGTTTGGGGTGTGCTGCTGTCATTCCACATGATACAGTTTCTGCGAGACCAGCAGCATGGACAGTGCCATTTTGCTCTGTATCAGGTGATATGATTCTGACCAATCCTGTCCAGTCTGGTGCCCAGCTAACACTTTCATCCAATCCTGAACAACCTTTGGGTATAAAGCTACCTGCTTTGCAAGGATAATGTTGTCAGCGCCATAAGTCACACAGCTCTGTTTGTGTGCACTGTCTCTGAACTCTCCAGCTATCCGGTTCGGTTCCAGGGAATCCTTATTTCACTATAGTCATTCACATTGTTGCGCAGTCCACTACCATCAGCGCAAGTCCAATATTCTCAAATCTCAGTGCAAATCCAGTGTTTTCAACCATCGGTGCAAGTCCAGTATTTTTAACCATCGGCACAATTCTGAAATTCTCAACCATCAGTGCAAGTCTGATATTTTCAACCATCTGTGCAAGTCTGATATTCTCAACCTTGGTGCAAGTCCAATATTCTCAACCATTGTTACAAGTCCGATATTCTCAACAATTGATGCAAGACCGATATTCCTATACCGTTCCTTTCAAGTGCTATCCCAGGTGAGCAAGACAGGGGGTCGCGACTGGCTCATCAGGCACAGCTAAACCCAAATTCCCTTGCTGGTATCCTTGATGAATACCACTGATGATGTAAGATTCTGTTCCCCTGTTTTGAGTCTTAGTCAACTACCTGGAGTTAGTTTATGTACTCTGACTTCTACTTCAGTCTCTGATATTTAGAAAATATATTAAGCCTCCTTTTTTCACACCATCCTCAACCCAACACCACACGGCCCGACCACAAGGTACGAGATCCATCCACAGCTAATCCTGACACAAATGTAGGATTGACATTTAGGATTTATTGGTTAGAGCACCATTTAAGATTAGTAATGAATGATAACAATAAATTATGTTATTAAATGTATGTTATTAAATCTCCGGCAGAGGCAGTATTTTTCCACCTTTGTCCTCAAGGCACACTAACTGTCCAGGTTTTAGTGATATCCATGCTTTAGCACATATGTTAACTCAAAATAACTGAGGTACTAATTACTGTAAGTCACCTGTGCTCAAGTATGGTATCCTTAAAACATAGACTGTTAATGTGCCTTGAGGACCATGGGTGGGAACCCCTGGGCTGAGGTAACAAGTGACCTGGGAAGCACATTGTAGTACCTGCTGTATAGGATGATGCAGCTCCAAGGGGGTCACTGGGCTTTCCTTCTCCTGTACTGATATGGAGGTAGCCAGTTCTTGAGACTTGAAGCAGGAAGTGGCAGTTGAGGAAAGTCGGCAGTCAGCAGCTGTTGAGAAGAGGCAGGAGTCTCTACTTCCTGCAGGCAACATCAGAGCCTTGGGGAGGGAATGCATCTTCTCAGCTCTTTAGGAGAATCATCTCACAGGACTTGTCATGTGAAGCAGTCCCTTTTGAAGTGGTGATGGAGGAGAAGGAGCTGAGGTATATTGTGAATTTAGGACCGGGTCTGTGCTAAATTACACCTCACAACATTAATACATCTACAGTAGCTAAATTGCTCTGCGCAGCACCAATATATATATATATATATATATATATATATATATATATATATATCCAATAAAGTAGGAGCACTCACCAGTCTTCATAATATTCTGATTTTTATTAGCAGCAAGACATCAATAGAGGGGTGTAATCGACGTTTCGGTTCCCAGTGGAACCTTTGTCAGGATCTTGACAAAGGTTCCACTGGGAACCGAAACGTCGATTACACCCCTCTATTGATGTCTTGCTGCTAATAAAAATCAGAATATTATGAAGACTGGTGAGTGCTCCTACTTTATTGGATATATTTGTACTAATGGATCTTGAGGATTCATTTTTGTTTGGAAGCCACCCCAGCATCTGTGGATAATGCCAGAGTGTGGACTGTTCCTGTGAATATATATATATATATATATATGTGTGTGTGTGTGTGTGTGTGTGTGTGTGTGTGTTTTCCTTACATTACTCGTTAGTTTTACAGCTATGGGCTAATAAAGGATGTAGTTGGCATCCCGACAATCAGGATGCCAGCGGTCAGTCACTAGGTAAGAGGGGAGGGGGTGTCATTAACCTCTACCGCCCTGGCCATCTTTCAATGCTGGGCAACATGTAGGTCTATGGAGAGGAGAAGGAGTGGGGTACCACACAAGAAACCCTCACTTATTTTACCCCGGACTCTACAATATTGTATATCAAAAATAGAACCATAGACACCAAAGCTTATTTGCAGACTTAATCTAGGTTCTGAAAAGACAATTATGTTGCTTTTTGCATATAAAGTATCTTGCACTTCAATATACGAGAGCTGGCAGCTCTAGTAAGGAGCATTACAGCACATTATAATATTCTATTCCAGTTTATAATTGATCCACAATGTACATATTTCTTTAAGAGTATGAAATTGAAATGATTAAATTGAAAAACAACAGCAATATTTAAAATAAGTTGATTTGAAAAGAAATAAATAACCCATCTTTAGGAAAACATTTCCAACGGCAGTGTATTATACTAATAACTCTTGGTTATAACTGAATGCACACAAATCTTTTTGGCAGGTGTTGCAACAAGAGGTAGCTAATTAAATGTAATTACATGTCTTTTTACATTTTGACTACTTCTATGTGGTGTTGTGGAAAATAGCATGGAAGTTGTCCAATTACTGAACAAATTATGAGAAGAACAAATAGTACAGATTCATACTTCTTTTCATAAAAGATGAGCAAAATAAATAAAATATATTTTCATACATTGTTCATGGGTTTTTAGATGACTTCACATTTGTTGGGTTGATGAAGGGTGTTATTGTCTGTAAAAGTGAAAATGTTGAGGTGTGAGGAAGATGTTCATGAAATGTTTTAGTAACAGACCATAAACTACAATACACAAATCCAGCAGTTAGATACTGAATAATGAAAATGTTAAAAAAAAAAAAAAAAAATCAACACTCATAGGGGGTAATTCCAAGTTGATCGCAGCAGGATTTTTGATAGCAATTGGGCAAAACCATGTGCACTGCAGGGGAGGCAGATATAACATGTGCAGAAAGAGTTAGATTTGGGTGTTATATTGTTTCTGTGCAGGGTAAATACTGGCTGCTTTATTTTTACACTGCAAAATAGATTGCATATTGAACACACCACACCCAAATCTAACTCTCTCTGCACATGTTATATCTGCCTCCCCTGCAGTGCACATGGTTTTGCCCAGTTGCTATCAAAAATCCTGCTGCGATCAACTTGGAATTACCCCCATAATGTATATACAGTCATGAGAAATAAAACTTTGTCTGGGAGATTATGTGCTCTATGTCTTATTCTAGAATAAACACCTGACTGTACTCACACTCAAGTATAGAAAATGTTGTAGAAAAGTGTTGCAAATTATTAGTCGAACAATGAAATAACAACGTATCATATATAAGAAACAAATAGTGTACAGTGGGGGTAATTCAGAGTTGATCGCAGCAGCAAATTTGTTAGCAGTTGGGCAAAACCATGTGCACTGCAGGGGAGGGCAGATATAACATTTGCAAAGGGAGTTAGATTTGGGTGGGTTATGTTGTTTCTGTGCAGGGTAAATACTGGCTGCTTTATTTTTAAACTGCAATTTAGATTTCAGTTTGAACACACCACACACAAATCTAACTCTCTCTGCACATGTCATATCTGCCTCCCCTGCAGTGCACATTGGGGGTAATTCCAAGTTGATCGCAGCATCAAATGTGTTAGCAGTTGGACAAAACCATTTGCACTGCAGGTGTGGCAGATATAACATTTGCAGAGAGAGTTAGATTTGGGTGGGGTGTGTTCAAACTGAAATCTAAATTGCAGTGTAAAAATAAAGCAGCCAGTATTTACCCTCCACAGAAACAAAATAACCCACCCAAATCTAACTCTCTCTGCAAATGTTACATCTGCCCCCCCCCCCTGCAGTGCACATGGTTTTGCCCAACTGCTAACAAATTTGCTGCTAATATCAGGTCTGAATTACCCCCTGTATGTTTGTTTTCACTCCTTCCCTGAAGATAACCATTGAGGTAAAACAAGAGATTTGTGGGGTCATTCAGACCTGGTCGCACGCTAGCTACTTTTTGCAGCACTGCGATCAGATAGTCGCCGCCTATAGGGGAGTGTATGTTCGCTTTGCAAGTGTGCGATCGCATGTGCAGCCAAGCGGTACAAATAAGTTTTGTGCAGTCTCTGAGTAGCTCAGAACTTACTTAGCCACTGCCATCACTTCAGCCTGTTCTGGCCCGGAATTGACATCAGACAAATGCTTGGACACGCCTGCATTTTTCCAAACACTCCCAGAAAACGGACAGTTGACACCCACAAACGCCCTCTTCCTGTCAATCTCCTTGCGATCGGCTGTGCGAATGGATTCTTCATTAAATCCATCGCTCAGCAACGATCCACTTTGTACTCGTACGATGCGCCTGCACATTGTGGTGCATACACATTTGCAGTTCGGAACCTGATCGCAGCGCAGCGAAACAACATAGCGTGCGATCAGATTTGAATGACCCCCTATATTGTGTATAAAATTGCTGCTGTTCAGTTACAGTCTCAACAGTGTCAATGTGTTGTACAACAAAAATCCTTGTTAAAAACATCTGTTGTTGCCCCAATTATGGTGCCTCTAAAGCCACATATACCCCATGCACTAATTTCTGAACCTTTTACAAAATATACAGTACATGGAAACATTCCCTACCTATATTTAGAAGAGAGGGAAGTCTCATTTTTATAAAATCACATTAAGGGAAATTTACTAAGCTCACGATTTAATTTGAGTTTGCATTTTCATACGAAAATGCAACTCTGTAACTTACTAAACAGCAATCATGGCAGAGTTCTAATGATTCATAATGAGATACACAGCCATCCACACAAATAAGAATTTTCACATACAGCTCATAGAACATGGGAAATTACTAAGAATTTGTATTCTCAATCACTACTGATTATTGCCAAGCACTGCTGGAAAAGGATGGAAATTGTACAGAAATAGAACTTTCAAATAGACCTGCTTCTTTCTGGCGTGTTTGTAGAATCATGCATGGATCAGTGAGCTCCATGCATGCTTCTCTGTGTAAAAGTGTAATAAAAAGTAAAAAAAAAAAATGTGTGGGGTCCCCCCTCCTAAAACTAACCAGCCCCAGGCTCTTTGAGCCAGTCCTGGTTCTTAGAATACCAGGAAAATATTGCGTGAGGGTTCCCAATAGTTTAAAAACCAGCACCGGGCTCCACTAGTAAAGAAGATAATGCCACAGCTGGGGGACAC
Source organism: Pseudophryne corroboree (assembly GCF_028390025.1). Classification (NCBI taxonomy): domain Eukaryota; kingdom Metazoa; phylum Chordata; class Amphibia; order Anura; family Myobatrachidae; genus Pseudophryne; species Pseudophryne corroboree. The sequence continues at coordinate 248,526,674 of NC_086453.1, read as the reverse complement.
ATTTACAGTATATAGGTCCCTGCGACCGTGGCATTATCAATTCAACAAGTCACCCCTGGCTGGGTTCCCTGGGGGTGTGGTGACCCCCCCCAATAATGGGTTCCACTCCCTCCAGACACCCAAGGGCCAGGGATGAAGCCTGAGGCTGTCCTCGGCACCCCTGGGCCATTAATTGTTAAAATAAGCGTTAATATTGTCTTTTGTTAAAAAAAACTATAGGTCCCAGCAAGCCTTCCCCACTTGTTGGTTACTTGGAGAACCACAAGTGCCAGCATGCAGGGCATTAAAAGGCCCGCTGATGCCTGTAGTTCCACAATGAAATAAATATTATAATAACTACAGAACTCACACACCGTCAAAAGTACAACTTTACTAAAACATATGCACAATCAACCTCACAAACACACACACTTATTACTAACAAACACACATATACATATCTAGTGTCCCATGGAGCCCTTCGGTGCCCTTGTCTATTAGAATCCATGGGGTACTTGTAAAAAATTACACTGACTAAATCTGTTGCAGATCAGTCCTCTTCATTCCAAGTAGGCACCCCGGGGGTCAGGGTTGTCGGAATGGGGGAGGGGGGCAAGGAGGCAGCATACCCCCGCCAAACTTGACAGAGGCACAGGTGCTGGGGAGGGGGAGCGCTTACCGGCGGATCACAGCGGAGACTCCAGTCCCACTTTAGAAAGTCTGCCACTGCTGCCACCGCTGCATGCTGCCCCATGTCCTGTGTCCTGACTGGCTCTTCACACAGGCGGAAGATTTTCCAAAGTGAGAATGGAGTATCCGCCTCTACATGGTGATCTGGCGGTAAGCACTCCCCACATGTAGGGGGGTAGGTGTAATCGTTGGGGCACCCCTGCCGGGGGTTAAGAGAAAAAAAAACGCAGCTAACCCAAACCACCAGACATATAGGAGTGTATGTTTTAACATACACTACTGCTACGTGATTGTGGGCCCTCCACATGACTACTGTCAGTAGAGGGACCCGCAAGCCAATCAGGATCCGCTACCATAGCAGCAGCTTCCTGATTAGCTTTGCTCTCCCAGGGCACAGCCAAATGCTGTTTACCCATGGGAGTGAGTGGAGAAGCTCGGCTGCATTCATTCCTATGGTGGGAACCACTTAATTGGAGAAACCACAATGGTCAGCCCCAATTGAACTTGTGGTTTTCTCCCTGTAATTTAAAAACCAGGACCCCATGCAGTTTTTTTTTTTTTATATCTCACTGATCGAGCCGGGCTTCATTGTGTCATGTCTGGCAGTGTTTTACTAAACTCCTCCATAAAAGACTGCCCCATAAAACATCGCCATCGGTAAACACAAATTGAAAAAACACTGTAGTTTAGTAAATTATATTTTTTTCTCTCAAAAAGTCGCTTTTTGTTTCGGTCTAAATTACAAAGGGCTCAAGCAGATCAAATGTTAGAAAATTATCTTAAATCATTAAAAAGATTGTGTGCGCCTCATATAGCTATAGCAAAAAAAGTAAATGAAATAATTTCCCGTGCAAAATTATAGGTCACTTAGGTCACTATATAAAAGAGAGACTTCATAATAGGTCACTATAAAAGAGAGACTTAATACATTATATTATAATCAAGATAAATATACTGGGGCTGATTTGGATTGGGAATAAAGCAGAAGAGCAAGTACAACTGCACCTTGGCAAAACCATATTGCACTGCAGGTGAAGCATCTTCAAACTAGAGATGTGCAGTGGGCATTTTTCGTGATTTTTGTTTTGGTTTTGGATTCGGGTCCGTGGTCGTGTTTTGGATTCGGATGTGTTTTGGCAAAACCACCCTTTCGGGTTTTGGATTCGGATGCGTTTTGGATTTGGGTGATTTAAAAAAAAAACCTCAAAAACAGCTAAAATCATAGAATTTGGGGGTAATTTTGATCCTATAGTATTATTAACCTCAATAACCATCATTTCCACTCATTTCCAGTCTATTCTGAACACCTCACACTTCACAATATTATTTTTTGTCCTAAAATTTGCACCGAGGTCGCTGGATGACTAAGCTAAGCGACCCAAGTGGGCGGCACAAACACCTGGCCCATCTAGGAGTGGCACTGCAGTGTCAGACAGGATGGCACTTAAAAAAATAGTCCCCAAACAGCACATGACACAAAGAAAAATAGAGGTGCACCAAGGTCGCTGGATGGCGGTCGCTGGATGGCTAAGCTAAGTGACACAAACACCTGGCCCATCTAGAATAAGACTCCAGTATCATGTGAATTATAAGGCAATATCACTGGAATTATTCGTTATAATCAAGGGAATTATTGGTACAAATCACAGGAAGAAAATGACAAAATCACTAGAATTAAAAGCCAGTATCACAGGAATTATTCGTTCTAATCAATGATATTATTGGTCCAAATCACTGGAAGAAAATGACAAAATCACTAGAATTACAAGCCAGTATCACGGGAATTATATCAAATGGCAGTACCACTGGACATATACGGAAGTGTCAGACAGGATGGCACTTTCAAAAAAATAGTCCCCAAACAGCACATGATGCCAAGAAGTAGCTGTTCCATATGTACCAAGAAGTAAGAGGGCAATGAGGTAGCTGTATGACTAAGCTAAGCGACACAAGTGTGCGGCAAAATCACCTGGCCCATCTAGGAGTGGCACTCAAGTGTCAGACATGATGGCACTTTTTAAAATTTTTTTTTTATATGACAGGGACAAACCCACTGTCCTAACAATTGGCAGGGCTGATTAAACAAACAGTCAGGGGGAAACTCCTGAATCCAGTTTGTAACCCTGGGTAATAATTTTTATTACCTGGGATATAATAATAATAATCACTAAGGTTTTCCTGTAGTGAAGAAGATGAGATCCACCCCCCCCAGTGGACCCCATATGGGAGTCCTTCCACGTCACGCTGAGGACGTTAAGGGAGTAGAATCAAACCTCTGAACCCGTGCACCTGTAGAGGGTGCAGACTTTCTGATCTTTCTATGGCTAGCCTCGTGCAGAAGTAGGCCCTCCCGAATTTTCTCAATCTGGCAGCCCAAGGGCACTGCATCAGAGAAGCAGAGTTACGTCTTCTCACAGGTGGTGCTGCGGAAGTATTTGTATTAAGAGTGTCCCCAAGCGGTGTCTCACCTGCGAAGGGGAGGTCCCTCTTGGATTCGGCGTCTGCGTTCCATTGGCGGATCCAGAGACCTCTGCGAGCCACTACAGCCATGGAGGATGCTTTAGAATTCATCAGCCCAATGTCCCTCATAGCTATCACCATGAATTTAGCCGAATCCTTTATGTGACCTAGAATCAAGACAACATCATCCCTATGGATTGTATCAAGGTCTTCTAGTAAATTGTCTGACCATTTTAACATAGCCCTAGCTACCCAAGTGCTTACAAGAGTGGGCCTAAGGGTGACTCCAGTAGCAGTGTAAATGGATTTTAGAGTTGTCTCTATCTTGCGGTCAGTCGGCTCCTTTAACGAGGCTGAGCCTGATACAGGTAATGTAATTACCCCTAATGGCCTGGACACCGAAATGTCCATTATGGGAGGAATCTCCCATATCCTTCTATCCTACTCAAGAAAAAGGGATATGTCTTAAGTACTTTATTGGGGATGTGAAAAACCTCTTCTGGGTTTAACCAGGATCTTTCAAATAGGGTATTCAACTCTTCCGAAACCGGGAATGTTACTAATGATTTTGCAGTTAGCATACAAGAATTTTCCTCTATTTGTATAGGTATTTCTAACACATCCCTAATGGCATTGATAAATTGCTGAATTTTATATTTCATTCTATCATAGTGCCCCCCTCTAACTTCTGTGTCGATCCCTGTGTCGGCATCGATGTCCGCGTTGGCCTGCAAGACCTGTGTATCAGGAGCTGAGGGGGTCCTAGATAAACTGGACTAATCCATATCTAGAGCATTCTTCGTAGCTTTTTTCAAGCAACTTAATAGAGTATGCCCTAATGAACTCTGAGGAATCTTATTTCCTAGGCTATCCAGCCATTCTGTCTCCATCCTAATGGGATGAAACCACTCAAGGCAATCCTGAGTACCTGGTATAGACTCCTCTGAGAAAGACACCTCCACAACCTCCAAAACATTTTGTTCTGACATAGAGATGAGCGCCTGAAATTTTTCGGGTTTTGTGTTTTGGTTTTGGGTTCGGTTCCGCGGCCGTGTTTTGGGTTCGAACGCGTTTTGGCAAAACCTCACCGAATTTTTTTTGTCGGATTCGGGTGTGTTTTGGATTCGGGTGTTTTTTTCAAAAAACACTAAAAAACAGCTTAAATCATAGAATTTGGGGGTCATTTTGATCCCAAAGTATTATTAACCTCAAAAACCATAATTTACACTCATTTTCAGTCTATTCTGAATACCTCACACCTCACAATATTATTTTTAGTCCTAAAATTTGCACCGAGGTCGCTGTGTGAGTAAGATAAGCGACCCTAGTGGCCGACACAAACACCGGGCCCATCTAGGAGTGGCACTGCAGTGTCACGCAGGATGTCCCTTCCAAAAAACCCTCCCCAAACAGCACATGACACAAAGAAAAAAAGAGGCGCAATGAGGTAGCTGTGTGAGTAAGATTAGCGACCCTAGTGGCCGACACAAACACCGGGCCCATCTAGGAGTGGCACTGCAGTGTCACGCAGGATGGCCCTTCCAAAAAACCCTCCCCAAACAGCACATGACGCAAAGAAAAAAAGAGGCGCAATGAGGTAGCTGTGTGAGTAAGATTAGCGACCCTAGTGGCCGACACAAACACCGGGCCCATCTAGGAGTGGCACTGCAGTGTCACGCAGGATGTCCCTTCCAAAAAACCCTCCCCAAACAGCACATGACGCAAAGAAAAAAAGAGGCGCAATGAGGTAGCTGTGTGAGTAAGATTAGCGACCCTAGTGGCCGACACAAACACCGGGCCCATCTAGGAGTGGCACTGCAGTGTCACGCAGGATGTCCCTTCCAAAAAACCCTCCCCAAACAGCACATGACGCAAAGAAAAAAAGAGGCGCAATGAGGTAGCTGACTGTGTGAGTAAGATTAGCGACCCTAGTGGCCGACACAAACACCGGGCCCATTTAGGAGTGGCACTGCAGTGTCACGCAGGATGTCCCTTCCAAAAAACCCTCCCCAATCAGCACATGATGCAAAGAAAAAGAAAAGAAAAAAGAGGTGCAAGATGGAATTGTCCTTGGGCCCTCCCACCCACCCTTATGTTGTATAAACAAAACAGGACATGCACACTTTAACCAACCCATCATTTCAGTGACAGGGTCTGCCACACGACTGTGACTGATATGACGGGTTGGTTTGGACCCCCCCCAAAAAAGAAGCAATTAATCTCTCCTTGCACAAACTGGCTCTACAGAGGCAAGATGTCCACCTCATCATCACCCTCCGATATATCACCGTGTACATCCCCCTCCTCACAGATTATCAATTCGTCCCCACTGGAATCCACCATCTCAGCTCCCTGTGTACTTTGTGGAGGCAATTGCTGCTGGTCAATGTCTCCGCGGAGGAATTGATTATAATTAATTTTAATGAACATCATCTTCTCCACATTTTCTGGATGTAACCTCGTACGCCGATTGCTGACAAGGTGAGCGGCGGCACTAAACACTCTTTCGGAGTACACACTTGTGGGAGGGCAACTTAGGTAGAATAAAGCCAGTTTGTGCAAGGGCCTCCAAATTGCCTCTTTTTCCTGCCAGTATAAGTACGGACTGTGTGACGTGCCTACTTGGATGCGGTCACTCATATAATCCTCCACCATTCTATCAATGTTGAGAGAATCATATGCAGTGACAGTAGACGACATGTCCGTAATCGTTGTCAGGTCCTTCAGTCCGGACCAGATGTCAGCATCAGCAGTCGCTCCAGACTGCCCTGCATCACCGCCAGCGGGTGGGCTCGGAATTCTGAGCCTTTTCCTCGCACCCCCAGTTGCGGGAGAATGGGAAGGAGGAGATGTTGACAGGTCGCGTTCCGCTTGACTTGACAATTTTGTCACCAGCAGGTCTTTCAACCCCAGCAGACTTGTGTCTGCCGGAAAGAGAGATCCAAGGTAGGCTTTAAATCTAGGATCGAGCACGGTGGCCAAAATGTAGTGCTCTGATTTCAACAGATTGACCACCCGTGAATCCTTGTTAAGCGAATTAAGGGCTCCATCCACAAGTCCCACATGCCTAGCGGAATCGCTCCGTGTTAGCTCCTCCTTCAATGTCTCCAGCTTCTTCTGCAAAAGCCTGATGAGGGGAATGACCTGACTCAGGCTGGCAGTGTCTGAACTGACTTCACGTGTGGCAAGTTCAAAGGGCATCAGAACCTTGCACAACGTTGAAATCATTCTCCACTGCGCTTGAGACAGGTGCATTCCACCTACTATATCGTGCTCAATTGTATAGGCTTGAATGGCCTTTTGCTGCTCCTCCAACCTCTGAAGCATATAGAGGGTTGAATTCCACCTCGTTACCACTTCTTGCTTCAGATGATGGCAGGGCAGGTTCAGTAGTTTTTGGTGGTGCTCCAGTCTTCTGTACGTGGTGCCTGTACGCCGAAAGTGTCCCGCAATTCTTCTGGCCACCGACAGCATCTCTTGCACGCCCCTGTCGTTTTTTAAAAAATTCTGCACCACCAAATTCAAGGTATGTGCAAAATATGGGACGTGCTGGAATTTGCCCATATTTAATGCACACACAATATTGCTGGCGTTGTCCGATGCCACAAATTCACAGGAGAGTCCAATTGGGGTAAGCCATTCCGCGATGATCTTCCTCAGTTGCCGTAAGAGGTTTTCAGCTGTGTGCGTATTCTGGAAAGCGGTGATACAAAGCGTAGCCTGCCTAGGAAAGAGTTGGCGTTTGCGAGATGCTGCTACTGGTGCCGCCGCTGCTGTTCTTGCGGCGGGAGTCCATACATCTACCCAGTGGGCTGTCACAGTCATATAGTCCTGACCCTGCCCTGCTCCACTTGTCCACATGTCCGTGGTTAAGTGGACATTGGGTACAACTGCATTTTTTAGGACACTGGTGAGTCTTTTTCTGACGTCCGTGTACATTCTCGGTATCGCCTGCCTAGAGAAGTGGAACCTAGATGGTATTTGGTAACGGGGGCACACTGCCTCAATAAATTGTCTAGTTCCCTGTGAACTAACGGCGGATACCGGACGCACGTCTAACACCAACATAGTTGTCAAGGCCTCAGTTATCCGCTTTGCAGCAGGATGACTGCTGTGATATTTCATCTTCCTCGCAAAGGACTGTTGAACAGTCAATTGCTTACTGGAAGTAGTACAAGTGGGCTTACGACTTCCCCTCTGGGATGACCATCGACTCCCAGCAGCAACAACAGCAGCGCCAGCAGCAGTAGGCGTTACACGCAAGGATGCATCGGAGGAATCCCAGGCAGGAGAGGAATCGTCAGAATTGCCAGTGACATGGCCTGCAGGACTATTGGCATTCCTAGGGAAGGAGGAAATTGACACTGAGGGAGTTGGTGGGGTGGTTTGCGTGAGCTTGGTTACAAGAGGAAGGGATTTACTGGTCAGTGGACTGCTTCCGCTGTCACCCAAAGTTTTTGAACTTGTCACTGACTTATTATGAATGCGCTGCAGGTGACGTATAAGGGAGGATGTTCCGAGGTGGTTAACGTCCTTACCCCTACTTATTACAGCTTGACAAAGGGAACACACGGCTTGACACCTGTTGTCCGCATTTCTGGTGAAATACCTCCACACCGAAGAGCTGATTTTTTTGGTATTTTCACCTGGCATGTCAACGGCCATATTCCTCCCACGGACAACAGGTGTCTCCCCGGGTGCCTGACTTAAACAAACCACCTCACCATCAGAATCCTCCTGGTCAATTTCCTCCCCAGCGCCAGCAACACCCATATCCTCCTCATCCTGGTGTACTTCAACACTGACATCTTCAATCTGACTATCAGGAACTGGACTGCGGGTGCTCCTTCCAGCACTTGCAGGGGGCGTGCAAATGGTGGAAGGCGCATGCTCTTCACGTCCAGTGTTGGGAAGGTCAGGCATCGCAACCGACACAATTGGACTCTCCTTGTGGATTTGGGATTTCGAAGAATGCACAGTTCTTTGCTGTGCTGCTTTTGCCAGCTTGAGTCTTTTCATTTTTCTAGCGAGAGGCTGAGTGCTTCCATCCTCATGTGAAGCTGAACCACTAGCCATGAACATAGGCCAGGGCCTCAGCCATTCCTTGCCACTCCGTGTCGTAAATGGCATATTGGCAAGTTTACGCTTCTCCTCCGACAATTTTATTTTAGGTTTTGGAGTCCTTTTTTTTCTGATATTTGGTGTTTTGGATTTGACATGCTCTGTACTATGACATTGGGCATCGGCCTTGGCAGACGACGTTGCTGGCATTTCATCGTCTCAGCCATGACTAGTGGCAGCAGCTTCAGCACGAGGTGGAAGTGGATCTTGATCTTTCCCTAATTTTGGAACCTCAACATTTTTGTTCTCCATATTTTAATAGGCACAACTAAAAGGCACCTCAGGTAAACAATGGAGATGGATACTAGTATACAATTATGGACTGCCTGCCGAGTGCAGACACAGAGGCAGCCACAGCCGTGAACTACCGTACTGTACTGTGTCTGCTGCTAATATAGACTGGTTGATAAAGAGATGTCTATGTAACTATGTATGTATAAAGAAGAAAGAAAAAAAAACCACGGTTAGGTGGTATACAATTATGGACGGACTGCCTGCCGAGTGCAGACACAGAGGTAGCCACAGCCGTGAACTACCGTACTGTACTGTGTCTGCTGCTAATAATATAGACTGGTTGATAAAGAGATGTCGTAGTAGTATGTATGTATAAAGAAGAAAGAAAAAAAAACCACGGTTAGGTGGTATACAATTATGGACGGACTGCCTGCCGAGTGCAGACACAGAGGTAGCCACAGCCGTGAACTACCGTACTGTACTGTGTCTGCTGCTAATATAGACTGGTTGATAAAGAGATGTCTATGTAACTATGTATGTATAAAGAAGAATGAAAAAAAAACCACGGTTAGGTGGTATACAATTATGGACGGACTGCCTGCCGAGTGCAGACACAGAGGTAGCCACAGCCGTGAACTACCGTACTGTACTGTGTCTGCTGCTAATATAGACTGGTTGATAAAGAGATGTCTATGTAACTATGTATGTATAAAGAAGAAAGAAAAAAAAAACCACGGTTAGGTGGTATACAATTATGGACAGACTGCCTGCTGAGTGCAGACACAGAGGTAGCCACAGCCGTGAACTACCGTACTGTACTGTGTCTGCTGCTAATATAGACTGGTTGATAAAGAGATGTCTATGTAACTATGTATGTATAAAGAAGAAAGAAAAAAAAACCACGGTTAGGTGGTATACAATTATGGACGGACTGCCTGCCGAGTGCAGACACAGAGGTAGCCACAGCCGTGAACTACCGTACTGTACTGTGTCTGCTGCTAATATAGACTGGTTGATAAAGAGATGTCTATGTAACTATGTATGTATAAAGAAGAAAGAAAAAAAAACCACGGTTAGGTGGTATACAATTATGGACGGACTGCCTGCCGAGTGCAGACACAGAGGTAGCCACAGCCGTGAACTACCGTACTGTACTGTGTCTGCTGCTAATATAGACTGGTTGATAAAGAGATGTCGTAGTAGTATGTATGTATAAAGAAGAAAAAAAAACCACGGTTAGGTGGTATAAAATTATGGACGGACTGCCTGCCGAGTGCAGACACAGAGGTAGCCACAGCCGTGAACTACCGTACTGTGTCTGCTGCGACTGGATGATAAATGATATAAAAAAATATATATATATCACTACTGCAGCCGGACAGGTATATATTATATATTATATAATGACGGACCTGCTGGACACTGTCTGTCAGCAGAATGAGTTTTATTTTTATAGAATAAAAAAAAAAACAACACACAAGTGAAGTCACACGACGAGTGTTTAACTTTTTCAGGCAATCACAATATAAGTATACTACTAACTATACTGGTGGTCAGTGTGGTCAGGTCACTGGTCAGTCACACTGGCAGTGGCACTCCTGCAGCAAAAGTGTGCACTGTTTAATTTTAATATAATATTATGTACTCCTGGCTCCTGCTATAACCTATAACTGGCACTGCAGTGCTCCCCAGTCTCCCCCACAATTATAAGCTGTGTGAGCTGAGCAGTCAGACAGATATATAATATATATAGATGATGCAGCACACTGGGCTGAGCCTGAGCAGTGCACACAGATATGGTATGTGACTGAGTCACTGTGTGTATCGCTTTTTTCAGGCAGAGAACGGATATATTAAATAAACTGCACTGTCTGGTGGTCACTCACTATATAATATTATGTACTCCTGGCTCCTGCTATAACCTATAACTGGCACTGCAGTGCTCCCCAATCTCCCCCACAATTATAAGCTGTGTGAGCTGAGCAGTCAGACAGATATATAATATATATAGATGATGCAGCACACTGGGCTGAGCCTGAGCAGTGCACACAGATATGGTATGTGACTGAGTCACTGTGTGTATCGCTTTTTTCAGGCAGAGAACGGATATATTAAATAAACTGCACTGTCTGGTGGTCACTCACTAGTAAACTCTCTGCACTCTCTACACTTCTACAGTACTCCTCCTAGTCCTAAGCTCCAGTAAATCTCTCTCTCTTATAATCTAAATGGAGAGGACGCCAGCCACGTCCTCTCCCTATCAATCTCAATGCACGTGTGAAAATGGCGGCGACGCGCGGCTCCTTATATAGAATCCGAGTCTCGCGATAGAATCCGAGCCTCGCGAGAATCCGACAGCGTCATGATGACGTTCGGGCGCGCTCGGGTTAACCGAGCAAGGCGGGAAGATCCGAGTCGCTCGGATCCGTGTAAAAAAAGCTGAAGTTCGGGCGGGTTCGGATTCCGAGGAACCGAACCCGCTCATCTCTATTCTGACATGATACTACTGAGAACTGACACTGAGCAGCACGATTAGCACAAGACACTGTACTAGTATTAGTAATGTAGTATTACTGAGCACCAGAAGACAATGAGCAGTGATACTGAGCACTGATGATACTGAGCACTGATGATACTACTGAGAACTGACACTGAGCAACACGATGCAGCACAAGACACTGTACTAGTATTAGTGAGCAGCACAAAAGCACTCTTGAATTGTCACCCCCCAGATACGACTGTGACTGGAATGATGATGACCAATGCACAGTCACAGGACACTACTACCAGAGCACCCTACAGCAGCAAGATGCAGCACAAGAGAGACACTGTACTAGTATTACTGAGCAGCAATAAGCACTGATACTGAGCACTGATACTGAGATTTGACACTGAGAGAACGTAGCCACGTCCTCTCTGTACTCTTTACAATGCACGAGTGAAAATGGCGGCGACGCGCGGCTCTTTATATGGAATCCGAATCTCGGGAGAATCCGACAGCGGGATGATGATGTTTTGCCTCGTTCGGGTTTTCAGAGTCAGGCGGGAACAACCAAGCCTGGCTCGGACCCGTGTTTGACACGTGAAGTTCGATAGGGTTCGGTTTTCAGAGAACCGAACCCGCTCATCTCTAATTCAAACTATGCACAGAGATTTAGATTTGGGAGGGGTGTGTCTTAATATAAATTAAAATTGCAGTGTGACATCATAGCTGTCCAGCATATGTGGGCTGCATACAAGAGCAGCCAGTAAAAAAATTATTTTCACCCTTTGCATTGCATTGGTTTATTCCAGATGCAGTTACATTTTGTTTGCTTTGATGCCAGCTCAGTATCAGCGCCATTGGTGAATAAAATACTTGCTAAAAGGTATTCTTAATTTTAAGTTTTCCACCTGATTATATAACAAATTAATTGTGTCCTGTAAATTTATATTAAAGTCACCACTGCTACTGTACTCTCTTTAAATGTGAAAATATTGTGCCAAAAACTGCTAGTCAGAATAATTATAAGAAACTCTGCAAATCTAATAAAGAGCAAATCTGAGGTTCTTGGCATACCTTTTGGCTAAAATATGCCAGCTCACCAACCAGCATCTAGGTGACCTCATCTCTGGTAGTACCCTAGTACTAAGTTCCCCTCCCCCATATACACAATATTGTGTACATAGTACTGTGAAGTCCATGACTTCTTCAGCCTGTAGTAGCATCACTCCCACCTGCCTTGAATGATTTTAACAAACATGGGTCTCTGGTATTCACAGATGGCATATTGAAACTAGTAATGAGCGGGTTCAGTTCCTCAGGATCCGAACCCCCCCGAACTTCACCCTTTTTTGCACGGGTCTGAGCAGACACGGATCCTCCCGCCTTGCTCGGTTAACCCGAGCGCGCCCGAACGTCATCATCCCGCGGTCAGATTCTCGCGAGATTCGTATTCTATATAAGGAGCCGCGCGTCGCCGCCATTTTTCACTCGTGCATTGGAGATGATCGTGAGAGGACGTGGCTGGCGTCTTCTCAGTTTCTATGTTCAGTGTGCTGCAAATATCTGTGCTCAGTGTGCTGCAAATATCTGTGCTCAGTGTGCTGCAAATATCTACGTTCTCTGCCTGAAAAACGCTCCATATCTGTGCTAAGTGTGCTGCAAATATCTGTGCTCAGTGTGCTAATTGCTTTATTGTGGGGACTGGGGACAAGCAGTATTATATAGTAGGAGGACAGTGCAGAGTTTTGCTGACCAGTGACCACCAGTATACGTTCTCTACCTGAAAAATGCTCCATATCTGTGCTGCATTGTAGTATATAGTAGGAGGACAGTGCAGAATTTTGCTGACCACAAGTATATATATAGTAGTACGGTACAGTAGTCCACTGCTCTACCTCTGTGTCGTCAAGTATACTATCCCATCCATACCTGTGGTGCATTTAAGTTTTGCACAGTATATATATAGTAGGAGGACAGTGCATAATTTTGCTGACCACCAGTATATAATATATAGCAGTACAGTACAGCAGGCCACTGTTCTACCTTCCTCTGTGTCGTCAAGTATACTATCCATCCATACCTGTGGTACATTTACGTTTTGCACAGTATATATATAGTAGGAGGACAGTGCATAATTTTGCTGACCACCAGTATATAATATATAGTAGTACTGTACAGTAGGCCACTGCTCTACCTACCTCTGTGTCGTCAAGTATACTATCCCATCCATACCTGTGGTGCATTTTAGTTTCGCACAGTATATATATAGGAGGAGGACAGTGCATAATTTTGCTGACCATCAGTATATAATATATAGCAGTACGGTACAGTAGGCCACTGCTCTACCTACCTCTGTGTCGTCAAGTATACTATCCCATCCATACCTGTGGTGCATTTATGTTTTGAACAGTACATATATAGTAGGAGGACAGTGCATAATTTTGCTGACCACCAGTATATAATATATAGCAGTACGGTACAGTAGGCCACTGCTCTACCTACCTCTGTGTCGTCAAGTATACTATCCATCCATACCTGTGGTGCATTTAAGTTTTGCACAGTATATGTATAGTAGGAGGACAGTGCATAATTTTGCTAACCACCAGTATATAATATATAGCAGTACGGTACAGTAGGCCACTGCTCTACCTACCTCTGTGTCGTCAAGCATACTATCCCATCCATACCTGTGGTGCATTTAAGTTTTGCACAGTATATATATAGTAGGAGGACAGTGCATAATTTTGCTGACCACCAGTATATAATATATAGCAGTACGGTACAGTCGGCCACTGCTCTACCTACCTCTGTGTCGTCAAGTATACTATCCCATCCATACCTGTGGTGCATTTAAGTTTTGCACAGTATATATCTAGTAGGAGGACAGTGCATAATTTTGCTGACCATCAGTATATAATATATAGCAGTACAGTACAGTAGGCCACTACTCTACCTACCTCTGTGTCGTCAAGTATACTATCCCATCCATACCTGTGGTGCATTTAAGTTTTGCACAGTATATATATAGTAGGAGGACAGTGCATAATTTTGCAGACCACCAGTATATAATATATAGCAGTACGGTACAGTAGGCCACTGCTACCTACCTCTGTGTCGTCAAGTATACTATCCATCCATACCTGTGGTGCATTTCAGTTGTGCGCAGTTTATATAGTAGTAGGCCATTGCTATTAATATATTACTGGCATATAATTCCACACATTAAAAAATGGAGAACAAAAATGTGGAGGGTAAAATAGGGAAAGATCAAGATCCACTTCCACCTCGTGCTGAAGCTGCTGCCACTAGTCATGGCCGAGATGATGAAATGCAATCAATGCCATCTGCCAAGGCCGATGCCCAATGTCATAGTAGAGAGCATGTACAATCCAAAAAACATAAGTTCAGTAAAATGATTCAAAAATCAAAATTAAAAGCGTCTGATGAGAAGCGTAAACTTGCCAATATGCCATTTACGACATGGAGTGGCAAGGAACGGCTGAGGCACTGTTCAATGTTCATGGCTTGTGGTTCAGCTTCACATGAGGATGGAAGCACTCATCCTCCCGCTAGAAAAATGAAAAGACTTAAGCTGGCAAAAGCACAGCAAAGCACTGTACGTTCTTCTAAATCACAAATCCCCAAGGAGAGTATAATTGTGTCGGTTGCGATGCCTGACCTTCCCAACACTGGACGGGAAGATGTGGCGCCTTCCACCATTTGCACGCCCCCTGCAAGTGCTGGAAGGAGCACCCACTGTCCAGTTCCTGATAGTCAAATTGAAGATGTCACTGTTGAAGTACACCAGGATGAGGATATGGGTGTTGCTGGCGCTGAGGAGGAAATTGACAAAGAGGATTCTGATAGTGAGGTGGTTTGTTTATGTCAGGCTTCCGGGGAGACACCTGTTGTCCGTGGAACGTATATGGCCATTGATATTCCTGGTCAAATTACAAAAAAATCACCTCTTCGGTGTGGAATTATTTTAACAGAAATGCAGACAACAGGTGTCAAGCCGTGTGTTGCCTTTGTCAAGCTGTAATAAGTAGGGGTAAGGACGTTAACCACCTAGGAACATCCTCCCTTATACGTCACCTGGAGCGCATTCATCAGAAGTCATTGACAAGTTCAAAAACTTTGGGTGACAGCGGAAGCAGTCCACTGCCAACTAAATCCCTACCTCTTGTAACCAAGCTCCTGCAAACCACACAACCAACTCCCTCAGTGTCAATTTCCTCCTTAGACAGGAAAGCCAATAGTCCTGCAGGCCATGTCACTGTCAAGTCTGACGAGTCCTCTCCTGCCTGGGATTCCTCCGACGCAATCTTGAGTGTAACGCCTACTGCTGCTGGCGCTGCTGTTGTTGCTGCTGGGAGTCGATCGTCATCCCAGAGGGGAAATCGGAAGACCACTTGTACTACTTCCAGTAAGCAATTGACTGTCCAACAGTCCTTTGCGAGGAAGATGAAATATCACAGCAGTCATCCTGCTGCAAAGCGGATAACTCAGGCCTTGGCAGCCTGGGTGGTGAGAAACGTGTTTCCAGTATCCACCGTTAAGGGAACTAGAGAATTGATGGAGGTACTGTGTCCCCGGTACCAAATACCATCTAGGTTCCATTTCTCTAGGCAGGCGATACCGAAAATGTACACAGACGTCAGAAAAAGAGTCACCAGTGTCCTAAAAAATGCAGTTGTACCCAATGTCCACTTAACCACGGACATGTGGACAAGTGGAGCAGGGCAGACTAAGAACTATATGCTGTGACAACCCACTGGGTAGATGTATTGCCTCCCGCAGCAAGAACAGCAGCTGCGGCACCAGTAGCAGCATCTCGCAAACGCCAACTCGTTCCTAGGCAGGCTACGCTTTGTATCACCGCTTTCCAGAAGAGGCACACAGCTGACAACCTCTTACAGAAACTGAGGAACATCATCGCAGAATGGCTTGGACTCTCCTGGGAATTTTTGACATCGGACAGCGCCACCAATATTGTGCGTGCATTACATCTGGGCAAATTCCAGCACGTCCCATGTTTTGCACATACATTGAATTTGGTGGTGCAGAATTATTTAAAAAATGACAGGGGCGTGCAAGAGATGCTGTCGGTGGCACAAAGAATTGCGGGCCACTTTCGGCATTCAGCCACCGCGTGCCGAAGACTGGAGCACCAGCAAACACTCCTGAACCTGCCCCGCCATCATCTGAAGCAAGAGGTGGTAACGAGGTGGAATTCAACCCTCTATATGCTTCAGAGGATGGAGGAGCAGCAAAAGGCCATTCAAGCCTATACAGCTACCTACGATATAGGCAAAGGAGGAGGAATGAACCTGACTCAAGCGCAGTGGAGAATGATTTCAACGTTGTGCAAGGTTCTGCAACCCTTTGAACTTGCCACACGTGAAGTCAGTTCAGACACTGCCAGCCTGAGGCAGGTCATTCCCCTCATCAGAAGAAGCTGGAGAGATTTAAGGAGGAGCTAAAACAGAGCGATTCCGCTAGGCATGTGGGACTTGTGGATGGAGCCCTTAATTCGCTTAACCAGGATTCACGGGTGGTCAGTCTGTTGAAATCAGAGCACTACATTTTGTACACCGTGCTCGATCCTAGATTTAAAACCTACATTGTATCTCTCTTTCCGGCAGACATAAGTCTGCAGAGGTTCAAAGACCTGCTGGTGAAAAAACTGTCAAGTCAAGCGGAACGTGACCCATCAACAGCTCCTCCTTCACATTCTCCCGCAACTGGGGCTGCGAGGAAAAGGCTAAGAATTCCGAGCCCACCCGCTGGCGGTGATGCAGGGCAGTCTGGAGCTAAGTTGCCCTCCCTCCAGTGTGTACTCCGAAAGAGTGTTTAGTGCAGCCGCTCACCTTGTCAGCAATCGGCGTACGAGGTTACTTCCAGAAAATGTGGAGAAGATGATGTTCATCAAAATGAATTATAATCAATTCCTCCGTGGAGACATTCACCAACAATTGCCTCCAGAAAGTACACAGGGATCTGAGATGGTGGATTCCAGTGGAGACGAATTAATAATCTGTGAGGAGGGGGATGTACACAGTGAAAGGGGTAAGGAATTGGGCGATGAGGAGAAGGTGGACATCTTGTCTCTGTAGAGCCAGTTTGTGCAAGGAGAGATTGATTGCTTCTTTTTTGGTGGGGGCCCAAACCAACCAGTCATTTCAGTCACAGTTGTGTGGCAGACCCTGTCGCTGAAATGATGGGTTTGTTAAAGTGTTCATGTCCTGTTTATGCAACATAAGGGAGGGTGGGAGGGCCCAAGGACAATTCCATCTTGCACCACTTTTTTCTTTCATTTTTTTTTGCATCATGTGCTATTTGGGGACTATTTTTTGAAGTGCCATCCTGTCTGAAATGCAGTGCCACTCCTAGATGGGCAAGGTGTTTGTGGCGGCCACTTGGGTCGCTTAGCTTAGTCACACAGCTACCTCATTGCGCCTCTTTTTTTCTTTGCATCATGTGCTGTTTGGGGATTATTTTTTAAATCTGCCATCCTGTCTGACACTGCAGTGCAACTCCTAGATGGGCCAGGTGTTTGTGTCGGCTACTTGGGTCGCTTAGCTTAGTCACACAGCTACCTCATTGCGCCTCTTTTTTTCTTTGCATCATGTGCTGTTTGGGGACTATTTTTTTGAAGTGCCATCCTGTCTGACACTGCAGTGCCACTCCAAGATGGGCCAGGTGTTTGTGTTGGCCACTTGGGTCGCTTAGCTTAGTCACACAGCTACCTCATTGCGCCTCTTTTTTTCTTTGCATCATGTGCTGTTTGGGGACTATTTTTTTGAAGTGCCATCCTGTCTGACACTGCAGTGCCACTCCTAGATAGGCTAGGTGTTTGTGTCGGCCACTTGGGTAGCTTAACTTAGTCTCACAGCTACCTCATTGCGCCTCTTTTTTTTCTTTGCATCATGTGCTGTTTGGGGACTATTTTTTGAAGTGCCATCCTATCTGCAGTGCCACTCCTAGATGGGCCAGGTGTTTGTGTCGGCCACTTGGGTTGCATAGCTTAGTCACACAGCTACCTCATTGCGCCTCTTTTTTTCTTTGCATCATGTACTGTTTGGGGACAATTTTTTTAATCTGCCATCCTGTCTGACACTGCAGTGCCACTCCTAGATGGGCCAGATGTTTGTGTCGGCCACTTGGGTCGCTTAGCTTAGTCATCCAGCGACCTCGGTGCAAATTTTAGGACTAAAATAATATTGTGAGGTGTGAGGTGTTCATAATAGACTGGAAATGAGTGGAAATTATGATTATTGAGGTTAATAATACTATGGGATCAAAATGACCCCCAAATTCTATGATTTAAGCTGTTTTTGAGGGTTTTTTGTAAAAAAAACACCCGAATCCGACAAAAAATTTTCAGGGAGGTTTTGCCAAAACGCGTCCGAATCCAAAACACGGCGGCGGAACCGAATCCAAAACCAAAACACAAAACCCCAAAAATATCCGGTGCACATCACTAATTGAAACTAAAGGCACAATGAGGGTCAATCCTACAAATACTGTATGTACAATTTATAATTTTTAGGGATAGGTTTGGGGCACGGCGCCGCCTGGATTGGTGTGGCTGGCTTGCCTTGGAGTGGCACACTTTAACATTTCATTTAGCACAGTTTTATCATTTTTAAATATTTTTTCTACTAATACTACACTTTTTAGGATTTTATTAACACCTTTCACCTGTGTACCACTTTTTAATGAGATGTACTTATGTGACCGGCGGTCACTTGTGGGTGTCCACGACTCCCATAGAGTGGGAATAGAACCTGCGGCGACCATAGGTCACCTTCGAGCTCGCCCCTCCCCCCGCCGGCATTCTGTGTCCGGGACCCAAGCGTCAGGATGCTGACCGCCGGGATCCTGGCCACTGGCATCCCGATACACACCCCTTTTAACACATACTGCAGCTTTTGCTTTTTTCTTAGTAACACTCACCAACACCTTAGCTTTTCACTAGTGTGCCACCAAGAGGTGATTGGCTTTCACTGGCTTGTTGGGGTTTCATGCCCTGGATACAAACTTAGTTGTCAGGAATCTGCATTCTCCATCGCATCACTTACTGTGGAACTACAGGTTCCAGCAGTTCAGTTCTGTTCCAGTTCCAGTTTTCAGTCTACTGCAGCCTGGAGTACACAGTGCTTCAGCTAACCCACAGCTGATCTGAACACCTAATCCAGCAGGGTGTGTTCTCACAGAGATGCAACATCCAATCATCACAGATCATGGGGTATAAACTCCAGTTCCTGGCTCAGTCTCATTGCCTTGGACAACACGTCACATTCTGTGAACAGGTGTTTCCTGTTTGCAGTCCTCTGTCTGCAGAGATACCCCTGTGTATTGGACCTGTGGAACTACAGGTCCCAGCAGTTCCAGTTCCAGTTTCCAGTTCCAGTCTTCAATCCCCTGTTTCCAGCGATCTCCTTTTTCTGGCATTTCCAAGTTGTTTCTCTGTTCCAGTGTTCCTGTGGAACTACAAACTCCAGCCACAGCCTGCCACAGTTCATCAGCAGTAAGAGACTCTCCTCAGGGGTTATTCATTGCCTAACTTCAGCACCTTATTACCAGCATTCCATTCTGTGCATTGCATCAAGCACTTAACAAGCATGTTGAGTTAGGACTGTCTCCTGCCTGGGCCTTGCTTGGCTAGAGAACTTTTATGTTACAGAGACTGTGTGCTTTTACAAGTATTACCAGAGTTCTGTTTTCCAAACCATTTGCATTTATCAAGTTATTTCACGTTTGTGTTACCAGTGACTTTATTTGCTTTAAACCTTCTGCATTCTGCCATCAACTTGTCACCAATATATATTTGTGTTGCCAGAGACTTTTTATCACCTTGGATTCAGTTACCGTTTATCATTTCAGTTCTGCTACTACCAATGCTATGTACCATTTATTATTATATCATTGTTCTGTGACCTTTGTGTTTATTAAATATCAGCGCATATGCGCAGGACTTTATTCAGTCTCCACGCTTCATATGTCATTCCAACACTGACCCACTAGTGCCCCCTCCGGGAACAGACAAAATCAGAATCCTGACATTAGTATTCTGTTATAAATTCTTACATTTTTCCTTTGAAGGCCTTAAATCAACAAAAGACAACCATCAGGAAATTAACCTACATTAAAGTGTTATATTGTAAATATTTGGGTTGGAAACAATTTTTAGTAATTCTTATATACAGATCGATTCTCTTATTGATAAGCTGATAGGTAGAGGCTATTCGCTAAAAGCATTAATGAGCTCCAAAAAGAAGGTGATGGCCCTGGATAGAGAGACGTTGCTTATCAGCACTACAAAAGCAAGTGTGGGTAAATCAGTTTTACCATGGGTGAATAAATTTCATGTAAGATCATCTCAGATTAATACTATAACTAAAAAGCATTGGCCAATTATTGCTTCAGATAACTTGAATTTGAGAGATACTAATTTAATGCCGTGTTATTCACGTGGCAAAAATCTTCGGGATTTGCTAGTGAAAACCGATGTAGCAAAATTGAAAAGAGAATCTGTAGCAAAATCATTTTTACCAATGAATATAAAGTTGGGAAACCTCAACTGTTCATGTGTAACGTGCCAATATCTTCTCACAGGAGACAGTTTCAATCATCCTCAGACAGGACAAAAAATCTTTATTCAACATCAATTGACGTGTAATTCCAATTTTGTAATCTATCAAATTATATGTCCCTGTAGCTTGAGTTATATCGGTAAGACCGAACAAAAATTTAAAGAAAGGATGTCGCAACACAGGTCTGCCATTCGAAATGCATTGGACACAGGCGATAGTAAGCAGCCTGTTGCCCGGCATTTCGTGCATTTTAAACACCCAATACATAGCATAAGGTATAGGATGATAGATTGTGTTCCAGCAGACATGAGAGGAGGCAATAGAGGTGCTAAATTATTACAGTTAGAAACTAAATGGATTCTCCGCCTCGGGGTAATACACCCAAGAGGCTTAAACGAATCAATTTCTTACACTTGCTTCCTTAAATGAAATAATCAGTAAGGTCCGTATTAAGTATTCTATTTAAAATCCTGAACTAACAGGAACAATGTGGTTAACTCCGTTATGTACTCAATGATTAATACGGTTTATATTGTTTCAGCATGCACAGCTGTTTACTGCACCGTTTAGTTTGTTGTCATGGTGATGGGCACGTCACACGGCGCCGTCGAGTGATGACGACATCATAGCCTGTGCGGCTCGGTGGGTGAGTGGTCCCGGGACGAGCTGGCGGGAATACACGCGGTGAAACTATAAAGGTATTTACTTGTTTTTAATCTGATATTAAAGCAAGACGACAGTAGGTTGGTCTACTGAAACGTTGCAAATTGGAGGTTTGCTGTGGATTTCTTAAGCCTAGAGTGCCGCATCCTTGTTCTCTCTCTCTCTCTCTCTCTCTCTCTCTCTCTCTCTCTCTCTCTCGCTATATATATATATATATATATATATATATACCCTCCAAAGGCGGCACTCAAAGGTTCAAAAAAATGACACAAGTCGGCTGTTTTAAATCAACGTTTCAGCGCCGTTCAGCGCTTTTATCAAGCCAATTACAAAAGTGATTTACACATACCGGTATTTAAGTGCTCCCATCACCATGCACATAAGCTCCGCCCACTTTCGTATCCAGGTCACCCTGCAGACCGGCTCGGGTTGCAGGACTGTTACCATAGTAACCTAACAAATCACCACAACTGTGTATTGCATGAATACAAATAGATATACATACATAAAATTAAAAAGACAAACAATAATTAAAAACAACATGCTGAATATGAGAACCACAAATAGTTACATCTAAGCACCAGCATTATCAATCTATTATTTATTCAGTATCTTTAGCTATAGAAAATTTACTGGCATATTCTCAATAGAAGTAACAACATTCAAGGAGCAACAAATGTATCAAGAAGTTTCATATCGTAACTTACACTAGAAGTTATAGATGCTACATTGTAAAGAACACTGCTAGTCACATTCAATTAAAAACCTGTAAGCCCAATGTCTCGTTTAAGCCACGAGGAACCAATGTATCTAGACGCATGATCCATTCACATTCACGTTGTAACAATTTTACAGACCTGTCACCCCCTCTAGTAAGCGGCGGCACATGGTCTATAATGCCGTATCTCAGGGTAGACAAATTATGTTTTGCCTCAGCGAAATGGCGTGCAACAGGTTGTATACTCGACCCAGAATTCAAGGCTGCACGTATGGCAGCACGATGCTGTGCCATACGTTCACGAAAAGTAACTTCAGTTTTGCCTATATATACCTTCGCACATGGGCATGTAATGGCATAGACAACAAAACGGCTTGTACATGTGAGCCGGTGTCTAATATCAAATTTCTGACCCGTGAATGGATGATGAAAACTCGGGCCCGTCTGTAAAAAGCCACAAGTGGTGCAATTCGGGCACCTGAAACAACCATTTCTAGCTTTGCCCAAAAAGCTCCCATATGCGGGTTTATTCATACCTGATATATCATTACGTACCAGGTAATCCCTGAGATTCTTGCCTCTTTTATAACATACCATTAGTGATCTATGCTGGAGAGCCGGAAGGTTTTTATCAGATTGGACTATTGGCCATAAAGATTTCGCTTTTTTATTAATGACAGAACTCATATGTGTGTAACGATTACTCCACATATGACGATTGGAACAGTTATCCTTTTTCTTAGACACCAATAGTAAATCAGGAGATACTGCCATGGCCTTGGTTTTTGCCTTAATCAAATCGTTAATTCCATAACCTCTCTTTAAAAATTTCTCAAACATGGAATCCTATTGTCTTTCTCCCATCTCTCTATTAGTAGAAATACGTAAAGCTCTTAAAAATTGCGAATAAGGGAGAGCATGCTTTAAGGGCTCTGGGTGGGCACTGGAGGCTAATAGCAGGTTATTTCTATCTGTAGGTTTAGTATACAACGCCGGGCATAGCCTGCCTTCACATTTGGTTAAAGCTACATCAAGAAAATTGACACAATTAGCATCCAATGTATAAGTAAATTTTACTGGGATATCACTGGCATTGTAGATAGCCATAAGCGATGTGAATTCGTCAGCTGTACCTCCCCATATAATCAACAGATCATCTATGTATCTGTAAAATGCTAAGATTTTATCAGAAACACAGACATCAGAAAAGAATAGATCCTTTTCAATACGGAACATGTAAGTGTTGGCGTACGATGGGGCCACATTGGACCCCATCGCACACCCCGATGTTTGTAGGTATGTCTTACTATCGTAAAGAAAATAATTTCTTGTCAATACCAATTCCAAAAGTCTCATGAAGAAGTCCACAGGAGGACCCTGAAACAATGCATTATCTGTGATCAACTCTCGTGTAGCCTGTAATCCCGCATCATGTGGGATGCAGGTATACAGGCTACTTACATCTACAGAACACAGTAAACAAGAATCGGGTAGATCAAGTAACCTTTGTAAGGACAATAGTAACGTGTTGGTGTCTTTCAAATAGGTTGGTCTTGCCTGTACACATGGTTGTAAAATGGCATCAAGGTATGTGGCAACAGGCTGATACAAGGACCCCCTAGCAGCGATGATAGGTCGCCCTGGAGGTTGATGCAGGTTTTTGTGAATTTTAGGAATAATATATAGTAGTGGTACAATAGGATATTGAACCACTAATGCACTCTTAATATCACTAGAGATCCACCCTTGTGTATGAGCTTCACTCAACAAACTGTCAAGTTCATTTTTAAATGTGACCGTGGGATCAGCATCTAACAGTCGATACGTAGATGTATCCTTTAATTTACGCTCAACTTCTAGTTTATAATCACTAAGATTTAACACCACCAATGCCCCACCCTTATCTGCCTGTCGAAAGACAATATCATCATATGTGCACAAATTGCTCAATGCCGTGCGTTCCTCTCTGGACAAATTCCAAAATAATGGTTTCTTTGCCAGGGGGGACTCACAGAACTCCTTATCTAGTAGCCTGGTATATGTTTTAATAGAAGCATTATTGCTGGCTGGATCAAATTTAGAACGAGCCTGTAGTTTACGCAATTGTGGGGGTAATGTAGTGGGACTCGGAGGTTTATTGCCAAAAAACTCTTTAATCTTTAAGCTACGATTAAGATGATATGATTCAATTTTCCAACGTATTGGATCAAAGGGTATGGTCGGGACAAATGAAAGACCTTTACGTAAAACACTAAGCTCATTCTCTGTCAGACTTCTATCAGATAAGTTATAAACTAAGTCTTCCTCGCCTTTGGTTTTTTTTTGCTGTTTGTTTTGCCTTTTGTTTTGCCCACCTCTACGGGTGTGTCTGGACTTTGATCTAAAAAACGGGCCCTAGTACGTGGCCCAGATGTTGGATTCTTAACACCCCTACCTCTACTCTGACTACTGTCATTGTCACTCTCAGTTGTGCCAGTATCGTCTGACCTGTCACCCCTTCCTTTATTCCAAGTCCGCCTGAACAAAGGACGTCTGTCATTACTAGGGTAAGCCCCAATCAACCAAGGATACACACGCTGTTGTGTATAATCCATGTCGACCTTCCTCCTTTTGTCAGCTTTAAATTTAACTAGTTCATTTTTATAAACCTCAAGCTGAGAACTCAGTTTTGTAATCCAATCAGTTTGTTTGTCTGTAGACAATGTAGCTTAGTGATTAGATTCAAAGGTAACAATCTTATCCTTTATGCAAGATACTTCGCGTTTGGATTCTTCAATAACTAATAATAATAAATCAAAAGAACATTTATTTAAAATAGCGGTCCATTTTTTGCAAAACTCAACATTAAATATCCCAATCGTGGGTGAGTTCTTGATCCGAAACCCACGTGGGATACGTTTATCCTTATAATAATTAGATAGAGTGATCCCATGATATAAGAAATCAGTCTCCTTTTTAAGATGTAACAGCTCATTAAATAGATCATTGGTAGATGACACAGTTAACTTGTCTTTGAATTCATCAGCGTACAAAATTGCCTCCGCCTCTGAATCAGAGAAACTGAAAACCGCACCAGGATCCAATATTATGCGTTGATGTAAACCTTCACTGTTGTCTTTGGCCATGTTAATATCGTAAAGTGTCCAAGCACTTCACGTAATAACGTGGACAAAGAGGCAAATAATCCTCACTAAGCAAAACCTAAAGGAATTATTCTTTAAGAAGATATTATTTTTGGAGACTAAATTTACTATAATCAAAAAAAGAGAAAATAATCAGCTGCCCAAAAGTTGCTGTTGTCCACAAGTAAACAGGGGTACTCTTAACATTAGACTAACAACAGGCTAAGACGATATTCAAACATTACTATAGGAACCATTGCTGATCCTCAAAAACTGCCAATGAACTACTCATCGGAGAAAAAAATGGAACCTACAGACCTATATACAAAAAACATCCATACTCAGCTTAACCATATACGGTTTCACCTGAATGCCAGAACCTACCCTGGTCTCAATTATAATCGCCAGCAGTCTCGTATAATGATTTCAGCGCCGTTCAGCACTTTTACCAAGCCAATTACAAAAGTGATTTACACATAGCGGTATTTAAGTGCTCCCATCACCATGCACATAAGCTCCGCCCACTTCCGTATCCAGGTCACCCTGCAGACCGGCTCGGGTTGCAGGACTGTTACCATAGTGCTGATTCTTCCGAGCAGTAACTTGATGAACTTGCTATAAGTGCCATACAGCGGGATCATCTGCGAACACTCGTTGCAACTAAACCATTCTGGGTAATTGAAGAAAACAGCAGACGCTATACATACAGCTGCGGCTGTCGGTGTGTAGATGCTGCTGATAATTTGGGACTGCCATGTTGCATTTGTTGTGTTTTTCTTCGGAGTATTATGCAAATTGATTAACCTGTGTCCTTAGATCTTGCAAGTGTTATCCAGCGGGAGCAGAGTGGGTTATTTGTTGTCCGGACGCTGCAACTGAATATTAAGGTGTAACTGAAAAATATCATATGCCATAAAATGCAGTGTCAATTTAATATATATACGCTATTGTAGAGGCACAGATTATTTAATCATTATACGAGACTGCTGGCGATTATAATTGAGACCAGGGTAGGTTCTGGCATTCAGGTGAAACCGTATATGGTTAAGCTGAGTATGGATGTTTTTTGTATATAGGTCTGTAGGTTCCATTTTTTTCTCCTATGAGTAGTTCATTTGCAGTTTTTGAGGATCAGCAATGGTTCCTATAGTAATGTTTGAATATCGTCTTAGCCTGTTGTTAGTCTAATGTTAAGAGTACCCCTGTTTACTTGTGGACAACAGCAATTTTTGGGCAGCTGATTATTTTCTCTTTTTTTGATTATAGTAAATTTAGTCTCCAAAAATAATATCTTCTTAAAGAATAATTCCTTTAGGTTTTGCTTAGTGAGGATTATTTGCCTCTTTGTCCACGTTATTACGTGAAGTGCTTGGACACTTTACGATATTAACATGGCCAAAGACAACAGTGAAGGTTTACATCAACGCATAATATTGGATCCTGGTGCGGTTTTCAGTTTCTCTGATTCAGAGGCGGAGGTAATTTTGTACGCTGATGAATTCAAAGACAAGTTAACTGTGTCATCTACCAATGATCTATTTAATGAGCTGTTACATCTTAAAAAGAAGGAGACTGATTTCTTATATCATGGGATCACTCTATCTAATTATTATAAGGATAAACGTATCCCACGTGGGTTTCGGATCAAGAACTCACCCACGATTGGGAGATTTAATGTTGAGTTTTGCAAAAAATGGACAGCTATTTTAAATAAATGTTCTTTTGATTTATTATTATTAGTTATTGAAGAATCCAAACGCGAAGTATCTTGCATAAAGGATAAGATTGTTACCTTTGAATCTAATCACTTAGCTACATTGTCTAAAGACAAACAAACTGATTGGATTACAAAACTGAGTTCTCAGCTTGAGGTTTATAAAAATGAACTAGTTACATTTAAAGCTTACAAAAGGAGGAAGGTCGACATGGATTATACACAACAGCGTGTGTATCCTTGATTGACTGGGGCTTACCCTAGTAATGACAGACGTACTTTGTTCAGGCGGACTTGGAATAAAGGAAGGGGTGACAGGTCAGACGATACTGGCACAACTGAGAGTGACAATGACAGTAGTCAGAATAGAGGTAGGGGTGTTAAGAATCCAACATCTGGGCCACGTACTAGGGCCCGTTTTTTAGATCAAAGTCCAGACACACCCGTAGAGGTGGGCAAAACAAAAGGCAAAACAAACAGCAAAAAAAAACCAAAGGCGAGGAAGACTTAGTTTATAACTTATCTGATAGAAGTCTGACAGAGAATGAGCTTAGTATTTTACGTAAAGGTCTTTCATTTGTCCCGACCATACCCTTTGATCCAATACGTTGGAAAATTGAATCATATCAGCTTAATCGTAGCTTAAAGATTAAAGAGTTTTTTGGCAATAAACCTCCGAATCCCACTACATTACCCCCACAATTGCGTAAACTACAGGCTCGTTCTAAATTTGATCCAGCCAGCAATAATGCTTCTATTAAAACATATACCAGGCTACTAGATAAGGAGGTCTGTGAGTCCCCCCTGGCAAAGAAACCATTATTTTGGAATTTGTCCAGAGAGGAACGCACGGCATTGAGCAATTTGTGCACATATGATGATATTGTCTTTCGACAGGCAGATAAGGGTGGGGCATTGGTGGTGTTAAATCTTAGTGATTATAAACTAGAAGTTGAGCATCAATTAAAGGATACATCTATGTATCGACTGTTAGATGCTGATCCCACGGTCACATTTAAAAATGAACTTGACAGTTTGTTGAGTGAAGCTCATACACAAGGGTGGATCTCTAGTGATATTAAGAGTGTATTAGTGGTTCAATATCCTATTGTACCACTACTATACATGATTCCTAAAATTCACAAAAACCTGCATCAACCTCCAGGGCGACCTATCATCGCTGCTAGGGGGTCCTTGTATCAGCCTGTTGCCACATACCTTGACGCCATTTTACAACCATGTGTACAGGCAAGACCAACCTATTTGAAAGACACCAACACGTTACTATTGTCCTTACAAAGGTTACCTGATCTACCCGATTCTTGTTTACTGTGTTCTGTAGATGTAAGTAGCCTGTATACCTGCATCCCACATGGTGCGGGATTACAGGCTACACGAGAGTTGATCACAGATAATGCATTGTTTCAGGGTCCTCCTGTGGACTTCTTCATGAGACTTTTGGAATTGGTATTGACAAGAAATTATTTTCTTTACGATAGTAAGACATACCTACAAACATTGGGGTGTGCGATGGGGTCCAATGTAGCCCCATCGTACGCCAACACTTACATGTTCCGTATTGAAAAGGATCTATTATTTTCTGATGTCTGTGTTTCTGATAAAATCTTAGTATTTTACAGATACATAGATGATCTGTTGATTATATGGGGAGGTACAGCTGACTAATTCACATCGCTTATGGCTATCTACAATGCCAGTGATAGCCCAGTAAAATTTACTTATACATTGGATGCTAATTGTGTCAATTTTCTTGATGTAGCTTTAACCAAATGTGAAGGCAGGCTATGCCCGGCGTTGTATACTAAACCTACAGATAGAAATAACCTGCTATTAGCCTCCAGTGCCCACCCAGAGCCCTTGAAGCATGCTCTCCCTTATTCACAATTTTTAAGAGCTTTACGTATTTCTACTAATAGAGTGATGGGAGAAAGACAATTGGATTCCATGTTTGAGAAATTTTTAAAGAGAGGTTATGGAATTAACGATTTGATTAAGGCAAAAACCAAGGCCATGGCAGTATCTCCTGATTTACTATTGGTGTCTAAGAAAAAGGATAACTGTTCCAATCGTCATATGTGGAGTAATCGTTACACACACATGAGTTCTGTCATTAATAAAAAAGCGAAATCTTTATGGCCAATAGTCCAATCTGATAAAAACCTTCCGGCTCTCCAGCATAAATCACTAATGGTATGTTATAAAAGAGGCAAGAATCTCAGGGATTACCTGGTACGTAATGATATATCAGGTATGAATAAACCCGCATATGGGAGCTTTTTGGGCAAAGCTAGAAATGGTTGTTTCAGGTGCCCGAATTGCACCACTTGTGGCTTTTTACAGACGGGCCCGAGTTTTCATCATCCATTCACGGGTCAGAAATTTGATATTAGACACCGGCTCACATGTACAAGCCGTTTTGTTGTCTATGTCATTACATGCCCATGTGCGAAGGTATATATAGGCAAAACTGAAGTTACTTTTCGTGAACGTATGGCACAGCATCGTGCTGCCATACGCGCAGCCTTGAATTCTAGGTCGAGTATACAACCTGTTGCACGCCATTTCGCTGAGGCGAAACATAATTTGTCTACCCTGAGATACTGCATTATAGACCATGTGCCGCCGCTTACTAGAGGGGGTGACAGGTCTGTAAAATTGTTACAATGTGAATGTGAATGGATCATGCGTCTAGATACATTGGTTCCTCGTGGCTTAAACGAGACATTGGGCTTACAGGTTTTTAATTGAATGTGACTAGCAGTGTTCTTTACAATGTAGCATCTATAACTTCTAGTGTAAGTTACGATATGAAACTTCTTGATACATTTGTTGCTCCTTGAATGTTGTTACTTCTATTGAGAATATTCCAGTAAATTTTCTATAGCTAAAGATACTGAATAAATAATAGATTGATAATGCTGGTGCTTAGATGTAACTATTTGTGGTTCTCATATTCAGCATGTTGTTTTTAATTATTGTTTGTCTTTTTAATTTTATGTATGTATATCTATTTGTATTCATGCAATACACAGTTGTGGTGATTTGTTAGGTTACTATGGTAACAGTCCTGCAACCCGAGCCGGTCTGCAGAGTGACCTGGATACGGAAGTGGGCGGAGCTTATGTGCATGGTGATGGGAGCACTTAAATACCGGTATGTGTAAATCACTTTTGTAATTGGCTTGATAAAAGCGCTGAACGGCGCTGAAACGTTGCTTTAAAACAGCCGACTTGTATCATTTTTTTTAACCTTTGAGTGCCGCCTTTGGAGGGATATATTACGTGGAGCCGTGCAAGCTTACATGTG
The DNA here is from genome assembly GCF_028390025.1 of Pseudophryne corroboree. NCBI lineage: Eukaryota > Metazoa > Chordata > Amphibia > Anura > Myobatrachidae > Pseudophryne > Pseudophryne corroboree. The sequence continues at coordinate 248,496,562 of NC_086453.1, read as the reverse complement.
GAAGGCACCGGGTGCAGTATGTGAATTATGTCAGCGGAGTGCCGGAGTTGGAGGAATATATATATATATATATATATATATATATATATTAGAGATGTGCACTTGAAATTTTTCGGGTATTGTGTTTTGGTTTTGGGTTCGGTTCCGCGGCCGTGTTTTGGGTTCGACCGCGTTTTGGCAAAACCTCACTGAATTTTTTTTGTCGGATTCGGGTGTGTTTTGGATTCGGGTGTTTTTTTCAAAAAACCCTAAAAAACAGCTTAAATCATAGAATTTGGGGGTCATTTTGATCCCAACGTATTATTAACCTCAAAAACCATAATTTCCACTCATTTTCAGTCTATTCTGAACACCTCACACCTCACAATATTATTTTTAGTCCTAAAATTTGCACCGAGGTCGCTGGATGACTAAGCTAAGCGACCCTAGTGGCCGACACAAACACCTGGCCCATCTGGGAGTGGCACTGCAGTGTCACGCAGGATGGCCCTTCCAAAAAACACTACCCAAACAGCACATGACGCAAAGAAAAAAAGAGGCGCAATGAGGTAGTTGTGTGAGTAAGCTAAGCGACCCTAGTGGCCGACACAAACACCTGGCCCATCTAGGAGTGGCACTGCAGTGTCACGCAGGATGGCCATTCCAAAAAACACTCCCCAAACAGCACATGACGCAAAGAAAAAAAGAGGCGCAATGAGGTAGCTGTGTAAGATAAGCGACCCTAGTGGCCGACACAAACACCTGGCCCATCTAGGAGTGGCACTGCAGTGTCAGGCAGGATGGCCCTTCCAAAAAACACTCCCCAAACAGCACATGACGCAAAGAAAAAAAGAGGCGCAATGAGGTAGCTGTGTGAGTAAGATAAGCGACCCTAGTGGCCGTCACAAACACCTGGCCCATCTAGGAGTGGCACTGCAGTGTCACGCAGGATGGCCCTTCAAAAAAATACTCCCCAAACAGCACATGACGCAAAGAAAAATTAAAGAAAAAAGAAGTACAAGATGGAATTGTCCTTGGGCCCTCCCACCCACCCTTATGTTGTATAAACAGGACATGCACACTTTAACCAACCCATCATTTCAGTGACAGGGTCTGCCACACGACTGTGACTGAAATGACGGGTTGGTTTGGACCCCCACCAAAAAAGAAGCAATTAATCTCTCCTTGCACAAACTGGCTCTACAGAGGCAAGATGTCCACCTCATCATCATCCTCCGATATATCACCGTGTACATCCCCCTCCTCACAGATTATCAATTCGTCCCCACTGGAATCCACCATCTCAGCTCCCTGTGTACTTTGTGGAGGCAATTGCTGCTGGTCAATGTCTCCACGGAGGAATTGATTATAATTCATTTTAATGAACATCATCTTCTCCACATTTTCTGGAAGTAACCTCGTACGCCGATTGCTGACAAGGTGAGCGGCGGCACTAAACACTCTTTCGGAGTACACACTTGTGGGAGGGCAACTTAGGTAGAATAAAGCCAGTTTGTGCAAGGGCCTCCAAATTGCCTCTTTTTCCTGCCAGTATAAGTACGGACTGTCTGACGTGCCTACTTGGATGCGGTCACTCATATAATCCTCCACCATTCTTTCAATGGGGAGAGAATCATATGCAGTGCCAGTAGACGACATGTCCGTATCCGTAATCGTTGGCAGGTCCTTCAGTCCGGACCAGATGTCAGCATCAGCAGTCGCTCCAGACTGCCCTGCATCACCGCCAGCGGGTGGGCTCGGAATTCTGAGCCTTTTCCTCGCACCCCCAGTTGCGGGAGAATGTGAAGGAGGAGATGTTGACAGGTCGCGTTCCGCTTGACTTGACAATTTTCTCACCAGCAGGTCTTTGAACCCCAGCAGACTTGTGTGTGCCGGAAAGAGAGATCCAAGGTAGGTTTTAAATCTAGGATCGAGCACGGTGGCCAAAATGTAGTGCTCTGATTTCAACAGATTGACCACCCGTGAATCCTTGTTAAGCGAATTAAGGGCTCCATCCACAAGTCCCACATGCCTAGCAGAATCGCTCTGTGTTAGCTCCTCCTTCAATGTCTCCAGCTTCTTCTGCAAAAGCCTGATGAGGGGAATGACCTGACTCAGGCTGGCAGTGTCTGAACTGACTTCACGTGTGGCAAGTTCAAAGGGCAGCAGAACCTTGCACAACGTTGAAATCATTCTCCACTGCGCTTGAGACAGGTGCATTCCACCTCCTATATCGTGCTCAATTGTATAGGCTTGAATGGCCTTTTGCTGCTCCTCCAACCTCTGAAGCATATATAGGGTTGAATTCCACCTCGTTACCACTTCTTGCTTCAGATGATGGCAGGGCAGGTTCAGGCGTTTTTGGTGGTGCTCCAGTCTTCTGTACGTGGTGCCTGTACGCCGAAAGTGTCCCGCAATTCTTCTGGCCACCGACAGCATCTCTTGCACGCCCCTCTCGTTTTTTAAATAATTCTGCACCACCAAATTCAAGGTATGTGCAAAACATGGGACGTGCTGGAATTTGCCCATATTTAATGCACACACAATATTGCTGGCGTTGTCCGATGCCACAAATCCACAGGAGAGTCCAATTGGGGTAAGCCATTCCGCGATGATCTTCCTCAGTTGCCGTAAGAGGTTTTCAGCTGTGTGCGTATTCTGGAAACCGGTGATACAAAGCGTAGCCTGCCTAGGAAAGAGTTGGCGTTTGCGAGATGCTGCTACTGGTGCCGCCGCTGCTGTTCTTGCGGCGGGAGTCCATACATCTACCCAGTGGGCTGTCACAGTCATATAGTCCTGACCCTGCCCTGCTCCACTTGTCCACATGTCCGTGGTTAAGTGGACATTCGGTACAACAGCATTTTTTAGGACACTGGTGAGTCTTTTTCTGACGTCCGTGTACATTCTCGGTATCGCCTGCCTAGAGAAGTGGAACCTAGATGGTATTTGGTAACGGGGGCACACTACCTCAAGAAATTGTCTAGTTCCCTGTGAACTAACGGCGGATACCGGACGCACGTCTAACACCAACATAGTTGTCAAGGCCTCAGTTATCCGCTTTGCAACAGGATGACTGCTGTGATATTTCATCTTCCTCGCAAAGGACTGTTGGACAGTCAATTGCTTACTGGAAGTAGTTCAAGTGGTCTTCCGACTTCCCCTCTGGGATGACCATCGACTCCCAGCAGCAACAACAGCAGCGCCAGCAGCAGTAGGCGTTACACGCAAGGATGCATCGGAGGAATCCCAGGCAGGAGAGGACTCGTCAGAATTGCCAGTGACATGGCCTGCAGGACAATTGGCATTCCTGGGGAAGGAGGAAATTGACACTGAGGGAGTTGGTGGGGTGGTTTGCGTGAGCTTGGTTACAAGAGGAAGGGATTTACTGGTCAGTGGACTGCTTCCGCTGTCGCCCAAAGTTTTTGAACTTGTCACTGACTTATTATGAATGCGCTGCAGGTGACGCATAAGGGAGGATGTTCCGAGGTGGTTAACGTCCTTACCCCTACTTATTACAGCTTGACAAAGGCAACACACGGCTTGACAAATGTTGTCCGCATTTCTGTTGAAATACTTCCACACCGAAGAGCTGATTTTTTTGGTATTTTCACCAGGCATGTCAATGGCCATATTCCTCCCACGGACAACAGGTGTCTCCCCGGGTGCCTGACTTAAACAAACCACCTCACCATCAGAATCCTCCTTGTCAATTTCCTCCCCAGCGCCAGCAACACCCATATCCTCCTCATCCTGGTGTACTTCAACACTGACATCTTCAATCTGACTATCAGGAACTGGACTGCGGGTGCTCCTTCCAGCACTTGCAGGGGGCGTGCAAATGGTGGAAGGCGCATGCTCTTCACGTCCAGTGTTGGGAAGGTCAGGCATCGCAATCGACACAATTGGACTCTCCTTGTGGATTTGGGATTTCGAAGAACGCACAGTTCTTTGCTGTGCTTTTGCCAGCTTGAGTCTTTTCATTTTTCTAGCGAGAGGCTGAGTGCTTCCATCCTCATGTGAAGCTGAACCACTAGCCATGAACATAGGCCAGGGCCTCAGCCGTTCCTTGCCACTCCGTGTGGTAAATGGCATATTGGCAAGTTTACGCTTCTCCTCCGACAATTTTAATTTAGATTTTTGAGTCCTTTTTTTACTGATATTTGGTGTTTTGGATTTTACATGCTCTGTACTATGACATTGGGCATCGGCCTTGGCAGACGACGTTGCTGGCATTTCATCGTCTCGGCCATGACTAGTGGCAGCAGCTTCAGCACGAGGTGGAAGTCGATCTTGATCTTTCCCTATTTTTGGAACCTCAACATTTTTGTTCTCCATATTTTAATAGGCACAACTAAAAGGCACCTCAGGTAAACAATGGAGATGGATGGATACTAGTATACTTATGGATGGACGAGCGACTGCCGACACAGAGGTAGCTACAGCCGTGGACTACCGTACTGTGTCTGCTGCTAATATAGACTGGATGATAATGAGATAAAATTAAAATATATATATATATCACACTAGTACTGCAGCCGGACAGGTATATATTATGTAATGACGGACCTGCTGGACACTGTCTGTCAGCACTGCAGACTCCTAAAGTAAGCTACTAGTATCAAGAAGATAGAAAAAAAAAAAACCACGGGTAGGTGGTATACAATTATGGATGGACGAGCGACTGCCGACACAGAGGTAGCTACAGCCGTGGACTACCGTACTGTGTCTGCTGCTAATATAGACTGGATGATAATGAGATAAAATTAAAATATATATATATATCACACTAGTACTGCAGCCGGACAGGTATATATTATGTAATGACGGACCTGCTGGACACTGTCTGTCAGCACTGCAGACTCCTAAAGTAAGCTACTAGCATCAAGAAGATAGAAAAAAAAAAACACGGGTAGGTGGTATACAATTATGGATGGACGAGCGACTGCCGACACAGAGGTAGCTACAGCCGTGGACTACTGTACTGTGTCTGCTGCTAATATAGACTGGATGATAATGAGATAAAATTAAAATATATATATATATCACACTAGTACTGCAGCCGGACAGGTATATATAATGTAATGACGGACCTGCTGGACACTGTCTGTCAGCACTGCAGACTCCTAAAGTAAGCTACTAGTATCAAGAAGATAGAAAAAAAAAAACCACGGGTAGGTGGTATACAATTATGGATGGATGAGCGACTGCCGACACAGAGGTAGCTACAGCCGTGGACTACCGTACTGTGTCTGCTGCTAATATAGACTGGATGATAATGAGATAAAATTAAAATATATATATATATATATCACACTAGTACTGCAGCCGGACAGGTATATATTATGTAATGACGGACCTGCTGGACACTGTCTGTCAGCACTGCAGACTCCTAAAGTAAGCTACTAGTATCAAGAAGATAGGAAAAAAAAAAACCACGGGTAGGTGGTATACAATTATGGATGGACGAGCGACTGCCGACACAGAGGTAGCTACAGCCGTGGACTACCGTACTGTGTCTGCTGCTAATATAGACTGGATGATAATGAGATAAAATTAAAAAATATATATATATCACACTAGTACTGCAGCCGGACAGGTATATATAATGTAATGACGGACCTGCTGGACACTGTCTGTCAGCACTGCAGACTCCTAAAGTAAGCTACTAGTATCAAGAAGATAGAAAAAAAAAACCACGGGTAGGTGGTATACAATTATGGATGGATGAGCGACTGCCGACACAGAGGTAGCTACAGCCGTGGACTACCGTACTGTGTCTGCTGCTAATATAGACTGGATGATAATGAGATAAAATTAAAATATATATATATCACACTAGTACTGCAGCCGGACAGGTATATATTATGTAATGACGGACCTGCTGGACACTGTCTGCAGAATGCGTTTATAAAAACACCACACGACGAGTGTTTAACTTTTTCAGGCAGACAATCACAATATACTGGTGGTCAGCAGACAATCACAATACTGGTGGTCAGTGGTCACTGGTCAGTCACACTGGCAGTGGCACTCTGGCAGCAAAAGTGTGCACTGTACTTAAAATATGTACTCCTGCTATAACTGCTCCCCAGTCTCCCCCACAATTAAGCTGTGTGAGCAGTGAGCACTCAGCACAGTCAGATAATGATATACAGTATTACATATGATGCAGCACACTGGGCTGAGCACAGATATGGTATGTGACTGTGTCACACTGTGTATAATTTTTTATCAGGCAGAGAACGGATTAATTAAACTGGTGGTCACTGGTCACACTATCAGCAGCAAGTAGTACTCCTCCTAATAATATGTTCCCCAAAATTTGTGTCTCTCTCTAGTACTCTAGTCTAAACGGAGAGGACGCCAGCCACGTCCTCTCCCTATCAATCTCAATGCACGTGTGAAAATGGCGACGACGCGCGGCTCCTTATATAGAATCCGAGTCTCGCGATAGAATCCGAGCCTCGCGAGAATCCGACAGCGGGATGATGACGTTCGGGCGCGCTCGGGTTAACCGAGCAAGGCGGGAAGATCCGAGTCGCTCGGCCCCGTGTAAAAAAAAACTGAAGTTCGGGCGGGTTCGGATTCCGAGGAACCGAACCCGCTCATCTCTAATATATATATAAAATGACTCTTTAGTACTTCTCAATTTTGATAGTGTAATAAAATTGTTACACATTTTTGGAACTTTTTGTTAATTGAACTTCTTTATACTGAGGTTTATGTTAACTACTTCAATCAGTAACAGGTACAAAAACTTGACAGCTCATAATAAATATGTAAATAGGCATATTTTAATAGTCATTAGGGTTTCACTGGAGAAATCCCAGTCCATACATTCAAGATGGTAGCTAAATCCCCAAAGTGTTATAAATAATATGGAAGCTGTTGATTAAAATGTTCCACAGCAGCACCTTCTTCATTGACAAAATGGCATCCATTGTGTATTTGCGTACATGACCAAGTACCCTTTCCATATAAATGAATGGAATAGGTATATATTTTACTACAGTATATATGTCCCAATGATGATCTACCTATGCTACACACTAAGATTCAGCTGAGGAAAATGACACTAGCATCTTTCTTATAATTTACCCTGAATTTGTCTATATTCAGACTTTTGGACAAAGTAGTTTTTTGCTTTGCCTTTGCCACAATTAGCCTACTGGTCAGTTTACTCAGTTTCATTGATCCATTGTAATGCATCTACTGTCTGTCTGTTCAGTTTATGGCCACTACCAGGATTGATGGTAGTGTGTTTGGAACCCCCCTGCAAGCAATACATTTGCACCCTCCTACAAATACTATATGTCCTCTTGACATATCTTTTTACAATGTTTTATATTTGAAATGTAATATGTAATATGTAATACCGAATGCAGTAGTGTGTGTGTATGGTTAGTAAGTTTAGGGTACAGTGGTGTGTGTTGGGATGGGGGATAAAGATAAAATATTGGGTGCAGGGTTAGGGGGTAAGGGTACATTATTGCTGGCAGGGTTATTACATAAGAGTCCAGTATTGGGTAAAATATTGGGTGATAAGGATGCAGTATTAGGTGTAGGGTCAGGGAGTAAGCATATAGTAATGGGTTCAGGATTAGGGGGTAACGGTACAGTATAGAGTGCAGGATTAGTGGTAAGGGCACAGTAGTGGGAATAGTGGGTGCATAATGGAGATGTGCAGCAGACACTTTTCTGGTTTTGGATCTGGATTGGTTTTCACAAAACCACCCTTTCGAGTTTTGGTTTTGTATATTTGAAAAAAAACACAAACGGCTAAAATCACAGAATTTGGGGGTATTTTTTATTCTGCAGTAGTATTAACCTGAATAACATTAATTTCCAGTCTATTCTGAAACCTCACACCTCACAATATTGTTTTTAGGCCAAAAGGTTGCAGCGAGGTAGCTGGATGACTAAAGGTGTGTACACTAGTGATGAGCACCGGAAATTTTTCGGGTTTTGTGTTTTGGTTTTGGGTTCGGTTCCGCGGCCGTGTTTTGGGTTCGACCGCGTTTTGGCAAAACCTCACCGAATTTTTTTGGTCGGATTCGGGTGTGTTTTGGATTCGGGTGTTTTTTTCAAAAAACCCTAAAACAGCTTAAATCATAGAATTTGGGGGTCATTTTGATCCCAAAGTATTATTAACCTCAATAACCATAATTTCCACTCATTTTCAGTCTATTCTGAACACCTCACACCTCACAATGGGGCAGATGTATTAACCTGGAGAAGGCATAAGGAAGTGATAAACCAGTGATATGTGCAAGGTGATAATGCACCAGCCAATCAGATCCTAACTGTTAATTTACATATTGGAGCTGATTGGCTGGTGCCTTTATCACCTTGCACATATCACTGGTTTATCACTTCCTTATGCCTTCTATAGGTTAATACATCTGCCCCAGAATTATTTTTAGTCCTAAAATTTGCACCGAGGTCGCTGGATGGCTAATCTAAGCGACCCAAGTGGCTGACACAAACACCTGGCCCATCTAGGAGTGGCACTGCAGTGTCACGCAGGATGGCCCTTCCAAAAAACACTCCCCAAACAGCACATGACGCAAAGAAAAAAAGAGGCGCAATGAGGTAGCTGTGTGAGTAAGCTAAGCGACCCTAGTGGCCGACACAAACACCTGGCCCATCTAGGAGTGGCACTGCAGTGTCACGCAGGATGGCCCTTCCAAAAAACACTCCCCAAACAGCACATGACGCAAAGAAAAAAAGAGGCGCAATGAGGTAGCTGTGTGAGTAAGCTAAGCGACCCTAGTGGCCGACACAAACACCTGGCCCATCTAGGAGTGGCACTGCAGTGTCACGCAGGATGGCCCTTCCAAAAAACACTCCCCAAACAGCACATGACGCAAAGAAAAAAAGAGGCGCAATGAGGTAGCTGTGTGAGTAAGCTAAGCGACCCTAGTGGCCGACACAAACACCTGGCCCATCTAGGAGTGGCACTGCAGTGTCACGCAGGATGGCCCTTCCACAAAACACTCCCCAAACAGCACATGACGCAAAGAAAAATGAAAGAAAAAAGAGGTGCAAGATGGAATTGTCCTTGGGCCCTCCCACCCACCCTTATGTTGTATAAACAGGACATGCACACTTTAACCAACCCATCATTTCAGTGACAGGGTCTGCCACACGACTGTGACTGAAATGACGGGTTGGTTTGGACCCCCACCAAAAAAGAAGCAATTAATCTCTCCTTGCACAAACTGGCTCTACAGAGGCAAGATGTCCACCTCATCATCATCCTCCGATATATCACCGTGTACATCCCCCTCCTCACAGATTATCAATTCGTCCCCACTGGAATCCACCATCTCAGCTCCCTGTGTACTTTGTGGAGGCAATTGCTGTTGGTCAATGTCTCCACGGAGGAATTGATTATAATTCATTTTAATGAACATCATCTTCTCCACATTTTCTGGATGTAACCTCGTACGCCGATTGCTGACAAGGTGAGCGGCGGCACTAAACACTCTTTCGGAGTACACACTTGTGGGAGGGCAACTTAGGTAGAATAAAGCCAGTTTGTGCAAGTGCCTCCAAATTGCCTCTTTTTCCTGCCAGTATAAGTACGGACTGTCTGACGTGCCTACTTGGATGCGGTCACTCATATAATCCTCCACCATTCTTTCAATGGGGAGAGAATCATATGCAGTGACAGTAGACGACATGTCCGTATTCGTTGTCAGGTCCTTCAGTCCGGACCAGATGTCAGCATCAGCAGTCGCTCCAGACTGCCCTGCATCACCGCCAGCGGGTGGGCTCGGAATTCTGAGCCTTTTCCTCGCACCCCCAGTTGCGGGAGAATGTGAAGGAGGAGATGTTGACAGGTCGCGTTCCGCTTGACTTGACAATTTTGTCACCAGCAGTTCTTTGAACCCCAGCAGACTTGTGTCTGCCGGAAAGAGAGATCCAAGGTAGGATTTAAATCTAGGATCGAGCACGGTGGCCAAAATGTAGTGCTCTGATTTCAACAGATTGACCACCCGTGAATCCTTGTTAAGCGAATTAAGGGCTCCATCCACAAGTCCCACATGCCTAGCGGAATCGCTCTGTGTTAGCTCCTCCTTCAATGTCTCCAGCTTCTTCTGCAAAAGCCTGATGAGGGGAATGACCTGACTCAGGCTGGCAGTGTCTGAACTGACTTCACGTGTGGCAAGTTCAAAAGGTTGCAGAACCTTGCACAATGTTGAAATCATTCTCCACTGCGCTTGAGACAGGTGCATTCCACCTCCTATATCGTGCTCAGTTGTATAGGCTCGAATGGCCTTTTGCTGCTCCTCCAACCTCTGAAGCATATAGAGGGTTGAATTCTACCTCGTTACCACTTCTTGCTTCAGATGATGGCAGGGCAGGTTCAGGCGTTTTTGGTGGTGCTCCAGTCTTCTGTACGTGGTGCCTGTACGCCGAAAGTGTCCCGCAATTCTTCTGGCCACCGCCAGCATCTCTTGCACGCCCCTCTCGTTTTTTAAATAATTCTGCACCACCAAATTCAAGGTATGTGCAAAACATGGGACGTGCTGGAATTTGCCCAGATTTAATGCACACACAATATTGCTGGCGTTGTCCGATGCCACAAATCCATAGGAGAGTCCAATTGGGGTAAGCCATTCTGCGATGATCTTCCTCAGTTGCCGTAAGAGGTTTTTAGCTGTGTGCCTATTCTGGAAAGCGGTGATACAAAGCGTAGCCTGCCTAGGAAAGAGTTGGCGTTTGCGAGATGCTGCTACTGGTGCCGCCGCTGCTGTTCTTGCGGCGGGAGTCCATACATCTACCCAGTGGGCTGTCACAGTCATATAGTCCTGACCCTGCCCTGCTCCACTTGTCCACATGTCCGTGGTTAAGTGGACATTCGGTACAACTGCATTTTTTAGGACACTGATGAGTCTTTTTCTGAGGTCTGTGTACATTTTCGGTATCGCCTGCCTAGAGAAATGGAACCTAGATGGTATTTGGTACCGGGGACACAGTACCTCCAACAAGTCTCTAGTTGCCTCTGCGGTAATGATGGATACCGGAACCACGTTTCTCACCGCCCAGGATGCCAAGGCCTCAGTTATCCGTTTTGCAGCAGGATGACTGCTGTGATATTTCATCTTCCTCGCAAAGGACTGTTGGACAGTCAATTGCTTGGTGGAAGTAGTAAAAGTGGTCTTACGAGTACGACTTCCCCTCTGGGATGACCATCGACTCCCAGCAGCAACAACAGCAGCGCCAGCAGCAGTAGGCGTTACACGCAAGGAAGCATCGGAGGAATCCCAGGCAGGAGAGGACTCGTCAGAATTGCCAGTGACATGGCCTGCAGGACTATTGGCATTCCTGGGGAAGGAGGAAATTGACACTGAGGAAGTTGGTGGGGTGGTTTGCGTGAGCTTGGTTACAAGAGGAAGGGATTTACTGGTCAGTGGACTGCTTCCGCTGTCGCCCAAAGTTTTTGAACTTGTCACTGACTTATGATGAATGCGCTGCAGGTGACGTATAAGGGAGGATGTTCCGAGGTGGTTAACGTCCTTACCCCTACTTATTACAGCTTGACAAAGGCAACACACGGCTTGACAAATGTTGTCCGCATTTCTGTTGAAATACTTCCACACCGAAGAGCTGATTTTTTTGGTATTTTCACCAGGCATGTCAATGGCCCTATTCCTCCCACGGACAACAGGTGTCTCCCCGGGTGCCTGACTTAAACAAACCACCTCACCATCAGAATCCTCCTGGTCAATTTCCTCCCCAGCGCCAGCAACACCCATATCCTCCTCATCCTGGTGTACTTCAACACTGACATCTTCAATCTGACTATCAGGAACTGGACTGCGGGTGCTCCTTCCAGCACTTGCAGGGGGCGTGCAAATGGTGGAAGGCGCATGCTCTTCACGTCCAGTGTTGGGAAGGTCAGGCATCGCAACCGATACAATTGGACTCTCCTTGTGGATTTGTGATTTCGAAGAACGCACAGTTCTTTGCTGTGCTTTTGCCAGCTTGAGTCTTTTCATTTTTCTAGCGAGAGGCTGAGTGCTTCCATCCTCATGTGAAGCTGAACCACTAGCCATGAGCATAGGCCAGGGCCTCAGCCGTTCCTTGCCACTCCGTGTGGTAAATGGCATATTGGCAAGTTTACGCTTCTCCTCCGACAATTTTATTTTAGATTTTTTAGTCCTTTTTTTACTGATATTTGGTGTTTTGGATTTTACATGCTCTATACTATGACATTGGGCATCGGCCTTGGCAGACGACGTTGCTGGCATTTCATCGTCTCGGCCATGACTAGTGGCAGCAGCTTCAGCACGAGGTGGAAGTCGATCTTGATCTTTCCCTATTTTTGGAACCTCAACATTTTTGTTCTCCATATTTTAATAGGCACAACTAAAAGGCACCTCAGGTAAACAATGGAGATGGATGGATACTAGTATACTTATGAATTGACGAGCGACTGCCGACACAGAGGTAGCTACAGCCGTGGACTACCGTACTGCGTCTGCTGCTAATATAGACTGGATGGTAATGAGATATAAAATATATATATATATCACTACTGCAGCCGGACAGGTATATATTATATAATGACGGACCTGCTGGACACTGTCAGCTCAGCACTGCAGACTCCTAAAGTAAGCTACTAGTATCAAGAAGATAGAAAAAAAAACACCACAGGTAGGTGGTATACAATTATGGATGGACGAGCGACTGCCGACACAGAGGTAGCTACAGCCGTGGACTACCGTACTGTGTCTGCTGCTAATATAGACTGGATGATAATGAGATATAAAATATATATATATATCACTACTGCAGCCGGACAGGTATATATTATATAATGACGGACCTGCTGGACACTGTCAGCTCAGCACTGCCGACTCCTAAAGTAAGCTACTAGTATCAAGAAGATAGAAAAAAAAAAAAAACACCACAGGTAGGTGGTATACAATTATGGATGGACGAGCGACTGCCGACACAGAGGTAGCTACAGCCGTGGACTACCGTACTGCGTCTTCTGCTAATATAGACTGGATGATAATGATATAAAATATATATATATATATCACTACTGCAGCCGGACAGGTATATATTATATAATGACGGACCTGCTGGACACTGTCAGCTCAGCACTGCAGACTCCTAAAGTAAGTAGTATCAAGAAGATAGAAAAAACACAAAACACCACAGGTAGGTGGTATACAATTATGGATGGACGAGCGACTGCCGACACAGAGGTAGCTACAGCCGTGGACTACCGTACTGCGTCTGCTGCTAATATAGACTGGATGATAATGAGATATAAAATATATATATATCACTACTGCAGCCGGACAGGTATATATTATATAATGATGGACCTGCTGGACACTGTCAGCTCAGCACTGCAGACTCCTAAAGTAAGCTACTAGTATCAGGAAGATAGAAAAAAAAAACACCACGGGTAGGTGGTATACAATTATGGATGGACGAGCGACTGCCGACACAGAGGTAGCTACAGCCGTGGACTACCGTACTGCGTCTGCTGCTAATATAGACTGGATGATAATGATATAAAAAAAATATATATATATATCACTACTGCAGCCGGACAGGTATATATTATATAATGACGGACCTGCTGGATACTGTCAGCTCAGCACTGCAGACTCCTAAAGTAAGTTACTAGTATCAAGAAGATAGAAAAAAAAAAACACCACGGGTAGGTGGTATACAATTATGGATGGATGAGCGACTGCCGACACAGAGGTAGCTACAGCCGTGGACTACTGTACTGCGTCTGCTGCAGTGCTAATATAGACTGGATGATAATGATATAAAAAATATATATATATATCACTACTGCAGCCGGACAGGAATATATTATATAATGACGGACCTGCTGGACACTGTCAGCAGAATGCGTTTATAGAATAAAAACACCACACGACGAGTGTTTAACTTTTTCAAGCAGACAATCACAATATACTGGTGGTCAGTGGTCACTGGTCAGTCACACTGGCAGTGGCACTCTGGCAGCAAAAGTGTGCACTGTTAAAATATGTACTCCTGCTATAACTGCTCCCCAGTCTCCCCCACAATTAAGCTGTGTGAGCAGTGAGCACTCAGCACAGTCAGATATACAGTATTACATAGATGATGCAGCACACTGAGGGCACACTGAGGCTGAGCACAGATATGGTATGTGACTGTGTCACACTGTGTATCGTTTTTTTTCAGGCAGAGAACGGATTAATTAAACTGGTGGTCACTGGTCACACTATCAGCAAGTAGTACTCCTAATATGCTCCCCAAAATTAGTAAATCAAGTGTCTCTACTACTCTCTAGTCTACTCTAAACGGAGAGGACGCCAGCCACGTCCTCTCCCTATCAATCTCAATGCACGTGTGAAAATGGCGGCGACGCGCGGCTCCTTATATTGAATCCGAGTCTCGCGATAGAATCCGAGCCTCGCGAGAATCCGACAGCGGGATGATGACGTTCGGGCACGCTCGGGTTAACCGAGCAAGGCGGGAAGATCCGAGTCTGCCTCGGACCCGTGTAAAAAGCGTGAAGTTCGGGGGGGTTCGGTTTCCGAGAAACCGAACCCGCTCATCACTAGTGTACACACGGTGAGATCCTTGCTATGCCTGATTTTGACTATGCGATTTCCCTTGAACTCCCCCAGAACCAAGATAGCACAGGTTTTGACTATCTGTACTATGGATTTTATCTAGGTACAATTTTGATTAAGGGGTCTATTTACTAAGCCTTGGGTGGAGATAAAGTGGCAGTAGATAAAGTACCAGCCAATCAGCTTCTAACTGTTATTTTTCAAACACAGCCTGTGACATGGCAGTTAGGAGGTGATTGGCTGGTACTTTATCTCTGTCCACTTTATCTCCATCCAAGGCTTAGTAAATAGACCCATAAGTGCCAATTTTGAATATACTTTGTACTAGATAGTACACTAGATAATCAAGATTGACTTGCCTGCACAGCCTATCTAGCCTTGTGATACCGACCCCACGGGACTGCACATTGGGATCAAATCAGTATTGCAAGCTGCCTAACAGTTTGAGATGTTAACTAACTTTCCTTAAGATTTTGACTATATTGTCAAAATCTTACAGATTTATCTCACCGTGTGTACACACCTTAAGCTAAGCGACACAAGTGGGTGGCACAAACACCTGGATCATCTATGAGTGGCACTGCACTGACAGACAGGTTGGTAGTTTTAAAAACTATGCCCCAAAGAGCACATAATGCAAAGAAAAAAGAGGTGCAAGATGGAATTGTCCTTGGACCCTCCCACCCACCCTTATGTTGTTTAAACAGGACATGTACAGTTTAATAAACCCATCATTTCAGTGACATGCAGTCCCACTGGAAAAAGCTTGCCAAGTTCTCCAAATCATCACATTATGAGAAGAGGAAGGGGTATATTTACTAAGGTCCCGATTTTGACCGAGATGCCGTTTTTTCTTCAAAGTGTAATTTCGGTAATTTACTAAGCAAAAATCTCGGCAGTGATGATGGCATTCGTAATATTTTGGAAGTCCTTGGAAAAAATCACGAATCAATACACCATCGGTCAAATACGCCTGCAATTTGGTAGAAATCGGGAATTTACTAAAAAGTGCAAATCACAAACACTGCCGACAATAGCCAAACACTGCCGTGCAGAAATTAGAGATGAGCGGGTTCGGTTTCTCTGAATCCGAACCCGCCCGAACTTCATGGTTTTTTTCACGGGTCTGAGCAGACTCGGATCCTCCCGCCTTGCTCGGTTAACCCGAGCGCGCCCGAACGTCATCATGACGCTGTCGGATTCTCGCGAGACTCGGATTCTATATAAGGAGCCGCGCGTCGCCGCCATTTTCACACGTGCATTGAGATTGATAGTGAGAGGACGTGGCTGGCGTCCTCTCCATTTAGATTATAAGAGAGAGAGATTTACTGGAGCTTAGGACTAGGAGGAGTACTGTAGAAGTGTAGAGAGTGCAGAGAGTTTACTAGTGAGTGACCACCAGACAGTGCAGTTTATTTAATATATCCGTTCTCTGCCTGAAAAAAGCGATACACACAGTGACTCAGTCACATACCATATCTGTGTGCACTGCTCAGGCTCAGCCCAGTGTGCTGCATCATCTATATATATTATATATCTGTCTGACTGCTCAGCTCACACAGCTTATAATTGTGGGGGAGACTGGGGAGCACTGCAGTGCCAGTTATAGGTTATAGCAGGAGCCAGGAGTACATAATATTATATAGTGAGTGACCACCAGACAGTGCAGTTTATTTAATATATCCGTTCTCTGCCTGAAAAAAGCGATACACACAGTGACTCCGTCACATACCATATCTGTGTGCACTGCTCAGGCTCAGCCCAGTGTGCTGCATCATCTATATATATTATATATCTGTCTGACTGCTCAGCTCACACAGCTTATAATTGTGGGTGGGGGAGACTGGGGAGCACTGCAGTGCCAGTTATAGGTTATAGCAGGAGCCAGGAGTACATAATATTATATTAAAATTAAACAGTGCACACTTTTGCTGCAGGAGTGCCACTGCCAGTGTGACTGACCAGTGACCTGACCACACTGACCACCAGTATAGTTAGTAGTATACTTATATTGTGATTGCCTGAAAAAGTTAAACACTCGTCGTGTGACTTCACTTGTGTGTTGTTGTTTTTTTTATTCTATAAAAATAAAACTCATTCTGCTGACAGACAGTGTCCAGCAGGTCCATCATTATATAATATATAATATATACCTGTCCGGCTGCAGTAGTGATATATATATATATTTTTTATATCATTTATCATCCAGTCGCAGCAGACACAGTACGGTAGTTCACGGCTGTGGCTACCTCTGTGTCTGCACTCGGCAGGCAGTCCGTCCATAATTGTATACCACCTAACCGTGGTTTTTTTTTCTTCTTTATACATACATACTACTACGACATCTCTTTATCAACCAGTCTATATTAGCAGCAGACACAGTACAGTACGGTAGTTCACGGCTGTGGCTACCTCTGTGTCTGCACTCGGCAGGCAGTCCGTCCATAATTTTATACCACCTAACCGTGGTTTTTTTTTCTTTCTTCTTTATACATACATAGTTACATAGACATCTCTTTATCAACCAGTCTATATTAGCAGCAGACACAGTACAGTACGGTAGTTCACGGCTGTGGCTACCTCTGTGTCTGCACTCGGCAGGCAGTCCATCCATAATTGTATACCACCTAACCGTGGTTTTTTTTTCTTTCTTCTTTATACATACATAGTTACATAGACATCTCTTTATCAACCAGTCTATATTAGCAGCAGACACAGTACAGTACGGTAGTTCACGGCTGTGGCTACCTCTGTGTCTGCACTCGGCAGGCAGTCCGTCCATAATTGTATACCACCTAACCGTGGTTTTTTTTTCTTTCTTCTTTATACATACATAGTTACATAGACATCTCTTTATCAACCAGTCTATATTAGCAGCAGACACAGTACAGTACGGTAGTTCACGGCTGTGGCTACCTCTGTGTCTGCACTCGGCAGGCAGTCCGTCCATAATTGTATACCACCTAACCGTGGTTTTGTTTTCTTTCTTCTTTATACATACATAGTTACATAGACATCTCTTTATCAACCAGTCTATATTAGCAGCAGACACAGTACAGTACGGTAGTTCACGGCTGTGGCTACCTCTGTGTCTGCACTCGGCAGGCAGTCCGTCCATAATTGTATACCACCTAACCGTGGTTTTTTTTTCTTTCTTCTTTATACATACATAGTTACATAGACATCTCTTTATCAACCAGTCTATATTAGCAGCAGACACAGTACAGTACGGTAGTTCACGGCTGTGGCTACCTCTGTGTCTGCACTCGGCAGGCAGTCCGTCCATAATTGTATACCACCTAACCGTGGGTTTTTTTTCTTTCTTCTTTATACATACATACTACTACGACATCTCTTTATCAACCAGTCTATATTATTAGCAGCAGACACAGTACAGTACGGTAGTTCACGGCTGTGGCTACCTCTGTGTCTGCACTCGGCAGGCAGTCCGTCCATAATTGTATACCACCTAACCGTGGTTTTTTTTTCTTTCTTCTTTATACATACATAGTTACATAGACATCTCTTTATCAACCAGTCTATATTAGCAGCAGACACAGTACAGTACGGTAGTTCACGGCTGTGGCTACCTCTGTGTCTGCACTCGGCAGGCAGTCCATAATTGTATACTAGTATACATCTCCATTGTTTACCTGAGGTGCCTTTTAGTTGTGCCTATTAAAATATGGAGAACAAAAATGTTGAGGTTCCAAAATTAGGGAAAGATCAAGATCCACTTCCACCTCGTGCTGAAGCTGCTGCCACTAGTCATGACCGAGACGATGAAATGCCAGCAACGTCGTCTGCCAAGGCCGATGCCCAATGTCATAGTACAGAGCATGTCAAATCCAAAACACCAAATATCAGAAAAAAAAGGACTCCAAAACCTAAAATAAAATTGTCGGAGGAGAAGCGTAAACTTGCCAATATGCCATTTACGACACGGAGTGGCAAGGAATGGCTAAGGCCCTGGCCTATGTTCATGGCTAGTGGTTCAGCTTCACATGAGGATGGAAGCACTCAGCCTCTCGCTAGAAAAATGAAAAGACTCAAGCTGGCAAAAGCAGCACAGCAAAGAACTGTGCATTCTTCGAAATCCCAAATCCACAAGGAGAGTCCAATTGTGTCGGTTGCGATGCCTGACCTTCCCAACACTGGACGTGAAGAGCATGCGCCTTCCACCATTTGCACGCCCCCTGCAAGTGCTGGAAGGAGCACCCGCAGTCCAGTTCCTGATAGTCAGATTGAAGATGTCAGTGTTGAAGTACACCAGGATGAGGAGGATATGGGTGTTGCTGGCGCTGGGAAGGAAATTGACCAGGAGGATTCTGATGGTGAGGTGGTTTGTTTAAGTCAGGCACCCGGGGAGACACCTGTTGTCCGTGGGAGGAATATGGCCGTTGACATGCCAGGTGAAAATACCAAAAAAATCAGCTCTTCGGTGTGGAGGTATTTCACCAGAAATGCGGACAACAGGTGTCAAGCCGTGTGTTCCCTTTGTCAAGCTGTAATAAGTAGGGGTAAGGACGTTAACCACCTCGGAACATCCTCCCTTATACGTCACCTGCAGCGCATTCATAATAAGTCAGTGACAAGTTCAAAAACTTTGGGTGACAGCGGAAGCAGTCCACTGACCAGTAAATCCCTTCCTCTTGTAACCAAGCTCACGCAAACCACCCCACCAACTCCCTCAGTGTCAATTTCCTCCTTCCCCAGGAATGCCAATAGTCCTGCAGGCCATGTCACTGGCAATTCTGACGATTCCTCTCCAGCCTGGGATTCCTCCGATGCATCCTTGCGTGTAACGCCTACTGCTGCTGGCGCTGCTGTTGTTGCTGCTGGGAGTCGATGGTCATCCCAGAGGGGAAGTCGTAAGCCCACTTGTACTACTTCCAGTAAGCAATTGACTGTTCAACAGTCCTTTGCGAGGAAGATGAAATATCACAGCAGTCATCCTGCTGCAAAGCGGATAACTGAGGCCTTGACAACTATGTTGGTGTTAGACGTGCGTCCGGTATCCGCCGTTAGTTCACAGGGAACTAGACAATTTATTGAGGCAGTGTGCCCCCGTTACCAAATACCATCTAGGTTCCACTTCTCTAGGCAGGCGATACCGAGAATGTACACGGACGTCAGAAAAAGACTCACCAGTGTCCTAAAAAATGCAGTTGTACCCAATGTCCACTTAACCACGGACATGTGGACAAGTGGAGCAGGGCAGGGTCAGGACTATATGACTGTGACAGCCCACTGGGTAGATGTATGGACTCCCGCCGCAAGAACAGCAGCGGCGGCACCAGTAGCAGCATCTCGCAAACGCCAACTCTTTCCTAGGCAGGCTACGCTTTGTATCACCGCTTTCCAGAATACGCACACAGCTGAAAACCTCTTACGGCAACTGAGGAAGATCATCGCGGAATGGCTTACCCCAATTGGACTCTCCTGTGGATTTGTGGCATCGGACAACGCCAGCATTATTGTGTGTGCATTAAATATGGGCAAATTCCAGCACGTCCCATGTTTTGCACATACCTTGAATTTGGTGGTGCAGAATTTTTTTAAAAAACGACAGGGGCGTGCAAGAGATGCTGTCGGTGGCCAGAAGAATTGCGGGACACTTTCGGCGTACAGGCACCACGTACAGAAGACTGGAGCACCACCAAAAACTACTGAACCTGCCCTGCCATCATCTGAAGCAAGAAGTGGTAACGAGGTGGAATTCAACCCTCTATATGCTTCAGAGGTTGGAGGAGCAGCAAAAGGCCATTCAAGCCTATACAATTGAGCACGATATAGTAGGTGGAATGCACCTGTCTCAAGCGCAGTGGAGAATGATTTCAACGTTGTGCAAGGTTCTGATGCCCTTTGAACTTGCCACACGTGAAGTCAGTTCAGACACTGCCAGCCTGAGTCAGGTCATTCCCCTCATCAGGCTTTTGCAGAAGAAGCTGGAGACATTGAAGGAGGAGCTAACACGGAGCGATTCCGCTAGGCATGTGGGACTTGTGGATGGAGCCCTTAATTCGCTTAACAAGGATTCACGGGTGGTCAATCTGTTGAAATCAGAGCACTACATTTTGGCCACCGTGCTCGATCCTAGATTTAAAGCCTACCTTGGATCTCTCTTTCCGGCAGACACAAGTCAGCTGGGGTTGAAAGACCTGCTGGTGACAAAATTGTCAAGTCAAGCAGAACGCGACCTGTCAACATCTCCTCCTTCACATTCTCCCGCAACTGGGGGTGCGAGGAAAAGGCTCAGAATTCCGAGCCCACCCGCTGGCGGTGATGCAGGGCAGTCTGGAGCGACTGCTGATGCTGACATCTGGTCCGGACTGAAGGACCTGACAACGATTACGGACATGTCGTCTACTGTCACTGCATATGATTCTCTCAACATTGATAGAATGGTGGAGGATTATATGAGTGACCGCATCCAAGTAGGCACGTCACACAGTCCGTACTTATACTGGCAGGAAAAAGAGGCAATTTGGAGGCCCTTGCACAAACTGGCTTTATTCTACCTAAGTTGCCCTCCCACAAGTGTGTACTCCGAAAGAGTGTTTAGTGCCGCCGCTCACCTTGTCAGCAATCGGCGTACGAGGTTACATCCAGAAAATGTGGAGAAGATGATGTTCATTAAAATGAATTATAATCAATTCCTCCGCGGAGACATTGACCAGCAGCAATTGCCTCCACAAAGTACACAGGGAGCTGAGATGGTGGATTCCAGTGGGGACGAATTGATAATCTGTGAGGAGGGGGATGTACACGGTGATATATCGTAGGGTGATGATGAGGTGGACATCTTGCCTCTGTAGAGCCAGTTTGTGCAAGGAGAGATTAATTGCTTCTTTTTTGGGGGGGGTCTAAACCAACCCGTCATATCAGTCACAGTCGTGTGGCAGACCCTGTCACTGAAATGATGGGTTGGTTAAAGTGTGCATGTCCTGTTTTGTTTATACAACATAAGGGTGGGTGGGAGGGCCCAAGGACAATTCCATCTTGCACCTCTTTTTTCTTTTCTTTTTCTTTGCATCATGTGCTGATTGGGGAGGGTTTTTTGGAAGGGACATCCTGCGTGACACTGCAGTGCCACTCCTAAATGGGCCCGGTGTTTGTGTCGGCCACTAGGGTCGCTAATCTTACTCACAGTCAGCTACCTCATTGCGCCTCTTTTTTTCTTTGCGTCATGTGCTGTTTGGGGAGGGTTTTTTGGAAGGGACATCCTGCGTGACACTGCAGTGCCACTCCTAGATGGGCCCGGTGTTTGTGTCGGCCACTAGGGCCGCTAATCTTACTCACACAGCTACCTCATTGCGCCTCTTTTTTTCTTTGCGTCATGTGCTGTTTGGGGAGGGTTTTTTGGAAGGGACATCCTGCGTGACACTGCAGTGCCACTCCTAGATGGGCCCGGTGTTTGTGTCGGCCACTAGGGTCGCTAATCTTACTCACACAGCTACCTCATTGCGCCTCTTTTTTTCTTTGCGTCATGTGCTGTTTGGGGAGGGTTTTTTGGAAGGGCCATCCTGCGTGACACTGCAGTGCCACTCCTAGATGGGCCCGGTGTTTGTGTCGGCCACTAGGGTCGCTAATCTTACTCACACAGCTACCTCATTGCGCCTCTTTTTTTCTTTGCGTCATGTGCTGTTTGGGGAGGGTTTTTTGGAAGGGACATCCTGCGTGACACTGCAGTGCCACTCCTAGATGGGCCCGGTGTTTGTGTCGGCCACTAGGGTCGCTTATCTTACTCACACAGCGACCTCGGTGCAAATTTTAGGACTAAAAATAATATTGTCAGGTGTGAGGTATTCAGAATAGACTGAAAATGAGTGTAAATTATGGTTTTTGAGGTTAATAATACTTTGGGATCAAAATGACCCCCAAATTCTATGATTTAAGCTGTTTTTTAGTGTTTTTTGAAAAAAACACCCGAATCCAAAACACACCCGAATCCGACAAAAAAAATTCGGTGAGGTTTTGCCAAAACGCGTTCGAACCCAAAACACGGCCGCGGAACCGAACCCAAAACCAAAACACAAAACCCGAAAAATTTCAGGCGCTCATCTCTAGCAGAAATACAATTCGTAAAAAAGTGCTAAAAAAAAACAGACCTGCTTTTTTATCCCGTGTTTGGATAGGCATGCAGGGATCCATGAGATCCGTGCATGTTTATCAGTGGGAAGGGGATGGGAAAGTGTTCATTTTTAGAAAAAAAATTGCGTGGGGTCCCCCCTCCTAAGCAAAACCAGCCTCGGGCTCTTTGAGCCGATCCTGGTTGCAAAAATATGGGGGGGAAAATGAAAGAGGTTCCCCCATATTTAAACAACCAGCACCGGGCTCAGCGCCTGGTCCTGGTTCCAAAAATACGGGGACAAAAAGCGTAGGGGTCCCCCGTATTTCTGAAACCCGCACTGGGCTCCACTAGTCAGATACATAATGCCACAGCCGGGGGACACTTTTATATAGCTCCCGGCGGCCCTGGCATTACATAACCAACTAGTCACCCCTGGCCGGGGTACCCTGGAGGAGTGGGGACCCCTTCAATCAAGGGGTCCCCCCCCTCCAGCCACCCAAGGACCAGGGGTGAAGCCCGAGGCTGTCCCCCCCATCCAAGGGCTGCGGATGGGAGGCTGATAGCCGTTGTGTAAAAAAATTAATATTGTTTTTAGTAGCAGTACTACAAGTCCCAGCAAGCCTCCCCCGCAAGCTGGTACTTGGAGAACCACAAGTACCAGCATGCGGAGGAAAACCGGGCCCGCTGGTACCTGTAGTACTACTACTAAAAAATACCCCAATAAAAACATAAGACACACACCTTGAAAGTATAACTTTAATGCATACATACACACCTCCATATACACATACTTACCTTATGTTCACACGAGGGTCGGTCCTCTTCTCCATGTAGAATCCATGGTGTACCTGTGGAAAAAATTATACTCACACACTCCAGTGTAGAAGCCTCTTCTTCTTGTAATCCATTTGTAATCCACGTACTTGTCAAAATAAAAAAACGGACACCCGACCTCGCACTGAAAGGGGCCCCATGTTTTCACATGGGACCCCTTTCCCCGAATGCCAGAAACCCCCTCTGACTTTTGTCTAAGAGGGTACCATCAGCCAATCAGGTAGCGCCACATTGTGGCACCCTCCTGATTTGCTGTGTGCTCCTGTACTGTATGACAGGCGGCACACGGCAGTGTTACAATGTAGCGCCTATGCGCTCCATTATAACCAATGGTGGGAACTTTGTGGTCAGCGGATGACCGAAAGTAACCTCACCGCTGACCACAAAGTTCCCACTCCTCCAGGGTACCCCGGCCAGGGGTGACTAGTTGGTTATGTAATGCCAGGGCCGCCGGGAGCTATATAAAAGTGTCCCCTGGCTGTGGCATTATGTATCTGGCTAGTGGAGCCCGGTGCTGGTTTCAGAAATATGGGGGACCCCTACGCTTTTTGTCCCCCGTATTTTTGAAACCAGGACCAGGCGCAGAGCCCGGTGCTGGTTGTTTAAATATGGGGGAACCTCTATCATTTTTCCCCCCATATTTTTGCAACCAGGATCGGCTCAAAGAGCCCGAGGCTGGTTTTGCTTAGGAGGGGGGACCCCACGCAATTTTTTATTTTTATTTTAACACTGTTTTTTTTTTTAAATAAAGGTGCACAATGAAGCCCAGCACGGATCTCTCAGATCCGGCCGAGATTCATTGTATTAAAGTCGGCAGTGTTTTACAAGTCACTCACGTAAAACACTGCCTAAAAAAACGAATGACATCGACATCGGTAAAACCGAAAATGCAGAATACGGCAGCTTAGTAAATTAGTCGTACTAAATTCAAAAAGTTGCATATTTACACTTTCGATGTCATTCGTGATTGAACTTTGACCTCAAACGGGAAAATACGAATTTTAGTAAATATACCCAGAAGTGTCAAGAAGGTGATAAAAAATTAGAGAGGCACACGCAATCAGGAACAACACACAGGCTTTCACCTACACTCCTATATTGGTGTGGAACAGAAAGGACTTTAACCAAGCAAATATATAATTACCACATTACTTGACAAACTGAAATACTAGGGGCCTAAACCTCCGAATTTGTACCCCCTTCTCCATTTTCAGGGATTAAGATAATCTCAGATTTAATGCTGGGATGCAAATAAACTGGCGTATACCACAGGATCAAGAGTGCATATTTTCCCCTCCACGGAGTCTTGAGACTTATTTTGTGAAAACCTCGTGGGTTTCTTTTTTTTCCATTTTTTTTATTGCATTTTTTATTTACATATTTTGTGGTAGATGTGTTTTTTTCATTTTTCACAGCTCCCAGTTACACGCATGTGAGCATACCTGTGTGTCCCAGTTACACGCATGTGAGCATACCTGTGTATCTTGTTTATTTTTTTCATATTTTTTATTTAAATAAAGCATCCCCTTAGATGTTTTCGCAGCCCCTCCTGAACCCCATAGCAGTCCCGGATGTGGCAAGTTGAGATTGGGTGGGTTCGGTAAAGTACTAAGCAGAACTGTGCAATGATTTTTTTTTGTTATTGAGACTCTGCCTTAGTGGAGCTTACCACTCTACAGTCGAAACTCATTTCATACTATAAATAGGACTGTAGGAGGAAGCAATGCTAACCTCTGTGCCACCAGCATGCCACTGACTGGAAAGCCAGACATCTTCCTGGCTGTAAGCCACCATGAGACTCCATACTGGGCCTTATTCAGTAACTGTGCCTCACAGGAGCTCATGGCCCATCTAGTGCTGCAGTGCAATGGAAAGCTGATGCAATCCAAGATCACTGAAACTCTGTTCTTCTAACACCGCAAGGTCTTGCAATAACCCTACACAGCCCTTAGGAAAAGAACCCTGTACAACAAATGCACATCTTGTAAATAATCCCAAAATGTGTAACATTAATAATAAATCAAAATTAAGGTTCACTAATTGGAGCCATTCATTTGAGTGAGTCCTTAACATGAAATAATTGAGAACCTCTCTAATGCTAGGTACACAGTGCACACTAGAAGATGTAGATGAGCAGGTTCAGACAGGGCACCCCTGGAATTATATGGCAGACATATAGACATAGGTGTGTTTGGAAAATCTATTTTTACCGGCAGTTGCGCTGGATTATGATTCTGTCTTTACTGAGTTTGACTGACTTTGGCCACAAATGTGGTCTCATTGGAAAACACTTCGTCAAAATTGCAATTTCCATTTCCTCCTTTGAGGCTATATGTTTTCACAAATCTGGTTGTGATGTTGAAGCTTTTTTCATATTCTGCTCTAGACTTTAATTTAAACCTAGGATCAAGTGCAACAGCACCCCTGGAATTATACGGCAGCAACTCTGGATTTATACAGCAAATAGGACGCACCCCTGGATTTAAACAGCATAGGCAGCACCCCTGGAGAATTACACAGCACGGCAGACAGGCAACAGCACACCTGGACTTAAACGGCAGTGGGACAGCACCCCTAGACTTATAGGGCAGAGGGGCAGCACCCCATATATGGCATCACCCCCGTAATGATGTGGCAGACAAAAAAAGACATTCAAGATGGAATTGTCCTTGGGCCATCCCACCCAGCCTTATGTTGAATAAACAGGACATGCACAATTTAACAAACCAATCATTTCAGCTACAGGGTCTGCCACACAACTGTGGCTGAAATGATTGCTTTGTTTGGGCCCCCACCAAAAAAGAAGTAATTAATCTCTCCTCATCCTCATTCTCTGATTCCTCACCACTTCAGTGTTTATATACACAGCCTCACAGAGAAATAATTCCGTACCAAAGAGGTGGATTTGTTGGTATTTTGCCAAGGCATGACAATTGGCTTTTTCATCCCATATCCAACTGTCTCCATTGGTGCCTTATTGAAACAAACCACATCATTTAGGTTTCAGTGGACTGCTTACACTATTACCCAAAGTTTCTGAACTTGACAATGACTTATGATGGATACGCTGCAGGTGACATATAAGGGAGGATGTTAACATCCTTACCCCTACTTATTATGGCTTGACAAAGGCAACAGATTGCTTGACACCTGGGGGTATATTTACAAAGATTCGTGTTTTGTCCATTTAGAAGGGTGTTTGAACTCGAATGGTATCGGGTGCATTTTACTGCAACTTTTTGAATCCTGATACAATCATTCACTAAGCTACCGAGTTTTGCACAATCGTTTTTTCCGATGTCGATGTGATTCGTAATATCAGGCAGTGTTTTACGGGAGTGATGAGTAAAACACTGCCTGACAAAACACAAGGAATCCCGGCCGGATCTGTGAGATCCATGCAGGGCTTCATTGTGTACCTTAAACAGTTGATTAAAGTCTTAAAAAATCTGAAAAAAATTGCGTGGGGTCCCCCTCCTAAGCACAACCAGCCTCAGGCTCTTTGAGCCGGTCCTGGTTGAAAAAATATGGGGGGGGAAATGACAGGGGTTCCCCCATATTTAATCAACCAGCACCGGGCTCTGCGCCTGGTCCTGGTTCCAAAAATACGGGGGACAAAAAGTGTAGGGGTCCCCCGTATTTTTGAAACCAGCACCGGGCTCCACTAGCCAGGTACATAATGCCACAGCCGGGGGACAATTTTATACTGGTCCCTGCGGCCCTGGCATTACATACCCAACTAGTCACCCCTTGCCGGGGTACCCTGGAGGAGTGGGAACCCCTTAAATCAAGGGGTCCCCCCCTCCAGCCACCCAAGGGCCAGGGGTGAAGCCCGAGGCTGTCCCCCCCCATCCAAGGGCGGCGGATGGGGGGCTGATAGCCTTGTGGAAATTGTTTATAGTAGCAGTACTACAAGTCCCAGCAAGCCTCCCCCGCAAGCTGGTACTTGGTGAACCACAAGTACCAGCATGCGGTGGAAAACCGGGCCCGCTGGTACCTGTAGTAGTACTACTACAAAAAAAATACCCCAAAAAAACAGGACACACACACCGTGAAAGTATAAGTTTATTAGATACATGCACACCTCCATACACACATACTTACCTATGTTCCCACGAGGCTCAGTCCTCTTCTCCATGTAGAATCCTCGGGGCACCTGTGAAAAAAATTATACTCACATAATCCAGTGTAGAATCAAACCTTTGTATAATCCACGTACTTGGCAAAATAATAAAACGGAAACCCGACCACGCACTGAAAGGGGTCCCATGATTACACATGGGACCCCTTTCCCCAACTGCCAGGACCCCCCATGACTCCAGTCAAAGAGGGTCCCTTCAGCCAATCAGGGAGCGCCACATCGTGGCACTCTCCTGATTGGCTGTGTGCTCCTGTAGTGTCTGTCAGGCAGCACACGGCACAGATACAATGTAGCGCCTATGCGCTCCATTGTAGCCAATGGTGGGAACTTTGCGGTCAGCGGTTGACCGAAAGTAACCTCACCGCTGACCGCAAAGTTCCCACGTGGCGCTCCCTGATTGGCTGAAGGGACCCTCTTTGGCAGGAGTCAGGGGGGTCCTGGCAGGCGGGGAAAGGGGTCCCATGTGTAAACATGGGACCCTTTTCAGTGCGTGGTCGGGTTTCCGTTTTATTATTTTGCCAAGTACGTGGATTATACAAAAGTCTGATTCTACACTGGATTATGTGAGTGTAATTTTTTTCACAGGTACCCCGTGGATTCTACATGGAGAAGAGGACCGAGCATCGTTGAAACATAGGTAAGTATGTGTGTATGGCGGTGTGCATGTATATAATAAACTTATACGTTCACGGTGTGTGTGTCCTGTTTTTTTGGGGGTATTTTTTTAGTAGTAGTACTACAGGTACCAGCGGGCCCGGTTTTCCACCGCATGCTAGTACTTGTGGTTCACCAAGTACCAGCTTGCGGGGGAGGCTTGCTGGGACTTGTAGTACTGCTACTAAAAACAATATTCACATCTTTTCACAAGGCTATCAGCCCCCCATCCGCCGCCCTTGGATGGGGGGGACAGCCTCGGGCTTCACCCCTGGCCCTTGGGTGGCTGGAGGGAAGACCCCTTGATTTAAGGGGTTCCCACTCCTCCAGGGTACCCCGGCCAGGGGTGACTAGTTGGGTATGTAATGCCAGGGCTGCAGGGACCAGTATAAAAGTATCCCCCGGCTGTGGCATTATGTACCTGGCTAGTGGAGCCCGATGCTGGTTTCAAAAATACGGGGAACCCCTACACTTTTTGTCCCCCGTATTTTTGGAACCAGGACCAGGCGCAGAGCCCGGTGCTGGTTGATTAAATATGGGGGAACCCCTGTCATTTTTCCCCCCATATTTTTTCAACCAGGACCGGCTCAAAGAGCCCGAGGCTGGTTATGCTTAGAAGGGGGGCCCCACGCAATTTTTTATTCAGTTTTCACACTAAACAGACCCTTTCCCATAGATAACCATGCACAGATCTCACTGATCCGTGCATGGTTATCCAAACTCGACTGGAAAAAGCAGTTCTATTTTTTTGCTGCTTTTTTTTTAACGAATCGAAAAAAAACATACCCGCACTTGAGCACTCAGAAACTAACACCCAAATACGAATGAATAGTGAATGCCCATATTGTATGAAATAACAGCCGTGTTTGACCGATGGTCTATTCATTCGTATTTCGAAACTTTGCAAATCAAACCATTACAAATAGTCCAAACACTGCCGAGATTGCTGCTTAGTGAATTCCCGGATTGGGACTTAGACAAAAAAAAACACAAATCGGACAAACTCGAATTCTTAGTAAATATTGGCCCTGTTGTCTGGATTTGTGGAGAAATAATTCCACACCAAAGAGTTGCTTTTTGGAATTCTGCCCAGGCATGACAATGGGCTTTTTCATCCCATGGCCAACAACTGTCTCCACTGGTGCCTTATTCAAACAGACCACATCACCATCAGAGTCCTCATTGTTAACTTCCTCCTCAGAGCCAGCTACACCAATATCCTCCTCATCCTGGTGTACTTCTACAATGACATCCTCAATCTCAATATCAGCAACTGGACTGGCAGTGCTCCTCCAAACACTTGAAGGGAGCATGCAAATGGTGTGAGGAGACTCTTCCCATATAGTTTTGGGAAGGTCTGGCCTAGACAATGCAACTGCGGACAGACTTGGACTCTCCTTGGGGATTTGTGATATCTGAATGCACAGTTGTTTTTTCCTGTGCTTTAACAAGCTTTATTTTTTTATTTTGTTTTCAAAAGGGAGGGAGGAGGGCTTCCATCTTCATGAGAAGCTGAACTACCAGTGAATGGCATATTGTCAAATTTTACATTTCTTATCAGATACTTTTTTTTTTTGTTCTTAATTTTTGGTTCCTGGATTTTACATGACCTCTATGACCATAGGCATCAACCTTAGCAGACAATGTTTATGGAATTGCATCATCAATGTCTTCTCCATTTCACAGGACAGGGCCAGTGTACATTTATTTTCACAGCACCCCTGAATTTTTACAGTATACAGGACTGGGCCAGCACCCCTGTATTTTAACAATACCCCTGCAATTTTACAGCATACAAGAAAGGGTTAGTGTACATTTATTTTCACAGCACCCCTGAATTTTTACAGAATAAAAGACAGGGACAGTACACATTTATTTTCACAGCACCTCTGAACTTTTACAGCATACAGGACCGGTCAAGCACCC
Organism: Pseudophryne corroboree; assembly: GCF_028390025.1. Taxonomy (NCBI): domain Eukaryota; kingdom Metazoa; phylum Chordata; class Amphibia; order Anura; family Myobatrachidae; genus Pseudophryne; species Pseudophryne corroboree. Next base: position 248,466,351 of record NC_086453.1, on the reverse strand, counting down.
CTGTAATTTTACTGTATACAAGACAGGGTCAGTGTACATTTATTTTCACAGTTCCCCTTAATTTTTAAAGCATACAGGACAGGGACAGTGTACAATTATTTTCACAGCACCCTTGAATTTTTACAGCATACAGGACAGGGCCAGCACCCCTGTATTTTAACAACACCTGTGTAATTTTACAGCACACAAGATAGGGCCAGTGTACATTTACAGTATTTTCACAGCTCCCCTGAATTTTTACAGTATGCCAGACAGGGACAGTGTACATTTATTTTCAGAGTACCCCTGAACTTTTGCAGCATACAGGACCGGGCCAGCACCCCTGTAATTTTACAGCATACAAGACAGGGTAAGAGTACATTAATTTTCACAGCACCTCTGATTTTTCCATGCATACAAGAAAGGACTGGTGTACATTTATTTTCACAGCATCCCCGAATTTTTACAGCATATAGGACAGGGCCAGCACCCCTGTATTTTCACAGCACCCCTGTATTTACACAGCATACAGGATGACAGTGCCCCTGTACAGCAGAGTGACAGCCAGTACAAAACACCCATGTACAGCTCCAGCACCCTTAACAGCACATGACACCACAGTGAGTGACAGGACAGCACCGCTAACAGCACAGTGACAGTACAGCACCCCTAGCGAGCACACACCAACCACACCCAATGCCATCACCCATAGAGAGAGACAGAGGTCTGTCTTCCTCATTCTCCAAGTCCAGAGTGAAAATGGTGGCGGCGTGCGGCTGTTTATATGGAATCCAAAACCCGCGAGAATCCGACAGCAGGATGATGACGTTTTGCCTCATTCTGGGATCGGAGTCTGGCAGGATGTCACAAGACAGACTCCATTCCCGGCTCAGATCGGGAAGTTCGGGGGGTTCGGTGCTCTGAGAACCGAACCTGCTCATTTCTAGTCCATAATGAGGGTCAGAGTAGCAAAGTGCTGTGACAATAGTTATTTCTCCTCCTCTGTGTCCATTATTATGTTCATTCTCCTCATCTGTGTCCATTATTAGGTTCTCCCCCCCTCCTATGTGTCCATTATTATGCTCTTTCCGCCTCTGTGTCCATTATGTTCTCTTCCTTTCTGTGTCCATTATTATGTTCTCTCCCCCTCTGCATCCATTATTATACTCTCTCCCTCTCTGTGTTCATTATTATGTTCTCTCTGTCACAGCACACCATACTGTACCTCAGTGCTCACAAACTGATGCCAGCAGCACTGGTGTTTGGCAGCATCAACAGTGCAACAAATGGGAGGTCCCTGGACCCGCTGCAATGATTCTTTCCTCTCCCTCTTCAGCATGCAGCTGCTGCTCCCATAAAGATGCATGCACCGATCTGTTCTAGTTTTAAAGTGCCAGGCATTCCAAAAGATGACATAACATTTGCACCCAAATTTGAAACTCCACCTTGTCCTGGGAGCACTCCTGTGTCAGAGTATAGGCTCCCAAACCACACTCAAAGCATCAGCTTTGTGCTATTGTGATTTCTGTGCAAACTATGGGGTAAATTTACTAAGATGGGAGTTCTATTTAAGATGGGATGTTGCCCATAGCAACCAATCAAATTCCAGGTATTATCTTCTAGAAGGTGCTAGATAAATGAGAAGTAGAAGCTGATTGGTTGCTATGGACAACATCCCATTTTAAATAGAATTCCCATCATAGTAAATTTACCCCTATGTTCCTGTTTTCTATTCCGTGTGCCGTTTTGGATTCCTGCCATCCATGCTCCATTACTGGTTCTTTTTGCATCCCTGGCAACCGTATCTCTGTGCTTCACTCAATGTTCTGCCAGTTTGTTGGGTGCAGAGAAGACCAAACCTCCTTGCAGTAGTCCCTGGTGAATACTACAACCACATAAGACTCTATGGGGTATATTTACTAACATTCGTAATTTTCGGAAAAAGGTCAAAGTTCAATCACGAATGACATCGAAAGTGTAAACTTGCAACTTTTTGAATTTATTACGACTAATTTACTAAGCTGTCGTATTCTGCATTTTCATTTGTTCCGATGTGGATGTCATTCGTGTTTTTTTCCCGTTTTTTACGGCAGTGATTAGCAAAACACTGCCGACTTTATCACAATGAATCTCGGCCGGATCTGTGTGATCCGTGCTGGGGTTCATTTTTTTTTTTTTTTAAATAAACACTGTAAAATCACAAAAAAAAAAATGCGTGTGCCGCCTGTCAGACAGTACAGGAGCACACAGCCGATCAGGAGGGTGCCACAACGTGGCGCTCCCTGATTGGCTGAAGAAACTCACTTAGACAGAAGTCAGAGTGGGTTTCTGGCATTCGGGGAAAGGGGACCCATGTGAAAACATGGGTCCCCTTTCAGTGCGTGGCTCGGGTCTCCGTTTTTTTATTTTAATCAAGTACGTGGATTACAAATTGATTCGCCAAGGAGCCTGGTACCCTGGATCTGGTGAGTATAATTTATTCAACAGGTACCCCATGGATTCTACTGGAGAAGAGGACCGACCTGCGTGTGAACATAAGGTAAGTATGTATGTATGTTTGTGTGGATGTATGTAATAAATCTTTACTTTCAAGGTGTGTGTGTCTTGTCTTTTTTTAGATATTTTTTTAGTATTAGTACTACAGGTACCAGCGGGCCCGTTTTTCCGCCGCATGCTGGTACTTGTGGTTCTTGATTGAAGGGGTCCCCACTCCCCCAGGGTACCCCGGCCAGGGGTGACTAGTTGGATATTTGATGCCACGGCCGCAGGGCACTATATAAAAGTGACCCCCGGCTGTGGCATTATCTGTCCAGCTAGTGGAGCCCGGTGCTGGTTTTAAAAATACGGGGGACCCCTACTCTTTTTGTCCCCCGTATTTTTGGAACCAGGACCAGGCGCAGAGCCCGATGCTGGATGCTTAAATATGGGGGAACCCCTGTCAATTTTTTCCCCATATTTCTGCAACCAGGATCGGCTCAAAGAGCCCGAGGCTGGTTATGCTTAGGAGGGGGGACCCCACGCAATTTTTTTTTTTAAAATAACCACTTTCCCACCCCTTCCCACTGATATACATGCACGGATCTCATGGATCCCTGCATGCCTATACAATCACGGATCAAAAAAGCAGGTCTGTTTTTTTTTTAGCACTTTTTTACGAGTTGTAATTTTTCACGGCAGTGTTTTTTTTTTTTTTTGCTTTGCACTTCTTAGTAAATGACCGAGATTCATACTTAAACAGCCGCATTTTGACCGATGGTGTATTCATTCGTAATTATTTTCTTGGACTTCCCAAAAAATACGAATGCCCTCATCACTGCCGTGATTTGAGTTTAGTAAATTACCGAGATGACACTTTGAAGAAAAAACGGCATCTCGGTCAAAATCGGGACCTTAGTAAATATACCCCTATGACTCTGTTCTGGGTCTCTGTCAAATCCAAAGTATGGGTTGCATTCATGATTTATCTGTTCCTTTATGAAAGAATACTCTATCCCAAAACATGGATGCCACTAGTTTTCCCTAGCCATGAGAATTTTCTCACCAAAATTAAGAAGCAAGATCATGATCAGACTCAGATTATATAGTGGCTTTAGACACTTGTGCAGTGAATCGGTACCACCCAGTTACCTCTGGTAAAGCCAGCGACACATCTTGCATTGCCTGTTCAAGCTGACAGAGCTTACACACCACTATGGATCCCAAACCTCTCAAAGTTTTATGGGGACCCCAAAAGTTGTTGGGTATTTCTAAATCAGTGGTCGATTCAGTTCAAGGTATAGGGCTACAAATTTCATATGTTGTTTTCCTGCTGTCCGAACAAACCACAGCATTGGCTTCCCTGCTTTGGGAGACAAATGATCCATTGGTCAATGACAGCACTAATGTTCTGGAAGCCTTCAGAAATGTTTTCAGTGTACCCGGACGGGTGTCCTTTCCAGCATCAGGTATATTATGACTGATACTAATGAAGCCATGGCTGCCAGGGGCTTTGTAGCAAATTAAGGATGTACTGGCATCCAGAGAACTGCTGACATCCCTGGACAACTTGATATTATTGTGTATCAATGGAAACCTCCACAATAGAGAGAGTGCAGGAAAGGGCAAAGAAAAGGGGTCATTCACAATGCTTTAGCACTCATGTCACAGCTCCTATTGTTGCTCCTGAAGAGCATATGCAGGTCAGAAAATCATGTCTCATTTCTGAGAAGGTGTAGGGGTGGTTAAAGAGCAAGCTGTGCTTATTCTGTGGTTAACTAGGTCACTTTCTTACTGGTTGTCCAAGTGTCCAAGAAAGGAGAGGTCTTAACTGATATTGGGGTGGTTTGATTATGTGTATTTCAACACACCCCAAAAGAAAATGCCTCCCCACAGTTTTAGATTGATGTGATCTTGCTACTGGAAAATCCCTCTGAAAAAAACAAGGACTTTCCAGTGCTAATAGCAACTTCATCACAGCCAAGAGAGTTCAGAAATTAGAAATGCCTAGTGTTCCTCTACCAACTACACTCTGTATTTTATCGGAGTGGCCGGGAATAAATTTACTACAACTACTATCCCCTCCCAGACTTCAGAAGTTACGATGCAGGTTGACACCCTCAAGGAGTTAATTTCCTTCTACATACTCCCATCAGTTGAGTGACTAATTATCCTGGGTCTTCCATGGCTTTGCAAACACACTCCTACACTAGGCTGGAGTGTACCCCAAATGTTATAAAAAATTAAACTATCTCTCCAGAGGACCCTCTAACTGCTATATACCAGTCCTACAAGGATGTGTTCACCAAGAAAGCCACTAGAACACTACCCATTCATTGAGAATGGGACTGCTCTACTGACCTGCTACCTCCCTCTGTCACTTTCAGAAACCGAGGCCATATCTGAATATATTAAGGACAACCTTGGGCATGGGTTCAATAAAGATTCCAGTTACTGGCAGGAGTTGTTCCTATTTTCATTAAGAAGGACAGAGGTTTAAGACCTTTCAATAACTACCAAGACTGAATGCCATCGACCATAAATGACCGGTACCCCTAACTCCTGTTCTAAGAACTTTTTGTTTAGACAAAAGGGATGAAGATTTTTACCAAGCTTGATCTTTGTGAGGCCTATAATATAATTAGGATCCGGTCTTCAGACAAGACAAAGATGGCCTTCAACACTTGTAATGGTCATTATGATTATTTGGTCATGCCTTTTGGATTATGCAATGCACTTTCTGTTTTCCAAAAGTACATGCATTACATTTACAATGATCTCTTAATTAAAAATGTGGTTGTCTACTTGGATGATATCCTGATATTCTGTGAGAATGTAGTGAGTTATTTCAAGCATGTATGTGAAGCGCTGTGTGGACTCCAAGAAAACCAACTTTTCTACTAATTAGAGAAATGTTCCTTCAAGCATAAAGAACATGCATTCCAGGGACATATTTTCTCTGGCTAATGCCACCAGATGGTGCCACTGTCAATTGGCCTCATCAGACTGATCTGAATTCAATGAAATGATTCATAAGGTTCTGCAATTTCTAAAGGTATTGTATCAGGATATACAGATGTGTCCCTTTAAGTCTTTGCTCCGTTTGGCAGCATATCATAGCGCTGCTGTGATGTGTGCACATCATGGCATAGCCTAGCTCATGCATTTCTATAGACAGTGAGCACTTGCGTATGCACGTGCCTGCCAACTCCACTGGCTGCAGCAGTCACATCTACAGGTAGGGAGCATAGCTCCCCTCTACCCATGCAAATGATCTCCTCCAGCCTCCCTTCTGTATGTAAGGGTAACAGAAGCATTGCTTCTCACTACCTGTGCCAGCTGTGTGGTGTTCTGTGCTCAGAGTAGCTTCCATATGCTACCCTCGTCATAAAGCCCAAGCTGTGAAAGCATTGTGGGCAAAGATACATGAGGACACATCTGTACTCAACTATTGCAGCACCTATTACCGTGCTCACCAAGAATGGCCAAGATACAAGTGTGTGACCTCCAGAGGTGTAAGAAGCATTTTCTTGATTGAAGCAGTGTGTCATCTCAGCACCCACTCTAAGACAACCCAACTGTGACCGGCCTTTTTTCCTGACAGTGTATGCCTCTACCGTTGGGGGTGGGGCAGTGATTTCACAAAAAGATGAAGAGGGGAAATTATATTCTTTTTGCTTATTTTCCCATACATTTTGAGCTCCAAAGAACAATTATGCCACCTAGGATAAAAAAAATATATATAAGTACTAAAGCTGGCTCTCCATGAATGGTGTTACATTTTGGAGGGGGCAAAATTCCCTGTGCCAGTCTACATCGACCACAAGAACCTAACATACCTAAAAACAGCTCACTGTCTATTAGTGACTAAATATCTGCTGCTATTCAATGGTCATACTCACCCCGTGGAGAAAAACAAGAAAAAATGAATAATTATGAAAAGCGCTGGTATTTACTTTCATTGAATTCTTTTGTTTTATTTTACACTCACTGTTATAACAACACATATTTCCCATTAAAAAACAATACTATACATCACCGGCCAGCGATCACTATAAAATAATACAATACAATGTTTATTTAAATGAATCCCTATTCCAGGGATACACAATAGCACTCGATTCCAAGTAGCAGCTCAAAACAATGGGGGTCATTCCGAGTTGTTCGCTCGGTAAAAATCTTCGCATCGCAGCGATTTTCCGCTTAATGCGCATGCGCAATGTCCGCACTGCGACTGCGCCAAGTAAATTTGCTATGCAGTTAGGATTTTTACTCACGGCTTTTTCATCGTTCTGGCGATCGTAATGTGATTGACGGGAAATGGGTGTTACTGGGCGGAAACAGGCCGTTTTATGGGCGTGTGGGAAAAAACGCTACCGTTTCCGGAAAAAAACGCAGGAGTGGCCGGAGAAACGGAGGAGTGTCTGGGCGAACGCTGGGTGTGTTTGTGACGTCAAACCAGGAACGACAAGCAGTGAAATGATCGCAGATGCCGAGTAAGTCTGGAGCTACTCAGAAACTGCTACGAGGTGTGTAATCGCAATATTGTGAATACATCGTTCGCAATTTTAAGATGCTAAGATTCACTCCCAGTAGGCGGCGGCTTAGCATGAGCAAATCTGCTAAAATCCGCTTGCGAGCGAACAACTCGGAATGACCCCCAATGTGTCTCTTATTGCAATGTTACTTTGTAGCCTGATGTTAAAATGAAGAAAACAGTTTAGCCACAAAGCTCTAGCCACACTGTTGTTAATCCATCATATATATCATGGCCATGTTTAAATAATTAGTAGCATTCAATTGATGAAAAGACTTATATAAAGTTCAGCAAGCAGGCGGGTAAAGCATTTAGTAGCGAGCAGACCTTTGATATAACCCTTATATAAGGAGTCGTGCCAAGTTTAGTTTCCTGGCCACTGATGTCATGTCACAGGGTGAGGGTCTTATCTTGAAGATAACGGATTGTACTGAGGGGCTTTAATCTGATTTTGTAAGGATGTCCGCCAACACTCAGTACACAGCATGTAGTCTGCAGTCACAGCCGCCATATTGAGCTCATCACCCACACTCTAGGTGGGCTCAGAAGGAACTCAGCACTTCAATAATACCGCTATTAGTGCTTGGTCACGCGGTTTCTGTTGCTTAGCGTGTGACGGTGCCATCTGAAATGTGTACACTGGCCAGCTCCAACTTTAGAAGTGTCCCGATGACGCATTTCCCCCACCTACACCGTCAACGGCTTCCTTAGATCTTCCTTCTGACATCTATTCAATGGAGACAGGAACTGTGGGTATGCCCAGTAATTGCCAAAGTGCTGGGAATACCCACAGAGAAATGAAAATGTGGGTCGAGGCTAATGGGAATGGCGTTTTAATGAACTCATGCCCCCTGTGTATGGTCATAATCCCATCTTAGGTGCAAGCACCTTTGGTGCTCACAAGAATCCCGATTTACTGGAGATATATATATATATATATATATATATATACACTGCATACATAACATTTCCGAGCTGGATGCATCTTGCATACAGTATATTGTCCACTCTACCAGCTAAGCAACATACATAGTTTTTCTGGGAGCATTATTGCTATAGCAATTCTATCTGTATATGAGCCTCCCTATCTATGGGGGTAATTCCAAGTTGATAACAGCAGGAATTTGGTTAGCAGTTGGGCAAAACCATGTGCACTGCAGGGGAGGCAGATATAACATGTGCAGAAAGAGTTAGATTTGGGTGGGTTATTTTGTTTCTGTGCAGGGTAAATACTGGCTGCTTTATTTTTACATTGCAAATTAGATTGCAGATTGAACACACCACACTCAAATCTAACTCTCTCTAACTCCCCTGCAGTGCACATGGGGGGTCATTCCTAGTTGTTCGCTCGTTGCCAATTTTCGCAGTGCGCATGCGCTAAGTATTTTAGCACAAAACGAAATAGATTTACTCATGTCCGAACGAAGAATTTTCATCGTTGAAGTGATCGGAGTGTGATTGACAGGAAGTGGGTGTTTCTGGGCGGAAACTGACCATTTTCTGGGAGTGTGAGGAAAAACGCAGGTGTGCCAGGATAAAACGCGGGAGTGTCTGGAGAAACGGGGGAGTGGCTGGCCGAACGCAGGGCGTGTTTGTGACGTCAAACCAGGAACGAAACGGCTGAGCTGATCGCAATGTAGGAGTAAGTCTCGAGTTATTCAGAAACTGCTAAGAAATTTCTATTCTCAATTCTGCTAATCTTTCGTTCGCAATTCTGCTAAGCTAAGATACACTCCCAGAGGGTGGCGGCCTAGCGTGTGAATGCTGCTAAAATCTGCTAGCGAGCGATCAACTCGGAATGACCCCCATGGGGCCTAATTCTGAGTTGATCACAGCAGCAATTTTGTTAGCAACTAGGCAAAACCATGTGCACTGCAGGGGAGGCAGATATAACATGTGCAGAGAGAGTTAGATTAGGGTGGGGTGTATTCAAACTGAAATCTAAATTGCAGTGTACAAATAAAGCAGCCAGTATTTACCCTGCACAGAAACAATATACCCACCCAAATCTAACTCTCTCTGCACATGTTATATCTGCCCCCCCTGCAGTGCACATGGTTTTGGCCAACTGCTAACAAACTTTCTGCTGCGATCAACTCAGAACTACCCCCATGGTTTTGCCCAACTGCTAACAAAATTCCTGCTGCGATCAACTTGGAATTACCCCCTATATTAAAAACTATTCACAATTGATATTATAGTAAATAGCTTTAGTTAAATGGTGAGTTAATTTGCATTTTAAGTGATATTCTGAATGAAAGATGAAGCCAATTTAGTGGCATCGTAGGACAAGAACATGTGATTACATCTGACTCTAATGCAGCCTCTGTGAGAGAAAAGTCATTTGTAATTTGAAGACATTATTACAGCCTTTAATGAGAAATCTTATAACAGCACTGTATACAGAGGCGGGCTGGCCCGGGGGGCAGGGTGCCATGTGCCCCAGGCCACGCTACTGCCAAGGGTAACGGGCCGGCCACCACCTTCCACGACACCAGTGATGGCCAACCTGTGGCTCTCGAGTCACATGCGGCTCTTTCTATCTTCGCATGCGGCTCGTAAAGCTCCCGTGGTGCCTCCTGCTGTACCTAGTTTGCAGTGCCCGCTGCCGGCCCATGAGTCAATCAGAGCTCACGGACCGGCAGCCAATCAGGATTCTAACCTGCCGGTCCGTGAACTCTGATTGGCTCACGGACCGGCGCCTAATTAGAGAGAATCAATGCAGCCGGAGAGTGGAGTCTGAGGGGTAGGAGAGGTGCATGCTGCGCTCTACACCCCTCACAAGCCACAGACTGAGCAGACAGCAGCACTGTTGTGAGCAGTGCTTGGGGGGGCGCAGTGTGGGGACATGTGTATCTTACACTGGAACTGGGGGGACGTGTATCTGGCACTGGGGCAAATCTGGCACTGGCGGCATATCTGGCACTGGGGGGAACATGTGTTTCTGGCACTGGGGGCATATCTGGTACTGGGGAGATGTGTATCTGGCACTGGGGGCATATCTGGCACTGGGGAGACGTGTAGCTGACAGTGGGGGGCATATTTGGCACTGGGTGCATATCTGGAACTGGGGAGACATGTGTTTATGGCACTGGGGGTATTTTTGGCACTGGGGGGATGTGTACCTGGCACTGGGGGCATATCTGGCACTGGGGAGACGTGTAGCTGGCAGTGGGGATATATCTGGCACTGGGGAGACGTGTAGCTGACAGTGGGGGCATATTTGGCACTGGGGGCATATCTGGCACTGGGGGACATGTGTATCTGGCACTGGGGGGAGATGTATCTGGCAGTGGGGGCATATTTGGCAATGGGGGCATATCTGGCAGTGGGGAGACATGTAGCTAGCAGTTGGGGCATATCTGGCATTGGGTGACGATTTTAAAATATCTGGTACTCCTGGAAAAAAGGGACACTCAGCTATCAGCCTAGGTCCCTTATACTTCTGGGGCTCTTGTGCAACTGTCCATTGAGCCCATACGAAAAGACGGTCCTGAGTCGGTTCCAAGTTCCGGTTTCCCAGTTCCAAACAGGAAGCAAGCAACCGCAGGAAAAGCAGTTGTCAGCATCTAGGAGTCCACAAATAAACACATGAGCCATGCTTGATGTATCGAAGGAATCAACACCATATACTGTATTTAAGAACAATTAAATATAAGTGTGTTTTTACCAACACAGTGTTACTTCAGACCTGTGGAGAGCAGATGACCCTTTTTTAATTTATGGTGATTAAATTGCTATTACTTTTGTGTTTGGTAAACACTGGTGTTTAATATTTGAACATGGTATCTAGAGAGCGCTCTTATTCTTGTACTAAATCCATTGCCTCTTTAGTCTTGTTTTGAGTTCATTTGGGATGTGCACCCATTTGTACTTGTTGTAGCTGCACACCGGATTTTTTTGAACACATTGGGCCTAATTCAGACCTGATCGCTACTGTGCGTTTTCATACAGCAGCCGATGAGGCTGCACATGCGCCGTCACTGCAGTGTGCCAGCGCATGCCAGACAGCTGAAGGCCATCTCAGCCCTGCGATCAGCCTCTGCCTGATTGAAAGGCAGAGGCAGTCGCTGGGTGGGCCGGCAGCATTTGGCCGCTGTTTTGGGCGCATGGTCCGGGCAATGCAGGCATGCCTTGACAATGCGGGGGAGAGCTGCAGCAGCTGCATGATGTCACACGCATCTGCTGTGACCCAGACAGCGATGGGTAGCTCCCTGCCAGCATGTAGTGCTTTTGTACTTGTGCGGGGGGGGGGGGGGGGGGGGGGAGACATGCAGGGCAGACTAGCCCTGTGCTGGGCGTCCCCCCAAATGTCTGAGTAACTGATCGTAGCCGTGCAAAATTTTGCATGGCTATGATCAGGTCTGAATTATGACCATTATTCTAAATATTTCTATTATATATGTTATTTTTAATATATAAAACACTATTTCTCAACCCTTTCTTTTAAAAAGTTCAAATTCTCATTTCCTCTTGGCAGAACAGTATAATTACGGCACATTTGCATACAAGAAATCAGTTATTTACAAAACACTAACATTGGCTCCTTTGTGATAGTTTTGCATATAATTACCAAAACATAATTACCGTATTAGAACAATACGTGAAAACCATTAAGTATTTTGGATTAGGAATTTATAGGTAGATAGGGTTGTTATAAAGAATGTCTTAAAATGCACCTGTTTACCGAGATAGGGCTCCTACCATTATTCATTTCCTCAAGGTTAACATGTTTAACAGAATAGCTTTTCTATACTGACATGGATTAATGTTGTAATTTGCGCTTGCATTCAGCATGTAACCATTCTATTCATTGCTACTTTAGTATGTAATCTGGTTTTGTCTTTTGTTTTAGAGATACTGTATAGCAGTAGTAAAAGACAGCAGTTTAAAGATAGAAATACAGAGAAACAGTAGGAAAGTCAATTTGATATATTGGCATTGTAATCTCTGAAACATACAGGTATAGTAGATAGCAAGCTGAACTACAGAATAAGACTTGTACCATAGCCTTAATCATATTCATGTCTTATTTGTTTAAATGCATGTGGCCAACATTAAGTATATTTAAAATAATCTGCAGTGGCTGGACAATAAAAGTAGCCAGTCATTGGTAAAGTAAAAATTCTAAAAATAAATAAACATAAAACAACCTGAAATAATTAGAAATGTAGGGGCCTAAGCACACTTTCTCTATTAAAGTGAATCCGAGAGACAGCTTGGGTTTTCCCGCCTTGCATGGATACCAAAAGTCGGCAAAACATTATCGTCACAGTGTCAGATTCTCACAGGTTTTGGATCTTCTATAAGACCCCACAGCAGTGACTCGGTGCCATTTCTAACTGTTCACGCTGCTTTGCTGGCTGCTGGGCTGTGTTGTCTCAATTGTACTGTGTTCATACATTCCAGTCAGAGGCTGCTGCTAGGTTGTGCTGTGTCCACTGTCCCTCCACTCCAGTGAGTGGCTGCGGGGCTGTGCTGTCTTCATTGTACTGTGTCCATATACTCCAGTTAGTGGCTGCTGGTATGTTGTGCTGTGTCCACTGTCCCTCCACTCCTGTTAATTGCTGCAGCTGTGTTGTGCTGTGTCCATTGTCTATACAGTCAGTGGCTGCTGCTGTTCTGTGCTGTGACCATCCACTCCAAATGTAAGCAGTGTGACCTCAATTTTTCAGTTTTTGACAGTTTTTTAAAAAGTTAATGAAAAGTAAAAAAGTTACAATTTTTTTGTACTAATTGTTGTGTCTGCTGTACCCCACTGTGCTTGTTTGCATACATATAAGCTTTGTGATACCCCACAGTGTGAGCTGTCATTTGGGAAAAAAGTAAAACAATAATATATGTTTTGATTGTTTTCACTACTGCAGTTCTTCTCTATATTGTACCCCACTGCATTGATACTCCATTGTGATACTCTGCATTGTGAGCTGTCATTTGCGGGGAAAAAAGTGGTAAAAAATTAATATTGTTCTATTGTTTATACTACTTCTGTGTGTTTGTCGATATGGATAAAGATCAGTTAAGAGAAGAGCAGGACCAGCAACCAAATACTAGCACTATGGCTGCTGCCACCAGTCATTATGATACCAATCCTTCAACATCATCTACTAAAGTCAATGCCCAAGGGCATACAGGGTTTAAGTCAGGGCATCTGAAATAAAAAAAAAACTATATTCTACAGTGGTAAAGAAAAAAACACCCTTAACCACTTGCCTGGCATGGTCGCATCAGATGCGACCATGGCTGCAAGTGCTCTATCTGACCTGGTCGCACAGAATGTGACCAGTCAGATAGAGAGTGTTAGCAGCGGCAGGGCAGACAAACTTCCCTCCGCTGCTGCTGTCAGAGGGACCGGAAGGTCCCTCTGCCTCCCTGCACTCTCCCCCTGTGTCTGCCGTACTGCCGATCACTGCTGATCGGTCAGAACAGTAGGATCACCCCCCTCCTGTGGCTGCAGACAACGGCAACTGCTGGGGAGAGTAAATGAACCCTCCCAAGCCACCCCCAGGCCCCCTAACTACCTGCAGGCTGTCCCAGCTTTCAAAATTAAAGCCGTGATAGTCGCAATGTTCCCGATGTTCCGATGGTCTCCATGTTCCCGATCAATGTTTCGATGTTTGGGAAAAATATTTAGAAAAAATATATTGTTTTTCCTTTTTTTAACTAAAATCATTTGGGATAGGGTTAAAGTCATGTTCTTCACTTAATTCACTTGTAAAAAATGACAATTTCGGAGCGGTTTTTGGCAAAATAAATTGTCAGTTAAGTGGTTAATAAAGAGAATGTTTACTGCAATCAATTAATCAATCAATAAATAATTTTTTGATTCTTCATTCACTGTCATTTATTGTCTTTTTGCCACTAAGCCTCACCTCACTGTCACTTACTCAGCCAGCTAGTTTGGTGCAATCTTTTGTCCTAAACTGAATGAAAACAATATTGTAAACTGGAAAGTGGTCCAAATTGAGTGGAAATGACTGGACATTAATGTTATTGAGGTTAATAAGGCTGCTGGAAAAAAAAAAGACCAAATTATGGGGGTAATTCCAAGTTAATCGCAGCAGGAAATTTTTTAGCAGTTGGGCAAAACCATGTGCACTGCAGGGGGGGCAGATATAACATGTGCAGAGAGAGTTAGATTTGGGAGTGGTGAGTTCAATCTGCAATCTAAATTGCAGTGTAAAAATAAAGCAGCCAGTATTTACCCTGCACAGAATTAAAATAACCAACCCAAATCTAACTCTCTCTGTAAATGTTATATCTGCCCCCCCTGCAGTGCACATGGTTTTGCCCAACTGCTAAAAGATTTCCTGCTGCGATCAACTTGGAATTACCCCCTATGTGATTTTAGTAGTTTTAATCATTTTTGTAAAAAACCATACAGATCCGAAACCAAAATGTGATGGTGGTTTTGGCAAAACCAAACCCAAAATACAAAGTTAATACAGATCAAAAAAACCAATGTCGGTGCATCTCTTTCGAAGTAATACTTATTACACCTAAATACTGCAAGCAAACAATAGTTAAAAAATACTGTATACATTGTAATCAAAATAACAAACCACAAACATATTAAACCTTATAGGTATAGTACTATGATTCTTTTTAAAATTGACTGTATGGTAAAACAGTTAAAGTAAATAAATAATAATAATAATAATAATCAGGGCCTATTCTAGATCTTGCAGCGCCGAGGGTGAAAGTTTCCTTTGCCCCCCTCCCTGACAGGTAAAACAGAGTCAGTGCATGCCGAAGGCACGCGCCCCAAAATCGGGTAGTGGCATCACAGGGAAATGGCATGACCACATTTCTGCCCCCTGTAGTTATGCCCCCAGTAGTTGTGCCCCCTGTAGCTGTGCCCCCTGTAGCTGTGCCCCCAGTAGATTTGCCCCCTGTAGATTTGCCCCCTGTAGTTGTGATCCCAGTAGTTGTGTTCCCAGTAGCTGTGCCCCCAGTAGTTGTGCCCCCTAGAAGCACCACTTACAAGCACCACTTGCTGCTCCGTCTCTGACCACCTGCTCCTCTCTATGGGAGAGACGTCATGACGTCTCTCCCATAGCGCCGCACAGACATTAGAGGTCAATTATGACCTCTAGCGGTTGACAGTGGTGCCGGTTGCAGTGGGTGCCCACATACTCCATGGTGCCTGCTGCAGCCGGGGATCGGGATGCGGCTGGGCGGCGGGCACCTGCGGGGTGACTGCGGCCAACTCCGCGGACCGTAGCGCCGTGGGCGGCAGCCCTGCTTGCCCATGCCTAGATCCGCTCCTGATTATAATGATGATAATGATGATAACAAAAAACCCAGATATAATTATTATGGTTTGTAACATAGGGTGGATCCTGCTTTGTATGCAGGAGCTGTGAGAAAATATGCAAAAGCAATAAGATGCATCTTTTGTAAAAAGTTCCCAACTGCAAGCTTCTCTGATCTGGTGAATACATCCATAGATGCGGTATCGAATCCACATTGCGACCATTGGTTGCAGCAAGTGGACCTCTGAGTAATCCTCTGGATACTCAGAATATCTGACAAAACTGCGTTGCAGGTCCAGTGAAACTGCATCCAAGGAAGCAGCTACTGGCTTTGGCATGACCAGAAAATGGGGCCTTCATGTCCCCATTTTCTAGCATGCTAACTGTCGCCACTCCTAAATACCTGTGGCCTGTCAACCAGACTGCCGCTACTATGGCACTGCGACCAGAGATGCAGAACCTTCGTAAGACAAGTGCAATGTGGCTCTGGTGCATGTATACTCCTAAAAACATCATATGCAGTACAAATGAAGCCTGAAAACTGGAAATACATTGGTGCTGTTAAGGAGTATAGGAACTTTTCTATGTCCTGATCCTCAGATTCTCTTTTTATTATTTTCACTCGCATAAAGCAATTTAGGTCAGGAAAGACTGGATGATTTCAATCTCCAGCAAACTCAATTACCTGATAATGTCATGTACTGACTTTTAAGTGAATCTGTGAAAGTAAACTCCAATTGACTAAAGTGTATGGCTCACACAAGTCAGCCTTTTTTCAAAGATTAATATTATTACAATAGAAAATTAGTATATAATAAGTCTAGAGATGTGCGGCTGGCACTTTTCGTGTTTCGTGTTTTGGTTTTGGTTCTAATTCCACTTCCGTGTATTGGTTTTGGCTTGGTTTTGCCAAAACCACCCTCTCGTGTTTTGTTTTTGGATCTGGATGATTTTTGAAAAAAACATAAAAACAGCTAAAATCACAGAATTTGGGGGTAGTTTTGCTCCTATGGTATTTTATTAACCCCCCTAACATTCATATCCACTCATTTCCAGTATATTCTTAACACCTCACACCTCACAATATTGTTTTTATACCTAAAAGTTGCACCGAGGTGGCTGTGTAACTAAGCTAAGCGACACAAGTGTGTGGCACACACACCTGGCCCATCTAGGAGTGGCACTGCAGTTACAGATAAGATGGCACTATTCAAAAACTAGTCCCAAACAGCACATGATGCAAAGAAGAAAAAGAGGTGCAATTAGGTAGCTGGATGGCCAAGCTAAGCGACACAAGTGTGAGGCACAAACACCTGGCCCATCTAGGAGTGGCACTGCAGTTACAGACAGGATAGTAGATTTAAAAAAATAGGCCCCAAACAGCACATGATACAAAGAAGAAAAAGAGGCACAATGAGATAGCTGTATGACTAAGCTATTCCCCCTGGAATTATACTTCCAAATCACTGGAATTAAATGGCAAAATCACTGGAATTATATGTCCAAATCACTGGAATTATACATCCAAATCACTGGAATTAAATGGCAAAATACAGGAATTATATGTCCAAATCACTGGAATTAAATGGCAGTATCACTGGACATATACGGAAGTGTCAGACAGGATGGCACTTTAAAAAAAAATAGTCCCCAAACAGCACATGATGCAAAGAAGAAGAAGAGGTGCAAGATGGAATTGTCCTTGGGCCCTCCCACCCTATGTTGTATAAACAGGACATGCACACTTTAACAAAACCATCATTTTGGCAACAGGGTCTGCCACACGACTGTGGCTGAAATGACTGGTTTGTTTAGGCCCCAGCCAAAAAAGAAGCAATCAATCTCTCCTTGCACAAACTGGCTCTACAGAGGCAAGATGTCGACCTCATCATCATCCTCCAATTCCTAACCCCTTTCACTGTGTACATCCCCCTCACTGAATATTAATTTGTCCCCACTGGATTCCACCATCACAGGTCTCTGTGTACTTTCTGGAGACAATTGCTGGTAAAGGTCTTTCCGGAGGAATTTATAATTCATTTTGATGAACATCATCTTCTCCACATTTAGTGGAAGTAACCTCCTACACCTATCGCTGACAAGGTTACCGGCTGCACTAAACACTCTTACGGAGTACACACTGGAGGGGGGCAACTTAGGTAAAATAAAGCCAGTTTGTGCAAGGTTCTCCAAATTGCCTCTTTTTCCTGCCAGTATACATATGGACTGTCTGACAAGCCTACTTGGATGCTGTCACTCATATAATCCTCCACCATTCTTTCAATGGTGACAGAATCATACGCAGTGGCAGTAGACATGTCAGTAATCATTGGCAGGTCCTTCAGTCCGGACTACATTTCAGCTTTTGCTCCTGACTGCCGTGCATCACTGCCAGTGGGTGGGCTAGGAAATGTTATACTTTTCCTTGCAGCCCCAGTTGCGGGAGAAATTGAAGGAGGAGCTGTTGACGAGTCACGTTCCGCTCGAGTTGACAATTTACCAAACAGCAGGTCTTTGCACCTCTGCACACTTGTGTCTGCTGGAAAGAGAGATATAACGTAGCCTTTAAACCTAGGATCGAGCACGGTGGCCAAAATGTAGTCCTCTGATTTCAACAGATTGACCACCCTTGAATCCTGGCAAAGTGAATGAAGGGCTCCATCCACAAGTCCCACATACTTTGCGGAATCGCTCCATCTTAGCTCCTCCTTCAATTTATCCAGCTGCTTCTGCAAAAGCCTGATGAGGGGAATGACCTGACTCAAGCTGGCAGTGTCTGAACTGACTTCACGTGTGGCAAGTTTGAAGGGTTGGAGAACCTTGCACAAGACAGAAATCATTCTCCACTGCGCTTGAGTCATGTGCATTACCCCTCCTTTGCCTATATCGTAGGTGGATGTATAGGCTTGAATGGCCTTTTGCTGCTCCTCCATCCTCTGAAGCATATAGAGTGTTGAATTCAACTTCGTTACCACCTCTTGCTTTAGTTGATGGCAGGGCAGGTTCAGGAGTGTTTGCTGGCGCTCCAGTCTTCGGCACGCAGAATGCCGAAAGTGGTCCGCAATTTTTCGGGCCACCGACAGCATCTCCTGCACACCACTGTCATTTTTAAAAAAATTCTGCACCACCAAATGAATTGTATGTACAAAACATGGGACATGCTGGAATTTGCCCAAATGTAATGCACACACAATATTGGTGGCATTGTCCGATATCACAAATCCCCATGAGAGTCCAATTGGGGTAAGCCATTCTACGATGATGTTCCTCAGTTTCCGTAAGAGGTTGTCAGCTGTGTGCCTCTTATGGAAAGCGGTGATACACAGCGTAGTCTGCCTAGGAACGAGTTGGTGTTTGCGAGATGCTGCTACTGGTGCTGCTGCTGTTGTTGCTGCGTGAGGCCATACATCTACCTAGGGGGCTGTTACAGTCATTTAGTACTTAGACTGCCCTGTTCCAATTGTCCACATATTCGTGGTTAAGTGGACACTCGATACAACCGCATTTTGTAGGACACTGGTGACTCTTTTTCTGATGTCTCTGTACATTCTCGGTATCGCCTGCCTAGAGAAGTGGAACCTTGATGGGATTTGATACCGGGGACACACTATCTCCATCAATTCTCTAAGTCCCACTGAACTAATGGTGGATGCACCTCTAACACCAACATAGCTGTTAAGGCCTCAGTTATCTGCTTTGCAAAAGGATGACTGCTGTCATACTTCATCTTCCTCACAAAGGACTGTTGGACAGTCAATTGCTTACTGGAAGTAGTATAAGTGGTCTTCCGACTTCCCCTCTGGGATGACGATCGACTCACAGCAGCGGCAGCAATAGCAGGCGTACCACTACAGAATCCTCTGGAGAAATCCCGGTTAGGAGAGGACTCCTCAGTCTTGACAGTGACATGGCCTGCAGGACTACAGACATTCCTCACTGAGGACGAAGTTGACGTTGAGGGAGTTGGTGGTGTGGCTTGCTGGAGCTTGGGTACAGGAGGAAGAAGGGATTTAGGTGTCAGTGGACTGCTTACACTCTTACCCAAAGTTACACAACTTGACACTGACTTCTGATGAATGCGTAGCAGGTGACATATAACGAAGGATGTTCCTAGGTGGTTAACATCCTTACCCCTACTTATTACAGATTGACAGAGGCAACAGATGGCTTGACACCTGTTGTCCGGATTTGTGGAGTAATAATTCCACACCGAAGAGGTGGCTTTTTGGTAGTTTGCCCAGGCATCACAATGGACTTCTTCGTCCCAAGGACAACAGGTGTCTCCCCGGTGCCTGACTTAAACAAACCACATCACCATCAGAATCCTCATTGTCAACTTCCTCCTCATCGCCAGCAACACCCATATCCTCATCCTGGTGTACTTCAACAGTGACATCTTCAATTTGAATATCAGGAACTGGACTGTGGGTGCTCTTTCCTGCACTTGCAGGGGGGCGTGCAAATGGTGGAAGGAGCCACCTCTTCCCGTCCAGTGTTGGGAAGGTCAGGCATTGCAATCGCCGACACACTTGGACTCTCCTTGGGGATTTTGTGATACCATCTCAGAATGCACAGTTCTTTTCTGTGCTCTTTCCAGCTTAACTCTTTTAATTTTTCTAGCAGGAGGATGAGGGCTTCCATCGTCATGTGAAGCTGAACCACTAGCCATGAACATAGGCCAGGGCCTCAGCCGTTCCTTGCCACTTCGTGTCGTAAATGGCATATTGGAAAGTTTACATTTCTCCTCAGACGATTTACATTTATTTCTTTGGTTCTTTTTACTGAACTTTGGCTTTTTGGATTTTACATGCCCTCTACTATCATATTGGGCATCGGTCTTGGCAGATGACGTTGATGGCATTTCATCGTCTATGTCATGGTTAGTGGCATCAGTTTCAGCACTAGGAGGAAGTGGTGCTTCTTAATCTTTCCCTATTTTATCCTCAACATTTTTGTTCTATACTTTTTTGGGGGGAGTTATATGACACAATATGCGGCACAGGAATGACTGGAATGACTGATGGACAGGACACTGCCACTGGTCTGATGCAGCACAACAGGTTGTTGTTATAATTATTATACTGCAGCAGTGGACATATAGCAGCAGCATATATCGTCACAGGAATGACTGGTGAGACAGGACACTACCACTGGTCTGATGCAGCTCAACAGGTTGTTGTTATAATTATTATACTGCAGCAGTGGACATATAGCAGCAGCATATATCGTCACTGGAATGACTGATGAGACAGGACACTACCACTGGTCTGATGCAGCACAACAGGTTGTTGTTCTAATTATTATACTGCAGCAGTGGACATATAGCAGCAGCATATATCATCACTGGAATGACTGATGAGACAGGACACTACTACTGGTCTGATGCAGCACAATAGGTTGTTGTTATAATTATTATACTGCAGCAGTAGACATATAGCAGCAGCATATATCATCACTGGAATGACTGAGATAGGACACTACCACTGGTCTGCACAACACAGCACCACCTTATACAGCTACACTGGATATATGGCAGCAGAGAACGCCAACACTGTGACTGGCTGGACTGATGCAGCACAATACACTGACTACACTGCACTGGACAGCACAACACAGCACAAGACTCGCCACCCCACTTTCCCGCCCCCACACAGACACTGAACACTGAGGACACGTCCTCTCAATACACTCTCTGAGACTGGAGTGAAAATGGGCGCGACACGCGGCTCGTTATATGGAATCTAAATCCCGTGAGAATCTGACAGCGGGATGATGACATTTTGCCGCGTTCGGGTTTCCGAGTCAGGCGGAGAAACCCGAGCCTGACTCGGATCCGGGCTCGAATGGTGAAGTCCGGTAGGGTTCAGTTCTCTGAGAACCTAACCCGCTCGTCTCTGATATTAACTTAAGTAATGTAATATTGGATATAGTTATTATTATTAAAGTGTGCATTTAGACAGGGTTGGACTGGTCCACAGGAGTTCAACTGAAACCCACGGTGGGCTTCAATATCAGAGGGCCGTCCTCCTCTAGGGTTAAGATTCCAGACTGTGCACTTGAGTTATACATTATACATATGTTACCTTATACTGCACAGGACTACAGAACATTGCTGTTATTAATCTGGTTCGTTTTCATGCATGCACTAGCAACATGGCCATAACTAGGGGGGCTAAGGGGGTACGCACCCCAGGTGCAGAACCTGAGAGGGCACATAGATGGGTACTCTGTCTCCCCTTCTTCATCTCTGCCCTAAGATTGTACCATTTGCCATGTTCAAGAACCCTCGCTGCAGGTACCCGCTTCCCAGCACTACCAATGTTGACTCCTGGGAAACTCCCCCCTCCCCAGCAACTAGAATGATAATGAATGGGGCAGAGGAGGTGACCATGGACTCTCCAGCTTCCCCCTTTAATTTCCCGATCGCTGGTCCATGGCCGCTCACACACTACTGTGCCTGTGTAAGTGATGTCTGCCCCCAGGCCTGTTCCCCTGTGCCTCCCCCTTCCCACAGCTCCACGAAATGAGGACAGGGCCCTAAGGGGCTACCTAATTCCAGATCCCAGAACCCCCGCTGCAAGTCCCCGCTCCTCAGTACCACCAATGTAGACTCCTGGGAAACTACCCCCCGACAATTAGAACACTTATGAATGGGGTGAGGGTGGCTGTTCCCACACTCCTGTGCCTGTGTAAACTATGTCTGCCCCTGGACCTGTTCTTCAGGGCCTCCCCCTTCCTGCATGGCAGCTCCAATCAGAGGAGGACAGGGTGAGAGGAAGCAGCAGCAGCCATTGATTAGTCTGGGCACTGAGGTGAGGTCTTTATTTGCCAGGACAGCTGCTGCCTCTCACAGAGTGGTCTTAGGTCCCGACTGGCATGCAGGGCTTTGTGGTCCTATAGCAGTTGGCCAGTCAGAGTCACCCCCCCCCCCTGTGTGTGATACAGTGACTTAATGGCTTATATCAGGTATATAACAACAGCCAGTCCTAGGGACTCCTCTCTGAAGCCAGGATAACCCACATGTATCCCCCCTTCCCAGAAATTTGTTACTCCTCCTCTTTAATTGGCCCTAGGTCCTGGCTGGTATGGTGGGCTATGTAGTCCTACAGCAGCTGGCCAGTCATAGTCCCCCACAATACTGTTTCTGAGGTGCATTTTAGTTTTCTTGTGTTCCTATTTATTTTCCATAGGTAGTGTGTGCTGAATGCACTGTAAACGCCGGTTTACACACAGGACTTAAAGCAACACTTAAAAAGACATTTAATACACTTTAAATGGAGCCGCTGTGGCCGCTGTAATTAATCCTTAGCCTACGTACTTTTTACACCATTAGCGTACAAAGCCCTGTACCATGTACGCACTTTGCGTACTAACGCCGCGCTGGCTGTAAAAAGTACATGCAGCACGTACACACCCAAAGTTACTCCATGAACACTTAGCAGTTACACGTCTGACAGTAATACACTTTAAATCTTAGCAGGGAAAGAAAACACGACACCAGATTGTATTTAAAATGCCGGGTTCCGACACACCAACATATAATTACTAAAAGGGGGTTACAATAACAAAACAATAAAATACACTAAAATAATGGCTACAGTCAACACGTATGTACCATACGTGTTCGGTTTCGCCTGCGCTTCCCAGTCTGGTCCTCAGTCATCAAGATAGATGATCTTCAGAGTCTGTGTCTGGCCGGGCATGCAGCTGGCTCTTTTATACAATATTCCAAAACCTAACGCAATGGATACTGTAATCTCTTTGTCCATTGGACACAGGGATGGTCATTTTCAGTACAGGAGAGGTCATAGGTTGGTTTGAATAGGTGGGCGATGTCTGTTCCAGGTGCACTTGCAGGTGGTCTCCTCTGCGTTCCCGGCGCATACCAAATATACAGTAAACACAGTTAATATTTATATTCTGCTCCTGTGCATAACTATTCGCAGGAGCGTGCAATCTTCTGCAAACCAACACCGGAATATTGCCCTTAAAATACCCTACAGCTGGATACCAAACACCACCTTATAACCTTGTTCTGTCCCCTCCTATCCTGTAAAGGTGAATCCCTTTGTTCTGATACAATTTAAACTATTATAACTTGCTGGTGTGATGCAGGGAAACTATGTGTACATTGTGCACTATTTGGATTAAATATGTAATGTGTTTTTATGGCTTTTCCATGCGACTACAAACACTACCATAAATTGTCATACAACGCGCTAATATGCAGGACCGCGGGAGCGACCATACGCAAATTTGCAAATATGTGCACGCACGTCAGAATAAGTACGCACATGGAGGCCATCTGTGTGTAGTTTATACGTGATGTGTGTACTGCAATATTTTTCATCTTCGACAGCCCACCCTTTGGCAGTCACCAAATAACTGCCACTACCTAATCAATAAACAGAAAAATATCTATACAATATATACAAAAGCTTGGATGATCGGAGGAGAGTTGTAGGTGGGAAATGTATGACCTAGTGGGATAGTAAAAAGCATGTATGTATGAATCCATGTCTGAGGGGCATGTATCATCGTGCCGTATATGTTCTAAATAAGCTTCGAGGTATTGCGAAGTATACATTAAATCCTTCTTATCCAGTATTAAGGGTCTGTAAATGGGCCAACAAACACTACCGAGCTCTTTTCGGCTTCTTGTTCCAACAAATGGGGTGCACATTAAGTTGATGATACATGGAGGGGGAACATATGTGAGTGCTAGTATATGTGGATATCACCTGTCGACTATGTGTGCCATTAACTGGAGGTTGAAGAGATGAAGATAAGACACATATATAAAAATACATTCACATAAACATTTTGGGTAGGGCTGACGTCTTTTCCAGTTGGATGTATCTGGGCAGAGGGGGAGACAAAGAAAAAAACGGGTGAAAGAAACAGGCCATGAAATTCATTTGCAATCCTTATCATAACGCTGTCTCTATGGATGGATTATAAATTAAATCTGCTGCTGTAACAGCACCCTCACTCCTTAGACTCATCAAATTTGTGCCGTGCTTGCGCCGCGTTAGAATTTGAACACACCTAAATATCAAACTAATAATTATGATGACTCCCAGGATACAAAGGAGAAACGTCCCCACACTCATAATGACATTTTGAGCCCACTCTCCTAAACCTGAGAACCATTTGCGTGGGTTCAACCATGAGACCCAGACGGTCAGTTCATTACTCACAGTCGCTAAGGTAAGGTTGTGCTTACTCCTGAACTCCCACTTCAACTACATTCTGATCAATGATCTCCGTGGGGTCGTCAGTGCTGTTCGTAATATACGTACAGCACTTCACACCATATTGAGTTGCCAGAGTAACACAGTACCCACCTGTCACGGCTGTGATGTAATTAAGGACCAGCCTGTGCTGGATCAGTTCCTTCTTGTAGGCTTGTAACTCCCTTCCCGTATACCTGAAGATGTCATCATACATCTCAGTGATATTATCTATCAAGTTCGCTAGAACATGGATATACTTATAATTTATAGTTCCTCTGGCAGTACGGGAGATGTCTAATGCGAAAAGGAACTGAATCCCGGTGGATTCATGGATCAAATCAGAGGCTGCGTGCTCTGCCCTATCTATGAGGTATCTCTTGATGATGTGTTCATAGTGAGTAAGAGTATAAGGAGCCTGAGCGCTGTGGTGAACGTCTTTCATTTTATCGTGGGTTATGGTCATGACCTCCGGTAGTACTCTCCCAATATAACACAATCCCTCTGAGCTCGGGGCAAGCCACTTGTATGCTTTCCTCCCACATATGAAATAGGCATCCTCTGGGAGAACATAGGGGACAAAATGTAACATCACCATATTGCAAACTTTCCAAGTAAAGAAACCAATCCCTAGTTCTTCTATCTGCTCAGTACAAGTATCAGGCTGGATGATATGAGCACAATACCCTGACGATACTTTTCCAACCCACATGGTCTTGCTTCCACGGGTATACCTATACCGAAAATACCTCCCACTGTTGGCTATTTGGCGTACATGTTCAGTGTATATGGGTATCCTATCAGCTCTGTGTGAAAAGGTCATTGTCTGGTTATTCCATGTCACTTCCCAATTTCCTGGTTTTCGGTAATTGGAAATATTAAAGCACAGTAGGGACCTGTCTACATGACACTGGTGGAGCTTCAAACTAGGGGGCCTAGAGATATTGAATTTCTTGTCCACTGGTCTCCGACCCCATAATTCGAGTACCTCATCTATTGCTAAAGGGTATGGTACTAATCCTGACTTACTCTGACCTTGAGGTACCTGTGAGCACACCCAGCATTCTGTCTGGTTTAAGACCTTACCCACTAGTGAGTGGTAATCACTCAATGGATGGCGGTCCATGTCGATATTAAGGTTGGACTGACATCTCTGGATGCACCCATCCTCGACTATATTCTCACAATTCCTACAAATACAATATTCATCAGACAATAACCCTTCACAGTGCCTCCGAGCTCCATGACTACCTGAGCGCTTACTGATACCAGCCTTTACTCGAGTGATGTGCTGCTCCTGAGATCCTACAAATTCGTACTCACCATCAGAACCCATTCCAGATCCCTGCTCGACCTCTCTGGGACCCTCACCAAAACAAATTGTCCTGATCAAAAACAGAATTACTAGTAGAACCCGCAACACAATCTCTTCTGATCGATCCATTTCGTTAGGGGAAAGAAGGAAAATAAGGAGAAAAGAAAGGAAAATGCAGGGGAAGGTGAAAAAAGAAAATGGTGCGACAACCATCCTAGATCTTGTTCTACGTACTCAGGTGCCTTTCAACAGTCCTGCCTCTCAACTTTCCCGGAACAAACACTCCAGTGATACGAGGTTCTCTACACTCTGCTCTTTGTCACGAGTCTTCTCCGGGTCAGCGACCTTCTTGCAGTGGGACGAGTGGACCCAAGTCTCTCTTTCAGCGACCTTCAATGCTGTCGTGCTGGTTAACAAGACTTGATATGGTCCTTCCCACCTGTCTATGAGGCAACCTGAGTGTAAGAAATTTTGAATCATCACATAATCCCCAGGCTCAATGTCATGACAATTACTGTACGGTAGGTCAGGAATCACCAGCTTTAGATTTCTTTGTTGATTTCTCAGCTGCTGGCTCATCCCAACCAAATATTTCAGTCACTTCATTATTACATTTCAAATCATCCTGGGGGTCTATCATTACATGAGGTTGTCGACCAAAAAGAATTTCAAATGGTGATAAGTTAAGTGGAGACCTGGGAGTGGTTCTGATGCTGTACAACACTAGTGGCAAAGCTTCTGGCCACAACAATCCAGTTTCAGCCATTAATTTGCTCAGCTTGTTCTTAATAGTGCTGTTCACTCTCTCTACCTTTGCACTCGACTGTGGCCGGTACGGAGTATGCAGCTTGCTATTAATTCCCATCAGTTTGCACACGACCTGAAAGACTTCACCTGTAAAGTGGGTACCCCTATCACTTTCAATCATTCTAGGGATACCATATCTACACACAAATTCCTGCACAATTTTCTTTGCAGTGAACGTAGCAGTATTTGTGGCAGCAGCGAGTGCTTCTACCCAATTGGAAAATACATCAATACAAACTAACACATATTTCAAATTCCTACAGGGTGGTAACTGTATGAAGTCGTTTTGTATTACCTGAAAAGGTCCGTCTGTCGGAGGGATATGGGATGGCTCTGTTGGTATTGTCTTTCCAATACTCTTCCTCAAGCAAGTAAAACATGTCATTGTACCTGCATGAGAAGAGAATCCTGGTGCACACCAGTAGGCTCTTACCAACTTGCACATACCCTCTTTGCCCAGATGAGTCAGACCGTGTGCCGCCTCAGCTAGACTTGGAAGATATGCTCTGGGGGCCATCGGCTTACCGTGTCCACCTGTCCAAAGTCCTGAGGACTCCTGGCCATATCCCTTTGACCTCCAGACTGCCTTTTCCTGTAGGGAATACAAATTTTGCATTTCAATTATCTGTTGTGTGTTGACCGTGTTAAATGTCATCAGTGGTGTGATGTTCATCTGTATGGGGGTGCTTGCTGCTGATTTAGCAGCTTCGTCTGCCCGGCTGTTACCAAATGAAATTGGGTCTTGGTTGTAACTGTGTGCTTTGCACTTGATAACAGCCACTCTGTCTGGTTCCTGTATTGCTGTCAAAAGCCTTTTGATGTGGGATGCATGCGCTACAGGTGTGCCAGCTGCCGTCATGAAATTTCTGAGGCGCCATAGGGCCCCAAAATCATGCACCACTCCAAAGGCATACCTAGAATCTGTGTAGATATTAGCTGACTTACTCTTGGCCAATTCACACGCTCTGGTTAGGGCGACCAATTCAGCAACTTGTGCTGAGTACAGTGGGCCAAGGGGTTCAGCTTCTATGATACCTTCATCATCTACAACTGCATATCCAGTGCACAAGTCTCCTGATTCTGTCTGTCTGTGACAACTACTGTCAGTGTAGAAGGTAAAGTCTACTCCTTCCTGTGGGTTGTCACTGATGTCAGGTCTTGCAGTGAAAGTTTGATTCAGGTATTCCATACAATCATGCGTATCAGTATCTGCACTAAATCCTCCTTCACCATCATTCTCATCCTCCACCCTTTGTGCCTGTCCAGGCACACTTGGCAAGTAGGTTGCAGGATTTAGTGAGCTGCATCTCTTAATGGTGATGTATACCGGGGCCATCAGGGATAATTCCCACTTTGTAAACCAAGCAGATGAGACATGCCTGGTTTGGGTGGAGTTTAGCAAGGCTGATACTGCATGCGGTGTATGGATGGTCAGGTCGTGTCTTAACACTACGTCCTCACTTTTACTTACCAACAAAGCTATCGCTGCAACACTTCGCAAGCAAGTGGGGAGAGGCCGCGCTACAGTGTCCAACTGTGCACTTTAGTAAGCTACCGGTCTGCTGGCATCACCATGTCTCTGAGTTAAGACACCTGCCGCGCACCCAGCACTTTCAGTATCGTACAATTCAAAGGGCTTCTCATAATCTGACATACCTATTGCAAGTGCCTGTGATAGACATTGTTTGAGTCTCTCAAATGTCAGTTCGGACTCATCTGTGTGAGAGATCCGTTCCGGTTTGTTCGAAGAGACCATTTCTTGCAAAGGTAAAGCCAGTACAAAGAATCCTGGAATCCAGTTTCAACAGTACCCACACATTCCAAGGAAAGTGCGGATCTGTTGCTGAGTTTGTGGCAGAGACATGTCGCGAATCGCCTGTATTCTATCAGCGGTGAGGTGTCTGTCCTTGAGTCAAGCAGTGTCCCAAATATTTGACCCTGGTCTGGCACAACTGCATCTTATCCTTTGAAACCTTGTGTCCTGTATGGGAAAGATGAAACAGAAGCTGTTTCGTGTCTTTCAAGGACGATTCGAGTGAGTCAGAACACAACAATAAGTCATCAACGTACTGTATTAGTACTGTTCCACTCTCAGGTTGAAAGGATTGTAAACAGTCATGCAAAGCCTGGGAGAAAATACTCGGGCTGTCAATGAAACCTTGGGAAGACGAGTCCAGGTGTACTGTACTCCCCTGTATGTAAAGGCAAAAAGTTATTGGCTGTCAGGGTGAATAGTGACAGAAAAAAGCAGAACAGAGGTGAATGACAGTGAAGAATTTTGCAGTAGAGGGAATTTTCATGAAGATGACAGCTGGATTGGGCACTACGAGGAATTGGCTCTCAACTATCTTGTTTATCCTCCTTAGATCCTGCACTAACCTGTAACCCCTCCCCCCGCTCTTTTTCACAGGGAAGATGGGACTATTGGCGGTGCTGGACATTCTGACTAGGATGCCCTGCTGTAGCAGCCGCTCTATGACAGGGTACACTCCTAACTCTACCTCTGGCTTCAGAGGATATTGAGGGATTTTTGGAGCTATCCTACCATCTTTTACTTGTACTACTACTGGAGCTACATTCGCCATCAATCCAGTGTCCTGTCCATCTTTGGTCCAAAGGGAACCGGTATTTGCAAGATCATTTCCTGTACATTTGATGGACACTCGTCTATAACAGTAGAATGCGACATTAGCCTTTGAGGGGTGTCTAGTATATCTTGTACTTCTTGAGCATGGTTATCAGGTATATCCAAGAAGACACCCTCAGAAGTACAATATATGACACACCGCACTTTACACAATAAGTCTCTGCTGAGTAGATTAGTCGAAGCCGATGCAGCCAGCAGAAAGAATGTTTGGTTTGCAAGGGCCCTATCGTAATCTCTGCAGGTCTGCTCAAAGGGTATTGTTGTACCGTTCCTGTTACTCCCATTGCCTAAATCATTTTTCCTGTGGTCGTTACACCTGATGTGGAATTCAACACTGACCTGGCTGCCCCTGTATCTACAAGAAATGGTAATGGTACACCAGCTACATCAACCGTGACCTCAGGTTCACTACCAAGGCTAGCAATCAACTTCACTGGCTGCAGACTACAGGTGTGGCCCAACCCCTATGGTATAGTGGGACCCTCCCACAGCGCATTGGCAGCTACGATATGTGAGGGGGGTAGCTGAGAATTTTCGGAGGTCTGCCAGTCTCTCCTTGGTGGGTACCTCCTTGTTTCCCCTGCATGTGGCTCGTAATTTCTCCTATGTGGTCCCTGATCCCAATTATGTGAATTGTAGTGTGGTTCGTATCCTGGTCTAGGGGGTCGGTATACATTATGTGTCCCTTTATTCCTACATTCCCTTGAGTAATGTGCTACCTTCTGACAATTATAACATATTACTACACGTGACGTACCATCAGGGGTCTGGGGTTTTGGCTGATGTTGTTTTGTTATAAGAGCATGTATACTTACTGTCATCCGCTTATCCCCCTGAGACTCCCTGTGCTTACTGATGTTCCAGTCGTGCTCGATAGCGGACTCTCTCAATGCAGCCACCGAGATATCTCTCCAGTTATGTAGAGAGGTTTGCACTCTTGTTCTCAGTGCCTCCTTTAACCCGTCCATTAATACAGAAACAGCTACCTCCCTATGGTGTGCATTATCTTTAATATACTCAATCCCAGTGTATCTAGCTATTTCCTGCAGTGCTCGATGGAAATATTCGGATGCCATTTCACCTTCCTTTTGTCTTATGGAGAAGATTTTATTCCATTTGACAACAGTAGGGAAATACACTCCTTGTTGCAGATTGATTTGTCGTACATTCTCCTGATTGTATTCATCAGTGAGAGGTTCCTCTGCGTCTAACTTACAATTGGTTATGAATTTTGTGGTGTCAATATTTGAGGGTAAACACACCCATAGCACTGTTTGCCAATCTTTATTTGTGGGCTCATGGGCGTTACCTAACTCTTTAACAAACTTCTGGCATCCGACTAGATCTTTTCTGGGATCGGGAAATTCTGACATAATTGACCTTAACTCTGCTCGGGACCAAGGACAATGCATGGCAATGTTCCTGATGGGAGTTACTTCCTGAGCGTCAGTCTTCCCATTGGGGACTGCAATCACCCTAAAAGGATTTAATTCAATTACATCATTCTGGTTTGACTCTATAATTGTTTCTGCATAGTGTATGGTACCGTACTTACCTGTGGACACGACCTCACTTATCCCTCCGCTAGGGGGCCTTGCTACAACTCTTGGTGGCTGGGCCGTGCCCACCTGGGTGTCCTGTATGGTGGCTTCTAGAGAGAGTGCCGATATCGTCCTGGGCTCATCTTCCTGCTCACAGTCCTGGGGAAAATTTAAAATGGGATACAACTAGTAAGGGTTAGCGTTAGTAGCAATCACTTTCTTATCCTGTACCAATGCACCATTGCTTGTAGCCACTTTCTCCCCATCAATATATGGTGGTGGTAGTGCGGTTGCCATTGTTTTCCCTCTAGATTTGGAACCTGCCACGCGAGCTAATTCACTTTGCACATCCCCCTCTTGCTGCCATAGATTTAAGCAATCTGTATGTCTAATCCTTCATTTTCTGGATTTTATTAGACATATCCTTATCCTTAAGTTCTGCAATACCTCTGGCTCAAAGCTGCCCACCCTTGGGAATGGTACCCTATCTTTGTCAGTCATACGTACCCATTCAGACAAAAAGTCTTCAGCGTGTGGACCATATTTTCCACACATAACAAACCTCGCTGACCCCTTGGGCCGCGGCTCTTCATCCTGAACCCTGGCTACCATACGTCCACCGCTTATGCAATTGGATCCCATCGCTGACTTTTTCCTTTTACGCAATCCCCAATGCACGGCACGAATAAATGGTGAAAGTTTTTAGAGCGCTTTCACCCACTCCTTCTCCGCTGAGTACCACGACTCACTCCAATAGTGACCACCGCGTACCCAGTGAGGTCCCTAATTGGTTTATATTTACTGGAAGTGTTAGGAGTGACTTACCTTTTCCAGCAAATATCCACCGCTGGAGATTTTCCTGATAGAGACCAGCGAAAACTCCCTGTGCACTTATACACAAATCACGTTTGCGTATGCTCCACACGGCGCTAATGATACTGCGACTTTACGCAAAAGCTCGTAAAAGGGGTATCAAGTTGCGCTATGTATCGCACCCACAAACATGCGGTCCAATCGCACGGTGTATAGGTACTTGTTACCTAGCTGCCGTACGACCATGAGTCGATGCACAAACTGCGACCCTCAGCCGGAGTGTAACAAAAACCTTTTTACTTCAATACTACACAATGCACAATTCCCTATTACGCTCCTTTGCAAATCTCCTCACGATTTGCGTATTTACTAACGTGAGTCAGCTGCCTCACACCGCCAAGCCTCCACTTGGTGTACCAAACGACGGGATACCGAATTCCACGGGGTTCAACTCACTCACTCCTGCTTTCACTAATTCAAATATGCTTTGTTTTTCTGTACAGAAAATTCTTTTACTCCCTTTAGGTCAGTAGCTTTATTCCAGAGGTGCTTACAGTTTTGAAACTAAATTTTAGCGTAACCTGTTTTTGAAATCAGATAGTTATTTGCTATTGTATTAAATGTCTACTATCCCACCTTAATTGAACAAATATTGT
The DNA here is from genome assembly GCF_028390025.1 of Pseudophryne corroboree. Classification (NCBI taxonomy): domain Eukaryota; kingdom Metazoa; phylum Chordata; class Amphibia; order Anura; family Myobatrachidae; genus Pseudophryne; species Pseudophryne corroboree. The sequence goes on along the minus strand of NC_086453.1, from coordinate 248,434,093 downwards.
GTGGTTTTATTATGCGCACACAACCCTACGCAAACTTGCGTAAATACGCAACTGTGCGTACCCCTATGCCACGTGTGCGGCCTTGCGCCACGTGCATGTTTTTGTACGCTGTCCTCACATTCTGTACCACGTGTACCAATGTGCGTACACGATAACACAAATCACACAACTCTATAAATGTGAGCACTGCTAACTATACTCACTCACAAGCACAACCGCTTGTTCTGTGTAATCTTTAACGACTGGGCCAGATCTGCGTGCTGTGCTTTATTTTTACTTCCTTAAATACTTTTATTTCAAATTTAAACTATATAGCAACAAATGTATCTGATTTCACACAGATCTAAACAAATCTAGCAATCTAAATCTTGCGGCAACAATGTGAGAGGGTATGCAAAGTATCGGTGCCCTTTGTGTACGCTTTTGGCTCCAAAAAAAATATAATTCACAGATTTGTAAATAGCTTTTTTCCTGTTTTACGGGTTCTATCAGCACCTCTGCAGACCAGACAGAGCAGACGCAATCTAACAGCACACAAATAGGATTTTCAGCACATTCACCGACCAGGAAAACCAGGAAACTTTCCGCCCTTTGCTGATAGATTAAGTCTGCTATGACCTGTTAGGCTGTGAGCATGTGAAAACTGGATCGAGCTCCCAATTGTAAATGCCGGTTTACATACAGGACTTAAAGCAACACTTTAAAAGACATTTAATACACTTTAAATGGAGCCGCTGCGGCAGCTGTAATTAATCCTTAGCCTACGTACTTTTTACACCATTAGCATACAAAGCCCTGTACCATGTACGCACTTTGCGTACTAACACCGCGCTGGCTGTACAAAGTACACGCAGCGCGTACACACCCAAAGTTACTCCGTGAACACTTAGAAGTTACACGTGTGACAGTAATACACTTTAAATCTTAGCAGGGGAAGGAAACATGACACCAGATTGTATTTAAAATGCCAGGTTCCGACACACCATCATATAATTACCGAAAGTGGGTTACAATAACAAAACAATACAATACACTAGAATAATGGCTACAGTCAATGGTACATACGTGTTCGGTTTCGCCTGTGCTTCCCAGTCTGGTCCTCAATCATCAAGGTAGATTACCTTCAGAGTCTGTGTCTAGCCGGGCATGCAGCTGGCTCTTTTATACAATATTCCAAAACCTAACACAATGGATACTGTAATCTCTTTGTCCATTGGACACAGGGATGGTCATTTACTGTACAGGAGAGGTCATAGGTTGGTTTGAATAGGTGGGCGATGTCTGTTCCAGGTGCACTTGCAGGTGGTTTCCTCTGGGTTCCCGTCGCATACCAAATGTACAGTAAACACAGTTAATATTTATATTCTGCTCCTGCGCATAACTATTCGCAGGAGCGTGCGATTTTCTGCAAACCAACACCGGAATATTGCCCTTAAAATACCCTACAGCTGGAAACCAAACACCGCCTTATAACCTTGTTCTGTCCCCTCCTATCCTGTAAAGGTGAATCCATTTGTTCTGATACCATTTAAACTATTATAACTTGCTGGTGTGATGCAGGGATACTATGTGTACATTGTGCACTATTTGGATTAAATATGTAATGTTTTTTTATGGCTTTTCCATGCAACTACAAACACTACCGTAAATACTCATACCACGCGCTAATACGCAGGACCACGGGAGCGACCATACGCAATTTGCGAATATGTGCACACACGCCAGAATAAGTACGCGCACGGAGGCCATCTGTGTGTAGTTTGTACGTGATGTGTGTACTGCAATATTTTTCGACTTCGACAGCACCCTTACAGTGCTGGTTGTCACTTTGCCAACTGTTTATTGCTGTGTTTTTGACACAGTTCCAAACTGTGTGTGTGGATAGGGGGCGCCAAATTACTGCCAAAAAATCCTAGTTTCTGCCCTGCTAGCAGTAGTTCCTATATGTAGTTATGGTAGTTATAGTAGAGGCCTAGACCATGCTCTCTATAATATTTAGCCAAGCCACTATGATGGCTGGTCACACTACATAAACATGCGCCCTTACCACTGCATTCCCATGGTGGGCCTTTCATGCCCCAATCTGACACTGCATTTACTGTAGGTTGATTAGTATCTTGCAGTCTATGCTTCTAAAAATCAGTGTTGAAAATTGTTGTAGCTCAAGCTACAGTAATGTACAAATACAAATATTTCACATGAAAAAGTTATTTTCTTCTCCTGACATACAAAGTAAGGGAAAAGGGAAAGAAAGGGATCTGTCTTTGGTGCACAAAAATTTAAAATATAACTTTTAATTGTTTCCGTTAAAATTGACAATGACACATTGAAGGAGGCGTGGGAAAAAGTTTTAACGCAATGTTCTCTAGACCTGATAGGAATTCTCATAAAACATGATGAAATAACACTGACTAAATGCAATCAAGAAATCACATCCTTAGGTGAAAAATTAAAGCATGAAGGCCTAGAGAAATTTCAGAAAGTCTATGGGAAACACAAGAAGGAGATTGAGCAATATGAAAAAATGATCATGGAGAGGAAGAGAAACAAAATGCAAAGAGACAAAAATGACTGTTCCAACAATAAAGTCTTCAAATGAAGAACAAGACCTTCCAAGCCGGATTCTGAGAATCATCTCAATTACACCACATCTGATATAGATTTGTCAGAAGGCGAAGGATCAAGTGTGAATAACTTTCAGAGAGAACGGGGTTTTTTAGGACAAACACCCAGGCACTTCAAAATAAATACAATTACAAAAGGACAAGGAGGGGGCAAGGGAACCAGAAGGAAAAGGGAAGAACGAGATTGGGGAGAGGAACCACGAGAGAGACGAAATTACAGGAAGTAAAGTCTGAACAAACAGACGCCTTAAAAATCATCAATTTATCAACCAGGACTCTCACCCCTAATCAAATAAAGCTCCTAAATAAGGGATTATCTTTTTACCTCAGAGGAGATTTGATTGCTTTGAGTGTGAGAAAGACTTAAACCTTTTCACACACAAAATACTTTAAAAAAAGTTTTTCGCAAATTCTATCAAGGAAAAGGATAGAAATAGCACCACATCTTTGATGGGGAACCAATTGGAACTTGATCTGTCTAATTAAGATCAATTGGCGATCTCTCTATTAGAGGAATTACAGAGAGAGGGGGAGGTGGATCCACTGACACATCAATCCCGATCTCAAACAACAATTAAAAAGAAATCAACCTTCTTCCCGGATTTCTCAATATGCCCTCCTGTGAAAGTTTTTCTTGACCTGGTGTTAAGGGATTTAGACAGTTTACAAGAACGTGGACTCTCAAATGGCTGTTGTGATAACCTTACAAAGGAATAAAGACAAGCTCTAAGGGAAATGGAACAATGGCAGGATGTGATCATTAAACCCTCTGATAAGGGGGGGAATATTGTACTTTGGCCCCGCGAGGAGTATATAGAAGAATTATCCAGACAGTTACAAGATCAAAGATGCTATAAGCGCCTAATATTTAATCCTACTAGCAATTACAAGAATTTGTATGATAAAATTATACTGGATGCATATCAGGAGGGTGTCATAACCACTCAAGATAAGGAATTTCTCAAAGTTGAGAATCCCAGAACCCCTACCCTATATTTGCTGCTTAAATTGCATAAAGACCAACACAAGCCACCTTGCAGACAGATTGTATCAGGAATAAGCAGCCTAACTGAAAAAGCCAGCATTTTCGTTGACCATCATCTCAGAAATCATGTTATGACTCTGCCCTCATATGTTCGCGACACCTTAGACGTACTTATGAAGATACAGGACATCACGCTGCCAACAGGTGCATGGTTGGTAAGCTGTGATGTCGAGAGTCTGTACACTAGTATAGACCACGAAGCAGGAATTAAAGCCTCTGAATACTTCCTAAATATGAACACCGAACGAGACTTTAATGATTTCATCCTGACTCTTCTGAGATTTGTCTTGATCAAAAATTATTTTGTTTGCAATGAGGCCCACTATCTCCAGGTACGAGGTACTGCAATAAGGACCACGTGTGCCCCCACTTATGCAAACCTCTACCTGGGATGGTGGGAGAAGGAACATGTCTTCACAGAGGAGAATGACATCTATACGGAGCGTATTATCATCTGGCTCCGATTCATAGATGACATTCTAATACTGTGGGAAGGGCACAAAGATATCCTGGAGGAATTCATCTTGAAACTAAATAACAATTCACTCAACCTTAAACTAACCTCAGAAATGAGTCAAAAAGAGGTACTCTTCCTGGACCTCAAGATTAAGATGGAGGACGATGGTATGTTATCAACTGATCTGTATAGAAAAGAAACTGCTACAAATAGCATTTTACATGCCAGCAGCTCACATCTACCATCTACCATTAAGGGGGTTCCTAAAGGTGAATTTCTGAGAACAAAGAGGAATTGCTCCAATCCTCATGTCTTTAGGGAACGGTGTAATGAACTCACCCATAGATTTAAAGCAAAAGGATACAGCAGAAAAATGGTACGAGAAGCCAAAATACAAACACCATAGAACCAGAGATTCACTATTGATCCATAATCAGGTGAAAAAACAACAGCAAGATAGTGATGGTCCCAGATTTATTGGTACTTTCAATACAGAATGGAGACTGATCTTAGAGACCCTACAGAAACATTGGCATGTCCTCATGATGGACAATGACCTCTGTAAAATCTTACCCAAAGAAGTTCAGGTTAGTTGGCGACGATCTAGAAGTCTTAAGGACACACTGGTGAGTAGTCACCTTACGAAAGTGACTAAAAGCCTTTACAACACAACAGGCTCTTTTAGATGTAAAACCTGTAAAGCCTGCCAGTATATGGTTGAAACGAAATCCTTCCAGTACAAATTTCGGAAAACATGGTATATAAAAGATTACCTAGACTGTCGAACTATGGGAGTAGTGTACCATCTCCAATGCCCTTGTGGCAAAAAATACATAGGTAAGACAACAAGACCTTTGAAACAGAGGATCCTCGAGCATGTTGGCTCCATCAGGAATGCGAGAAAAGACCAAGCAAGATTCCAGACACTTACACCTGTGGCCAGTCATTTCTTGAGATTTCATGACAGTTCTCCAAATGAACTGAAGATTTTTGCTATGGAAAAAAATTCTCTGGGCATCAGAGGAGGAGACTTGGATGGTGAACTCCTACAAAAAGAAACTAGGTGGATATTTCTCCTAAATACAATGACACCTAATGGTATAAATGAAAACAACAGCTATCAACCTTTTCTCTAAATAAGTATAATACACAATGAATTCTCCTCAAAATGATCTCGGACTTCTTTTCATCCATCTTTTTCCCTTTCTTTGTGATGATCAAATTCATCTGGAAAGGCAGAGAAATGGAAGATTCTACTTTATCTCTATGCAAAAGTTAAAAATTATGATCTCAGGCCTCTTAATTAAATTGGATAAGGAGATATATTACAAAGACCCATATTAAAGGGGCCTTGGAAGATTATCGAAAAACAAAGGGTTTAATCCACCTGGATATGAAAAATTTATCTGAAGTGAAAGCAGATACTCTCTCTTGTAAGGAAAATCTACCAGGGAATTAGAATACTTAGCAAGTACAGAAGATATGGTCATCATAGAGTAAACTGATTAATGCTTTGATGTTAATGGATAAAATACATACTTACCTTAGGACGCATCAATCTACCTGGGAATAAAGGGTCTATTTATAAGATCAATAGGAGATTTCAGAACGAACATCTAGGAAATATGGAGGGTATTTAACTATCATGTGAAATAGGAACATACATTTACCATTTTACCTTAAGGCCCCTTAACAACATATTTTATAGTTTACAGTATAATGAACCATCCTATAACAAGAATACATACTTACCTTTTAATTCTGAGGTTCTTTAATCGTAACACATTTTTCTGATAAATCACCACATCTATGTGTGCATGAGTGCATCATCAGTTACAATGAATATACATACAATTACCTACAAAGGTTAATTAATAGGAAAGGATTAATACAAATTAATTTATAAGTTAGATATACACATATAGACCAGGTGATCATCAATTGATTTAAACCTAGGGATTAGCTTTTTACTTAATTCCTAATATTGGGTACATGTATATATTTCTTCCTAGAAGTACTTTCTTGTATACCATTATATATATATATATATATATATATATATATTTATTTTTCTCCTTACTTCCCTTCCTTTTTTCCTTTTTTCGTTTTCACTTTTTAGCACTTTTTTCTTTGCAGTGATACACCATTTTTGGTTCTACTTGTTAGTCACTACTACCACATATCTCACCAGTGAACCTTATCACATTATTAATATGTAAGGCATTACGATCATTCATATTCTCTATATAATAGATACACATAGCACATTTCACTTATAATATGCGCAAATTTCATTCCTATATTGATCTGAGTTTCTCCCTTTCCCTTATATTATCTTATTCAGAGAAAATACTTTCCTTCTCTTTTTCCAGCACACGCACAGTACCATGATACACCAATTGTTATTACAGTATATGACACAAATTCACTTTGGCACATTTATTTTATTAGAATCACTGATTAATTAAAATGAGAAATATATATGCTCTGTAAAATTTAATAAAGAAAATTCAGGAAACTATATAATAATCACAATCTCCTATATATTAGCCCTGTGACTCTGTGCCTGCATTTCTAACGCTGGGTGGAGTCACAGACCAGACCTGGGCGGACTTAGCAGCTCCTGGCCTGCCCCATGTCAGCACAGCACACACCACTAGCAGAAGGGACCAGCAGCCAGACACACCATTACCTGCCACAAGCCAGCAGTGCACTGACGCCCCTGACTGCCAGGTAAGCATGGAGACCCAGACACCCTCACCCCACCCCTCCCCTGCAAACACCCACACCCACCTTACCCACCACGGCGGGACACACAGCGGCAACCGAGCCCGCCGCTAGCCCCCCCTACCATCTGTAAGAGTGCTGCCGCGGCCACACATTCACGTCTAACACCCAGCCCTCACACACCGGCCCCACACACCGCTCCCCACTACCGATGCACACAGACTCACGGAGGCAGACCACACCGGACACCCAGGCTACCTCACTACCACGCCAGCTCCCATTCACGGAGGTGGACAACACCCGACAGCCAGCCTACCACAGCAGCTCCCTCCGCCCTTCACCCGAAGCTGTCTTCCGGCGGACGACAGGAGCGCACACAGCGCTCACCTCCTCTCCCCTACCGCTGCACACCCTGTTTCACAGAGGAGGCCCACAACAGACCGCAAGCCTCCCTCACTACCACGCCAGCTCCGCCTCTGTGAGCCCCGTCACCCGCATCTGTCTGCGTGCGGCCGCCAGCCCTTTCGCCACTCCGCCATCACCCAGCACAATCCTTCAAACAACACCTTCCCCATCCACCCCCTCCCCACCATCATCAGCCACACAAGAATATATGTGGACTATATAGGAGCCAGCAGCAGCGCTCCCCTCCCCTTCTACACCTTGGGAGGAAGGCTGATATTGGTGGAGGAGGGGGGGGGGATAACTTGATGGCTGCTATTGTGCTGGAAGGGGGGGAAGTGGACTAATAAAGGGGGGAAGATGACTGATATTGGGGGAGCGGGATGGATTATATTATGGGGGGGGGTGCCCATCTATTATTGTGTGCCTCTTGCCAGGGTGCGGGTGCCGCAGGATACTGCTGCCATGGGAGCCACATTTTTTTTATACCTGCCGCTGGGGACTACAGTGCCAACAGCCCAGTCTCCCCCACCCAGGCAGCTGCGGGTGACGATAATGTGGACGTCCACAGTGTCCCGACATTCTGATGATGGGGCCTCCCGGTACAGTGTGGAACGGAGTCCCCTCTATTATACACTTTGTACAGGGGTAGTGGGGAGCCCTGGAACCTTAACTGTGGACCCCATCATTACATCACTGTGTGTCCGTAGCACACCTGCAAACCAAAACATGGTGGGGGGGTTTGCACACCACTCTGTTACCCCTGTCTGTCACGGCATGGTGGGGAAGCTGCCTGTACTACGCAAACACCATACATCATCACTACACAACACTGTTAACTTACCCACACACACAACCACTTAACCCTCTACAATTACACGGCAACACCTACAGTACCTTCCAGACCCTCCACAATACTGCACACCACCACACTTCACCTACTACACACCCACCTCCCTCTCTATACTGCCCATGCATTCTGTCAACCCATTAACACAACAATCTGCCCACAATGGACCCGTCCCACACACAACCAAGAACATGCAAATTCATGTCCCCCCCCCACCCCCACCCCCTCACACTTACACACACACACACACACACACACACCACAATACCCCACACAAAGCTCACAAAACATACAACACACAGCCATGCCCCCTTACAACAAACTCATCCTACAACACACACATACAACTCCTACAACTATCACACCTCCTATAACCTCACCCAGCCCTCACCCCTACACCAATTTATACACTGACCACACCACATCCTCCCTCCAAACTCACTCACCAGAGGCCCCCAAACACACCACATTTTATACACCAAACACAATTCATGTACCACTTGCACAACAAACTACAGTCCACACATTGTTCCTTTACCCCCCACCACAATCCACCATGCAATACATACAACACCTACCAAATACACACTATGACCCTCAACAATGATTATTACTACCCTACAACACTACCCCTCTACCCTACAAACACACACATGCACTACAGACGGATTTCTACGCACACTCCACACATTCTACTTCACACACCCTACCACCAGTCAACAAAATCCACTACTTTCCACACCCTACACACACCCAATCACAACACACCCTCACCAACAACTCATTACTACTAAGACCCTACTGCTGTTCAACCTACTTTCTAATTCCTACCACTACCCCCATCCCTCACCCCTACAACAATTCATACAGAGCCAGACACTCACCCCCACTCTATCCACAGGCACCATACATCACAACCCTACTCTTTTCATTAACCCCACACACACACCAACTCGCCACTACAACATAACACTGCAACACCCCCATTCCCTTACACAGCCGACACAACCCTGCACAACACCACACTACTTCCAATACACACCCACCTCCCTCTCTATACACCCCATTAATTATGACAAACCATCACCCCACCTATTAGCCCACAACATTTCAACTATCACTACCACCCGCCCACATGCCAATTGCTGCTCCCCACCACAAACTCCCATCCACACACCACAATATATTACACACAACACTCTACAGAAAACCCACACCTATGCCACCTTACAACAACAACTGTCACAAACACACACATACAACTCCAACACCTCATAACCCCTAACCCCTACACCAACTCATACACTCCCCACACCACATCCACCCTCCAAACTCACTGTACTAACCATTGCATGCCCTTTGTCCGTGCAATATTTAACCACTCACACAATTATGATTGGATGTAATACTCCATATAATAAAAATATTGCATGCCACAAGGGTGTGCTAGGGTTAAGGGGGCGTAGCCCCTTACGACGGTGTGAAGAGCGCCCGTAGGGCGCGATGAATCACCTAGTTCCTATATATATAACCAATTCCACTATTTATAATTATGAGTTCATATATATTGTTATTTTAGCAATATTGGGCCATTGAGGCCTACATTGTAATATATGTGACTATCTCACATGTGCAAACTTCCTCTTTGGTAGGAGTGTGATTATAGATACAATAGAGTAACAAGGAATAGATCATTCCAATGCATTATGAATAATATACATATACACATACATCACCAATATAGCAATAATATATAATAATTTTTTAAATATGGTCTAATATTTTTATTTAACAACATAAAATATACATATATCAATTGTAAGGTAATATCCTAGTATGTAATTATTCAAGTGCATATTAAGGTTCTTAAGGATAACAATTCATGTACTATTTGATGCTTTTCATATAAACTATTGGACAAACCTAGGCTGATTGTGGAACGGATGTTTGAACATTCCCCTTTAAGTGATAGACATTGCTCTCTGGATACAGCGTAAATAGCCTAATATTATAAGGGAAAAAAAAATCTACTATATGTGAGGATTGATGTCTTCCTATAGGTAAACAAGCCACAGTGGGAGATTATATTATAATTCTCTACACTCTGAATGGCATTATGAACCTTATTCTTTACAAGTATACCTAATTCCAATGGATCGTAACAGACAATTAAGTTTGATTTCCCCGCGGGACACAATGATTGGCAGCGGTCGGAATAAAAGGGTACTCCAGTAACGGCCTCGGGTTACCCTGACGAAGCTAATGTGAAACGTATGTAGGACCTGAGCGTCCTACGTGTCTGCTTCTCCTGTCTAAAATTATAAAGAAATGTATTAGAGATTTAATGTGTTCACTATAGAAGAATGTATAGCCAAGTTTCAGTATCTTATGATTATAACGGGCAATTGTGAAGTGATAGAGACTCGGACATTAGGTCCATTTCCGTGTGAGCCAGATTACATAATATATATGCGGCACGGACACGGGCTCGGATAGGCAATTTACATGCGGTATTTGAAATAATATACCGGCCGGAGTGTAATACAGGCTACTTATATATATAAGTGCTAGTCATTACTGAAGTACAGATTCATTATAATAGAATTGTCAGACATCAATGTCTATATATTAACAACACATGAACTCCGTCTAAGGGATTTGTACATGTAATCGGCTCCTATCACCTGATCACAGAGTTACTTTACCAGATCCTAATTAAAGAATTACTGACAATCACGGCGCCTTCATTAATGTGTATATTAATGCCATCATGAATCACACATCCGGGTGAAGGGTGAACAACTTGATCAGTTACAACAGATTTCAGTAGCCATCTAAATACAGCTCAGCCGCGGAGTGCCTGTCACATACCTGACCGCAGCTTAATATTAATGGACCTCGGATAGAAACTTAATGAAGTCAGTGTACTCACATTAGTTGAGCATTGGTGGGAATTAAATCCATCTATATACATACTTACTATGTTGTGAATTCCTTCTATATAAGATCACCCCATACTCTGTGTAAACAACAAAGTGCTATTTATATACTATACTCATCCCCTTTTTGATGAGTATAAACTTTACTGAATTATCATTGAAGCAAATCTCTAGCTATATAATATAGCAATGAAGAGATTGATGCCCATGAATAACAACTCTACCCTCTGGGATTCCAAGTATAAGAATTCTTTCTATCAAAACAATACAGGAGGTAGAGCCGAACACCTGACACTATAAGTGAGAGGTGAATCAATATATAACTCACACATGAGAAGTACCACAGGATCACCCCCCCCCCCCCGATATATAATAAGCCTGACACTATATGTGAGAGGTGATATCATAGTACACCAATAATAGATAACTGTGTACAATAATTGTGAATTCAATGTGAGATCCTATGGTACGAGTTAGACACCTGACACTATAAGTGAGAGGTGAACTAGCACCGTAGTGCAATATCCAAAGTATATATAATACGCCTGACACTATAAGTGAGAGGTGATATCTAGAGATGTGCACCGGAAATTTTTCGGGTTTTGTGTTTTGGTTTTGGGTTTGGTTCCGCGGCCGTGTTTTGGGTTCGAACGCGTTTTGGCAAAACCTCACCGAATTTTTTTGTCGGATTCTGGTGTGTTTTGGATTCGGGTGTTTTTTTCAAAAAACCCTAAAAAACAGCTTAAATCATAGCATTTGGGGGTCATTTTGATCCCAAAGTATTATTAACCTCAATAACCATAATTTCCACTCATTTTCAGTCTATTCTGAACACCTCACACCTCACAATATTATTTTTAGTCCTAAAATTTGCACCGAGGTCGCTGGATGGCTAAGCTAAGCGACCCAAGTGGCCGACACAAACACCTGGCCCATCTAGGAGTGGCACTGCAGTGTCACGCAGGATGGCCCTTCCAAAAAATACTCCCCAAACAGCACATGACGCAAAGAAGAAAAAAAAGAGGCGCAATGAGGTAGCTGTGTGAGTAAGCTAAGCGACCCTAGTGGCCGACACAAACACCTGGCCCATCTAGGAGTGGCACTGCAGTGTCACGCAGGATGGCCCTTCCAAAAAACACTCCCCAAACAGCACATGACGCAAAGAAAAATTAAAGAAAAAAGAGGTGCAAGATAGAATTGTCCTTGGGCCCTCCCACCCACCCTTATGTTGTATAAACAGGACATGCACACTTTAACCAACCCATCATTTCAGTGACAGGGTCTGCCACACAACTGTGACTGAAATGACGGGTTGGTTTGGACCCCCACCAAAAAAGAAGCAATTAATCTCTCCTTGCACAAACTGGCTCTACAGAGGCAAGATGTCCCCCTCATCATCATCCTCCGATTCATCACCGTGTACATCCCCCTCCTCGCAGATTATCAATTCGTCCCCACTGGAATCCACCATCTCAGCTCCCTGTGTACTTTGTGGAGGCAATTGCTGCTGGTCAATGTCTCCACGGAGGAATTGATTATAATTCATTTTAATGAACATCATCTTCTCCACATTTTCTGGAAGTAACCTCATACGCCGATTGCTGACAAGGTGAGCGGCGGCACTAAACACTCTTTCGGAGTACACACTTGTGGGAGGGCAACTTAGGTAGAATAAAGCCAGTTTGTGCAAGGGCCTCCAAATTGCCTCTTTTTCCTGCCAGTATACGTACGGACTGTCTGACGTGCCTACTTGGATGCGGTCACTCATATAATCCTCCACCATTCTTTCAATGGAGAGAGAATCATATGCAGTGCCAGTAGACGACATGTCCGTAATCGTTGGCAGGTCCTTCAGTCCGGAGCAGATGTCAGCATCAGCAGTCGCTCCAGACAGCCCTGCATCACCGCCAGCGGGTGGGCTCGGAATTCTGAGCCTTTTCCTCGCACCCCCAATTGCGGGAGAATGTGAAGGAGGAGCTGTTGACCGATCAAGTTCCACTTGACTTGATAATTTTCCCACCAGCAGGTCTTTGAACCCCTGCAGACTTGTGTCTGCCGTAAAGAGAGATCCAACGTAGGTTTGAAATCTAGGATCGAGCACGGTGGCCAAAATGTAGTGCTCTGATTTCAACAGATTGACCACCCGTGAATCCTTGTTAAGCGAATTAAGGGCTCCATCCACAAGTCCCACATGCCTAGCGGAATCACTATGTCTTAGCTCCTCCTTCAATGTCTCCAGCTTCTTCTGCAAAAGCCTGATGAGGGGAATGACCTGACTCAGGCTGGCAGTGTCTGAACTGACTTCACGTGTGGCAAGTTCAAAAGGTTGCAGAACCTTGCACAACGTTGAAATCATTCTCCACTGCGCTTGAGACAGGTGCATTCCACCTCCTTTGCCTATATCGTGGCCAGATGTATAGGCTTGAATGGCCTTTTGCTGCTCCTCCATCCTCTGAAGCATATAGAGGGTTGAATTCCACCTCGTTACCACTTCTTGCTTCAGATGATGGCAGGGCAGGTTCAGGCGTTTTTGGTGTTGCTCCAGTCTTCTGTACGTGGTGCCTGTACGCCGAAAGTGTCCCGCAATTCTTCTGGCCACCGACAGCATCTCTTGCACGCCCCTCTCGTTTTTTAAATAATTCTGCGCCACCAAATTCAAGGTATGTGCAAAACATGGGACGTGCTGGAATTTGCCCAGATATAATGCACGCACAATATTGCTGGCGTTGTCCGATGCCACAAATCCACAGGAGAGTCCAATTGGGGTAAGCTATTCAGCGATGATCTTCCTCAGTTGCCGTAAGAGGTTTTCAGTTGTGTGCGTATTCTGGAAAGCGGTGATACAAAGCGTAGCCTGCCTAGGAAAGAGTTGGCGTTTGCGAGATGCTGCTACTGGTGCCGCCGCTGCTGTTCTTGCGGCGGGAGTCAATACATCTACCCAGTGGGCTGTCACAGTCATATAGTCCTGAGTCTGCCCTGCTCCACTTGTCCACATGTCCGTGGTTAAGTGGACACTGGGTACAACTGCATTTTTTAGGACACTGGTGAGTATTTTTCTGAGGTCTGTGTACATTTTCGGTATCGCCTGCCTAGAGAAATGGAACCTAGATGGTATTTGGTACCTGGGACTCAGTACCTCAATCAAGTCTATAGTTGGCTCTGAAGTAATGATGGATACCGGAACCACGTTTCTCACCGCCCAGGATGCCAAGGCCTCAGTTATCCGCTTTGCAGCAGGATGACTGCTGTGATATTTCATCTTCCTCGCAAAGGACTGTTGGACAGTCAATTGCTTGGTGGAAGTGGTAAAAGTGGTCTTACGACTTCCCCTCTGGGATGACCATCGACTCCCAGCAGCAACAACAGCAGCGCCAGCAGCAGTAGGCGTTACACTCAAGGATGCATCGGAGGAATCCCAGGCAGGAGAGGACTCGTCAGAATTGCCAGTGACATGGCCTGCAGGACTATTGGCATTCCTGGGGAAGGAGGAAATTGACACTGAGGGAGTTGGTGGGGTGGTTTGCGTGAGCTTGGTTACAAGAGGAAGGGATTTACTGGTCAGTGGACTGCTTCCGCTGTCGCCCAAAGTTTTTGAACTTGTCACTGACTTATGATGAAAGCGCTGCAGGTGACGTATAAGGAAGGATGTTCCGAGGTGGTTAACGTCCTTACCCCTACTTATTACAGCTTGACAAAGGCAACACACGGCTTGACACCTGTTGTCCGCATTTCTGTTGAAATACTTCCACACTGAAGAGCTGATTTTTATGGTATTTTCACCAGGCATGTCAATGGCCATAATCCTCCCACGGACAACAGGTGTCTCCCCGGGTGCCTGACTTAAACAAACCACCTCACCATCAGAATCCTCCTTGTCAATTTCCTCCCCAGCGCCAGCAACACCCATATCCTCCTCATCCTGGTGTACTTCAACACTGACATCTTCAATCTGACTATCAGGAACTGGACTGCGGGTGCTCCTTCCAGCACTTGCAGGGGGCGTGCAAATGGTGGAAGGCGCATGCTCTTCACGTCCAGTGTTGGGAAGGTCAGGCATCGCAACCGACACAATTGGACTCTCCTTGTGGATTTGTGATTTCGAAGAACACACAGTTCTTTGCTGTGCTTTTGCCAGCTTAAGTCTTTTCATTTTTCTAGCGAGAGGCTGAGTGCTTCCATCCTCATGTGAAGCTGAACCACTAGCCATGAACATAGGCCAGGGCCTCTGCCGTTCCTTGCCACTCCGTGTGGTAAATGGCATATTGGCAAGTTTACGCTTCTCCTCCGACGATTTTAATTTAGATTTTTGAGTCCTTTTTTTACTGATCTTTTGTGTTTTGGATTTTACATGCTCTGTACTATGACATTGGGCATCGGCCTTGGCAGACGACGTTGATGGAATTTCATCATCTCGGCCATGACTAGTGGCAGCAGCTTCAGCACGAGGTGGAAGTGGATCTTGATCTTTCCCTATTTTTGGAACCTCAACATTTTTGTTCTCCATATTTTAATAGGCACAACTAAAAGGCACCTCAGGTAAACAATGGAGATGGATGGATACTAGTATACTTATGGATGACGAGTGACTGACGACACCGAGGTAGCCACAGCTGTGGACTACCGTACTGCGTCTGCTAGTATAGAGATGATAATTAATGATATAAAAAAAATATATATATAACTACTGTAGGTATATATAATATAATGACGGACCTGGTGGACACTGTCAGCAGACTGCTAAACTACTAGTATGAAGAAGATAGAAAAAAAAAACCCACCACAGGTAGGTAGGTATACAATTATGGACGAGTGACGACACAGAGGTAGGTACAGCCGTGGCCTACCGTACTGCGTCTGCTAGTATAGATAATATACTAAATATATTACTACTGTAGGTATATAATATAATGACGGACCTGGTGGACACTGTCAGCAGACTCCTAAACTACTAGTATGAAGAAGATAGAAAAAAAAACCCCACCACAGGTAGGTATACAATTATGGACGAGCACTGACGACACAGAGATAGCCACAGCCATGGACTACCGTACTGCGTCTGCTAGTATAGATAATATACTAAATATATTACTACTGTAGGATTATAATGACGGACCTGGTGGACACTGTCAGCAGACTCCTAAACTACTAGTATGAAGAAGATAGAAAAAAAAACCCCACCACAGGTAGGTAGGTATACAATTATGGACGAGCACTGACGACACAGAGATAGCCACAGCCGTGGACTACCGTACTGCGTCTGCTAATATAGAGATGATAAAGATGATAGAGATGAATATATAAAACTGGTGGTCACTATCAGCAAAACTCTGCACTGTACTGAGTACTCCTAATGCTCCCCAAAATTAGTAAATCAAGTGTCTCTCTAATCTATTCTAAACGGAGAGGACGCCAGCCACGTCCTCTCCCTATCAATCTCAATGCACGTGTGAAAATGGCGGCGACGCGCGGCTCCTTATATAGAATCCGAGTCTCGCGAGAATCTGACAGCGGGATGATGACGTTCGGGCGCGCTCGGGTTAACCGAGCAAGGCGGGAGGATCCGAGTCTGCTCGGACCCGTGCAAAAAAGGCTGAAGTTCGGGCGGGTTCGGATTCCGAGGAACCGAACCCGCTCATCTCTAGTGATATCTTAGTACACCAACAATAGATAACTGTGTACAATAATTGGGAATTCAATGTGAGATCCTATGGTACGAGTTAGACACCTGACACTACAAGTGAGAGGCGAACTGACACTGTAGTGTGATATCCTAAGCAAGAGGATTAACATCTGATAATTTGTACAAAGAGGCATCATACTATTATACTGAGATTTGCATATCAGTAAAATTTATATAGGGATCTGATATTTCGAATAAAAGGTATATTATAACTATATGTTTACAAGGATCTATACATAGATCCTACACACCAATGAGAGGTAGGCCACATAAACTAATGTGTGATTGATCTTGGAAGTCTAAGTGAATCGTAACACATTACGAAACACAGGAACAATGTGTTACATTTTTTAAGATTGTAACATATGTTCCAGTTATAGAGTCCGGGCTTTGTGCCAGAAACATTTTTCTAAACATTAAAGTGCTAGAATCATTCTTCTAAATATTGAAGTAATTATTTGAACACAATTGTGTCTATGTGGAATATAAATATGAAATAATTATAAAACAATACTGACACATATCAAGACAGTGATTTAATAGAACAGACACCAAACAGATGCTCAGTTTTTTTAACAAATTTATTTTTATTTGATCTTTTTCTTCTGTAATTCACAGTGTTGACATACTTTCACATATCTGTTATTTGTGGTTTTAATATTTTGCATACTAGCTAATCAGTAGAACACGTTACAATACATTGTTATATTCAATTTTAACGGAAACAATTAAAAGTTATATTTTAAATTTTTGTGCACCAAAGACAGATCCTTTTCTTTCCCTTTTCCCTTACTTTGTATTATAATATGATCTGTGGTAGCACCCCCTTGAAAATATGAGCAATTGATGAGATACAGAAATTAGGGGCCTTTTCTACATTTTCCTTTCCTGTGCAACTGACTCCCCCTTTCCCCCCTTTTTCCCCTTTTTTTGTGACAAATCTCCTGAGATACAGTAAGCACAGAAGTCACATGTGTTATTCAGAGGGGTGATGGGGGGGGGGGGGGGGGGGGGGGGGGCATTCATTAATCATTGACATGCCTGGATACTATTCTGACAATACCGATACATTTAATAAAACTGTAAGGCTTGTGTCTGCAAATTTTTGAGAAATATACTTATAAGGGCTGTTAATGAACTATGGAGACACAATAAATTGGGATTTGTAACTGTCTGTTTTTTTCCCGGCATCAGGAAAAAACTACTGGATGAATTTAGATTGAGTTTTCACTATCGTTAGCTTAGTGACCCAGAAAGAAACTGAGGTATGTATGATCTCGATGTGACATCAGGAAGAGTAACAATTAAGGAAAACCAAATACTTGACACTCAGCACACTGAAAGTTGGTGTTGCAATCATGCTTCTGTGGAACTTGACTCCATCCAAGTCAGGCCATGGAACCCGACTTAAAGTGACTGCTCTGTAGAGGAACTTAATTGAGACAGAGATTCTAATGGGATGTGGCGCAGGTAAGACTGTGTTTATACTAGAGATGTGTGGCGGACACTTTTCGGGTTTTGGTTTTGGATCTGGATTATTTTGAAAAAAACATAAAAACAGCTAAAATCACAGAATTTGGGGGTAATTTTGATCCTACAGTATTATTGACCTCAATACCATTAATTTCCACTCATTTCCAGTCTATTCTGAACAGCTCACACATCACAATATTGTTTTTAGGCCTAAAGGTTGCACCGAGGTAGCTAAATCACTAAGCTACAGTAAGCGACACAAGTGGACGGCACAAACACCTGGCCCATCTAGGAGTGGCACTGCAGTAGCAGACAGGATGGCACTTTTAAAAACAAGGCCCCAAAGAGCACATCATGCAAAGAAAAAAAAGAGGAGCAAGATGGAATTGTCCTTGGGCCCTCTCACCCACACTTATGTTGTATAAACAGGTTTAACACAGTTTAACAAACCAATCATTTCAGCGACAGGGTCTGCCACACGACTGTGGCTGAAATGATTGCTTTGTTTGGGCCCCCACCAAAAGAGAAGCATTTAATCTCTCCTTGCACAAACTGGCTCTACAGAGGCATGATGTCGTCCTCATCTTCAGATCCCTCCCCTTCAGTGTTTACATCCTCATCCTCACAGAGAAATAATATTCAAACAAACCACATAATTTAGGTGTCAGAGGACTGATTACGTTATTACCCAAAGTTTCTGAACTTGACAATGACTTATGATGAATGCACTCCACGTGACGTATAAGGGAGAATGTTCCTAGGTGGTTAACGTCCTTACCCCTACTTATTATGGATTGACAAAGGGAACACATGGCTTGACACCTGTTGTCCGGATTTGTGGAGAAATAATTCCACACCGAAAGGCATCACAATGGGCTTTTTCATCCCACTGGTACCTTATTCAAGCAAACCACATCACCATCAGAATCCTCATTGTCAACTTTCTCTTCAGCGCCAGCTACACCAATATCCTCCTCATCCTGGTGTACTTCTACAGTAACATCCTCAATCTCAATATCAGCAACTGGACTGGTGGTGCTCCTCCCAGCACTTGCAGAGTGCATGCAAATGGTGGTAAGGCCTAGACATCACAACCATGGACACACCTGGACTCTCCTTGGGGATTTGTGATATCGCTAAATGCACAGTTGTTTTTTCCTGTGCTATAACAAGCTTTATTTTTTTAATTTCTCGAGAGGGAGGAGGGCTTCCTTCTGAGACAGTGAACCAACAGTCATGAACATAGGCTAAGGCCTTTGCCTTTCCTTGCCACTTCATGTCATAAATGGCATATTGTCAATTTTACGTTTCTCATCAGATAATTTCTTGTTTTGGGGGGTTCTTAATTTTTGCTTCTTGGATTTTACATGCCCTCTATGACAGTGGGCATTGGCCTTAGCAGATGACGTTTATGGAATTGCATCGTCAATGTCATGACTGGTGGCAGTAGCAGCTTCAGCACTAGTACTATGTACTGGAAGTTCCTGATCTTTCACTATTTTTTCCTCCAAGTTTTTGTTCTCCATTTCATAGAACAGCACCCCTTTATTATTTTAGCATACAGAACAGTGCTTTTTTATTTTCACAGCACCCCTTAATTTTTACACCATACAGGACAGGTCCAGTGTACATTTATTTTCACAGCACACCTGTATTTTTACAGCATACAGGACAGTGTCAGTCCCCCTGTATTTTCACAACACCCTTGTAATTTTACAGCATACACGACAGGGCCAGCCCCCCTTTATATTAGTAACAGCACCGCTGAATTTTTACAGCATACAAGACAGGGTCGGTGTACATTTATTTTCACTGCACCCCTGAATTTATACAGCATACAAGAGAGGGCTAGGGTACATTTATTTTCACTGCATCCCTGAATTTTTACAGCATACAAGACATTGCCAGTGTACATTGATTTTATCAACAGCACCCCTGTATTTTTACAGCATAGGAGACAGGTTCTGTGTATATTAATTTTCACTGCACCCTAGAATTATTACAGAATACAAGACAGGGCCAGTGTACATTTATTTTAACAACAGCACCCCTGTATTATAACTACATACAGGACAGGGCCAGTGTACATTTATTTTCACTGCACCCCTGAATGTTTACAGCATACAGGACAGGGTCAGTGAACATTTATTTTATCAACAGCACCCCTGAATTTTTACAGTGTACAAGACAGGGCCAGTGTACATTTATTTTCACTGCACCCCTGATTTTTTACATCATACAAGACAGGGCCAGTGTACATTTATTTTCACTGCACCCCTGAATTTTTACATCATACAGACAGGGCCAGTGTACATTTATTTTCACTGCCCCCCTGAATTTTTACAGCATACAAGTCAGGGTCAGCACCCCTGTATTTTCACAGCATACAGGAGGACAGTGACCCTGCACCATGTACAACACATGGTCAGCCAGGTCAGCAACACCCATGTACAGCTGCAGCACCCCTAACAGCACATGAAACACCAGTGACAGCCAGTAAATCACCCTTAACTTCATAGAGACACCACAGTGACAGGACAGAGCATCCATATAGAGCACCCACTGACCCCCCTCGATGCCACCACCCACAGAGAGAGAAAGAGGTATGTCTCCCTCACTTTCCAAGTCCAGAGTGAAAATGGCTGTGACACAAGGCTTTATATATGGAATTCAAAACCTGCGAGAATCCTACTGCGGGATGATGACATTTTACCTCATTCTGGGATCCGAGTCTGGTGGGAAGTTCTGAGCTGGGCTCGGATCCTGGCTTGGATCGCAAAGTTCAGGAAGGTTTGGTTCTCGAACCCGTTCATCTCTAGTTTATACCATGTATTCTACTTATCCCCAATGATTTTCCTTTTCAATTCAAGCACCTGCAGTTTCCTGTAAGCTATGACGATCAACAAGTTGCAGAGGCAAAAGCTCAGGTCTGTAGGCAAAGACCTCAGGACCAGCTGCTTTTCCCATGGGTAGCTTTATGTTTTTTGTTCACAAGTTAGTAGCCCCAAGCATCTTTTTGTGTTAATTCATGAAGGAAAAACTGCAAATATTGTTTACAAAGTCATTTTGTGATCAATGTGTACAATATTCATTATACATCACAATGTTAGATGGCACTACTGTCTTTGTAAAATTAGTTCTTAGTTCTGCTGAGCAATAACACATCCACACAAGTGAAGCCGCCGGTAAATGCTAGTACAGTATATGTTGAAATTAAAATTAGGGAAGCACAGTTTTACAAATAAGCAAAATATTTGGAGTCTGGACCAATTGAACAATCTGATTTTCCATCTGTACAGCACTATTTTATTCATATTAAGGCATTGACAGAAATAATACATATTTTAACAGGTTTTGGCAAAACTCCTAGGGCTATATGTACTAAGCTCCCGATTTTGAACGATTTTGTGTTTTTTGTTCAAAGTGTCATCTCGGGAATGTACTAAACTGAAATCTCGGCAGTGATGAGGGCATTCGTATTTTTTTGAAGGCAGAGAAAAAAAATACGAATGAATATACCATCAGTCAAACACGCCTGTTATTTTATACAACTCTGTAATTTACTAAAAATTCATATACACAATCACTGCCAGCAATAGCCAAACACCACCGGGAAAAAGTACAAATTGTAAAAGAAAGCAGTTTTCAAATAGAGCTGCTTTTTTTTTACCGTATTCTGATAGGCATGCACAAATTAGTGAGATCCGTGCATGATTATCAATGGGAAGGGGTGGGAATAAGTTAAAAATTTTAAAAAAATGTGCATGGGGTCCCCCCTCCTAAGCATAACCAGCCTCGGGCTCTTTGCGCTACATTTTAACCAGTGCGCTCCTCCTGATTGATAGGGCAGGAGCGCATAGCCAATCAGGAGAGTTCCATGACGTGGCGCTCCCTGATTAGCTGGCGGAACCCTCTTTGACAGGAGTCTCAGGGGGTCCCGCCAGTAAACATGGGACCCCTTTCAGTTTGTGGTTCGGGTATTTCGTTTTTTTTATTTTAACAAGTACGTGGATTACAACTAGAAAGAAGAGGACCGATCTACACCAGATTGTTTGTAAGTATATATTTTATTTACAGGTACCCCATGGATTCTACTGGAGAAGAGGACCGAGGGGATCCGTGTCAACATAGGTAAGTATGTATGTATATAAGTGTGCATGTATGTACAATACATTAAAGTTGTACTTTCACGGTGTCTGTGTTTTGTTTTTGTTTGGGTATTTTTTTGTAGTTGAACTACAGACACCAGTGGGCCCGTTTTCCCCCCGCATGCTGCTACTTGTGGTTTTCCAAGTACCAGCTTGCGGGGGAGGTTTGCTGGGACTTGTAGTTCTGCTACAAAAAACAATACTATTTTTTTTACACGCTCACGGATGGGGGGACAGCCTCGGGCTTCACCCCCGGTCCTTGGGTGGCTGGAGAGGGGGACCCCTTGATTTAAGGGGTACCCACTCCTCCAGGGTACCCTGCCAGGGGTGACTATTGGGGGATTTAATGCCAGGGCTGCAGGGGCCAATATAAAAGTGTCCCCCGGCTGTGGCATTATCTCTCTGACTAGTGGAGCCCGGTGCTGGTGTTAAAAATACGGGGGACCCCTACGCTTTTTATCCCCTATATATTTTGCACCAGGACCAGGCGCAGAGCCCGGTGCTGGTTGTTTAAATATGGGGGAATCCCAGTCATATTTTTCCCTGTATTTTTACAACCAGGACCGGCTCAAAGAGCTCAAGGCTGGTTATGCTTAGGAGGGGGGACCCCACACAATTTTTTGGAGGGATTTTTAACTCTTTCTTCACTTCTCATAATATACACAATGAAGCCCTGCACAGATCTCACAGATCCGGCTGGGATTTATTGTGTTTTGTTAGGCAGTGTTTTACTAATCACTCCCGTAAAACACTACCCGACATTACGAATGACAACGACATCGGAAAAAAAGGAAATTCAGAATACGACAGCATAGTAAGAGCCACGTAAAAAAAAAAAAAAAAAGTTGCAAATTCACACTAACCAATGTAATTCGTCTTTAATCTCCCACCAAATCCCGACAATTACGAATCTTAGTAAATATACCCCCTACTGCCCAATAAATGTGTGTCAATTCCAAAGCATACAGTTTAAGACAACAGAGCTAGCCCAACAAGGGTCTGATTCAGAGGTGGATGCTAACTGTAAGCAATGCCAATTGAATGATTTCTTGCTTCTGCTCAAGTGAAAATTATCATGAAAACCCATGCTGCCAATGCATTACCCTGACTGTACTCACAAAGCTGCTGGTGAGTCTGTAAGCACTGGCAGCATTGATGACAGGCTAAAGCTGTGGGGTGTTGCTGGGGTGTGTATGGACGATGACCAACTTGTGTGTGTATTGGGAGTGTCACTTATACAGAGGCCATGTTAAGATGGAAACACTGTGTCTATGTTAGGCAGATGCAACTGTCAGTGCTGGACATGATGGTTTACCCATGCGTACAGGGGTACAGAAAGTAGGCATCTTATGTTTTGTACATTTAGTTATCTGCCTCAGGGAATGGCTAAAATTAGCAACTGCATATTATCGCTGGCATGACTCTGCAGAAAAACACAAGTGTGGATGCAGGAGACATACCAATTGCCAGTGGACAGGATCCTGGCTGTCATGATCCCGACAGCGGGATCCCATCTGCCAGAATGCCGGCAGCGGGCTGATCTCTAAAAAAGCCTCTTGTGGGCATTCTGTGGTCACGGTGTCTTGTTGCGCTCACCACAGGTTATAGTCTTCCTCTATAGGTGCAGTGGACACCCACAGAGGGAAAGTAGCTTGTCTCGCCGGTATTCCGGTGGCGGCATTTCACCCCCAGTCGGTATTCCGGTGTTGGTATTCTGATTGTCGGGATCCTACCTGGAGTATGGTAACTGCTTCCCGTGGATGCAGCAGCATCCACCCCGGAATCAGATCTTCAGACAGTTGTTGACAGAAATAACGTAGATAATACACAATGAGACAAAATACTACATGTAACACTTTGAAGATGTACTAAGCCTTGAAAAGGCATAAAGTGCAGAGAGGTAAATTACCAGCAAACCAGCTCCTAACCGCCATTTTTCAAACACAGGAGTAGATATACTATAGCAGCACATATTGTGCCCCTATAGCTCTTCCTGCGTCACCTTTTTACCGAGGCAAAGCAGGAGGGTACATTGATGAGATGCAAGAACATTTAATTTGCAGCGGCGGGGTAGTGAAACTCCCCTCTCTCCATCTATTCCTGCTAGAGAGCACAGTGCATCAGCTATGCTCCCTATAGACCTAAAGATTTATTGTCAGATCTGGCTGGTTTGAATGAAAATCCATTAATGGATGAGAGCAAATGACAATTGACCATTTGCTCGTAATTGCTGTAAAACTGACAAAAACTGTCATTAAGACAAATTGGTTAAATCAAGTGGATTTAACCAATTTGTCTGATTAACCATTTTTGTCTGTTTTCCAGTGTTTGGGAGCAAATGGTCGTCATTTGCTCTCATCCATTAACAGATTTTCATTCAAACCAGCCAGATCTGACAATAATTCTGTAGGTGTATGGAGAGTTTAACCCTTAAAATGAACCTATGAAACATTTACTACACTGTTCTTTTTTCCCCCCTTCAATAAATTTTTATTGAATTTTGAGAACAAAATGTAGAGGGCTACAGAAAAAATTAGGGAAATTGGGGAAGGGGTACAAACACTGTATAATAAGCAAAAATAATTATGCAACCACAGAACATTTTAAATAAGTTGGAGAAAACATTAGTAAAAAACTTATTGAAAAGGGTGACTGACAACTATGCTTCTGTACCAATATAAAAAGATAAACAACCAAAGTCTCCAGTAATGAGTCCCTGCAGGGGACTAATTATGGTTAAGTGGAGGAGAAGTTCAAGAACCTGTAGGATCAGGCCTTCCAGTGTAGTTAAACTCCCTAACATACAAGGCCTAATTCTAAGTTGCGCAAACTTCTGATGTTGGATGCAGTGGGTTAATTTTATTTCTTCTGCACTTGCATCTACAGTTTGCCACAATGAGCATTCTATCTGTATGCATCCAGTGCGGAATTTCCCATTAGACACATGAGGCACGTGCCTATGGTCGACACTAGTTTGAGGGCAGCACTTGGTTGCTTGTGTTTGCCCTGTCAGCCGGATATTTACCAGTAACTGCAAATTATTTCCACTCTACTGTACCATACGCCATCATGAGTTGAGTGTAAATGGCTAGGACCGCACAGACTGCCACTGTAAGCTGTCCTACTTAGTACATATGTATACATAATAAAAAAAATGTAAAAAAAAAGGTCATAGCTCATGGCTTTTTTAATTATTCTATTAAATTGTCAATTATCAAATGAGGGATTAAAACTAATCAATTAAAGTAATAAACTTAGGAAGAGGGGAGGCTGTTACTGTTGGGCCTAGGGACACCCTGACTCCTAAATCCGCCTGTGTTTGCATCTTACTTCAAAGACATTTTTAAGAGGCCAGGACCTGACACCAGTGACAGGGCTGACTACAAGTGAAACAGCGGAAGCACGTGCAACTGTCTCTATTTCTATCTTTGACGGCTGAGCCACACTCTCATTAACCTGTTCACTGTGAGCAATCGCACATGGCCTAAAAGTAGAAGTGGCTCTACCACTGGATTTAGGATTAATTTTTTTTATGTAGAACTCCCTATGCTACCCGCTATTTCAAATATGCCATACATGGCTGAATATACACAATCAGGCACAGATATACTGAGACATGATCAGGACACTGCATTGTGATACCCATCTCATAGCATATTGATGTTGAATTGACGACTGTGAATGGCATTTGAGTGATGGGTACAGTATTTGCATCTTGATACTTGCTGATTATATTTCACCTAAAAACTTTTGTTTGCTATCCTTTGATAAATTTATTTCAGAGGTCAAGATTGACCCACTTCTCCTTTTAAAATATTGTAAGGAGGATACAAGTAATGTATGTGATTATAGGAGGTAATTCCAATTTGATCGCAGCAGGATTTTTGTTAGCAATTGGGCAAAACCATGTGCACTGCAGGGGAGGCAGATATAGCATGTGCAGAGAGAGTTAGATTTGGGTGGGGTGTGTTCAATCTGCAGGGCCGGCGCTACCACTAGGCAGCTTTAGGCAGCTGCCTAGGGCGGCGACCACTGGAGGACGGCACCGCAAAGTGAAAGTGAAAGAACACACACACTCCTCCCGCTCCTATTCTTTAAGAGGAGCAGCTCGTTGGCGCCTGGCCCACCACGTCTGACTGTCTGCAGTGCAGTGCCACTGCCTTCAAACGTGAGTGTGCCGCCCTAGCTACTTCAGTTCATGAAGGAGAGTCCTGCTGTCACCCGCTGCCCTGGTCGCTGGTCCGCTCCGCTGCTGCATCAGGCGCCGCCTCTCCGGGAGATCGAGAAAATTGTTATCCGCGCCCCCCCCATGCAATCCCGGTGCGTCCCACATTATGACCTGACACTCAGTCACAGTCCTGACTACCCGCCGCTCCCCGGGCCCCACGCGATGGTCTCCGTCTCCCACGGCAGGCGTCCCCCCCCCCCCCTTCACCCCTGCTTTTCGGCACAGTGACTGACTGTGACAGTGACACAGGTCAGACTCAGGGCAGCACATGAAGGAGTCACCCGCTGCCCTGGTCCGCTCCGCTGCCGCATCGGGTGCCGCCTCTCCGGGAGATCAAGCAAATTGTTATCCGTCCCCCCCTCCCCCCCCCCCGCAATCCCGCGGCCGCATCTCATCAGTACCTACCTGCAGTACTGGAGGCAGTGCCGGGGTATGGTCCATGGAGGGGGCAAGGATAGATAGAAGTTTGGGCAATACTGGGGGGTAAAGGAGGGGGTTTGGGGCAGGCAATACTAGGTGCAGTGATAGGGGTAGGGAGGGGGGTAAAGGTGAATAGCAGTTGGGATGGTGTTATTGGCACTGTGTGGGTATATATATATATATATATATATATATATATATAGGCAATGTGTGAACATGAATGGTGTATAATGAGCACTGTGTGGGTTTGGAGGGTGCTATGGGCTCTGTGGGGTGTGTATGCTGGACACTGTGGGGTTGTACCGTATGGGTATGGAGAGTATTATAGGCACTGTGGGGGGTGTACATATGCTGGGCAGTGTGTGGGCATGAAGGGTGTATAATGAGCAGTGTGTGGGTATGGAGGCTATTATAGGCACTGTGGGGGTCCCATCACATATTATGGGTGGAGTCTGTGGTGTCACTATCATAGCCTCACCTATCCCTAACTTCCATAGTGTCACCAGCATAGCCTCACCTGTCCCTGCAATCCCAGGTTTCCTTATAAAAGCCTCATAAGTCCCTGTTACACTTGCTTTCATCATAATTTATGTTGCTGTATTCCCAAAGGTCCCATCAGTCTCATCTGTACCAGAATCACGGTCATAACTACTCCTCTCAACTCTTAGTCCATCATAACAATGGGAGAGATGTATGAACCCTTCTAGAGAGTGGAGAAGTGGACAAATTGCTACCTATCATTTACAGAATGTACCAGATGAATGCTAGCTAGAAGCTATGGGCAACTTCTCCACTATTTAGAATTGTTGCTACATTTCTCCCAATGTATCCTGCTCCTTTCCCCCTCATCATCCCTTCACCTGTCCTGACATGGTAAGAGAGTCCTCTACCCTGCATGAGGGCAATCAGGTAACCGAGCTCCTTTCATCCCTCACATGCTCAGCTCACGGGGCAGGCCCTGCCTGGCATAAGCTACAGTATGTGCCCGTGCCGCTGTCCTGCTCACCTCAGCCAGGCGTCCCCTGGCCTCAGCCTGTCTCCCGGGTGCCGCTCTCAGGTGGCCTTTGATGAAGCACTGGACACGGTCAAGCCTTGCTCGGTGTGACGTGCGGGAGTTGCGAGTCCGCCTCTGGATGGATGAAACGCTGTTGGCGAGCGATTGGATGAAGAGACAGGCAATGAGGAACCATATTGGCTGAGACGAACCTGGCAGTGAGAGACAGCACGTCCTGCAGGATCCGCTCATTTTCACTGCCTGTAGCGCCGCATGTGAAAATGCTCTATAACACTTATTTTGCAATCACTGGCATTGCTGACTGTGCCGGAGGCCATGTGCGGGGAAGGGGAGGGGTGTGTGCTGCCAATGGTGTGCCTTCAGTGCATGTGCGCTGTGGGCAAGGCACCACCGGCACACACCTAGTTACGGGCCTGCCTACCTGCTGCTGCCACAGCTATTGGGCTCCCGCTGCCCCCCCCCCCCCCCCGGCATCTTTTGTTCCTAGCTAGGTTAATTCCCCCCCCCCTCTGCCCCCCCTCTGCTGCTGCCTCTATTCTTATTACCAGCTCCACCACAGCTTATTAGGCTCTCGCTGCTCCCTCCCCCCTCCTGCATCTTGTAATCTTGTACCTACGTTCATTTCTTCAACCCCCCCCTCTGCTGCTGCCCCCTCTTATTACCAGCTCCCCCACAGCTATTAGGCTCCCTCTTCCCCCCCCCCCTCCTCCTCCTGCATCATGTAGCGGCCCCCCCTTTCCTCCATATTGTTACCAGCTCCCCCCCTCGATCAGGAGCACGGTCACCCAGGGCCAGGAGAGTACTAGGAGGACATCTCCTTAATGTGTATAACATTGCATCCTTAACACTGACTGCTGTTCTGCCAACTTCTCCCTGCAGTCCTGATGTGCCCCCCTTCCCCCGTGCCACAGATATTGGGCTCCTGCATCATGATGATTATCCCCCCCCCCCCACGATTGGGCTCCTGCATCATTTTTCCCTCTTCCCCCTGGTGCGTTTAGTCTCCAACGTGTTACCCACTGCCCCTGCATCTTGTTACCTGATTCCCCACCCCCCCCTACCCCCACGATTAGGCCCCCAATTGTTTCCTGCGATTGGGCTTCAGCACCATGTTACGCACTCCTCCCCATCCACAATAAGGCTCCTGCATGTTACCTGATCTCCCCGACGGGATTGGAATCTCACATGTTATTGCTCCCCCTTGCGATTAAGCTCCTGCATCATGTTACGCACTCCCCCGTGATCGGGCCCCCACATGTTACTCGCTCCTCCCCCTCCCAAATCGCGATTGAGTACTAGCAGGTGGACAGCTGGATGCTCTACTGGATCTTTCTGTATAATATAACAGTTAACAATATAAATGCCTTTATCCAAACTGGATTATTAAATAAAGCATACTGTATACACTGAACTAAAATAAATACACAATTACACTATGTATGAATGCATTTGATTTAATGATAAATAATGTACCTTGAAAGTGTGCAGACTCAAGTCATCATTTTTTTTTTTTTGTTTAAACTAATTTTAATTAAGGGCGCTTTAAAAGACCATTGAATTCAACATAAAATTATCATATAGTATCTGCGCACTCATCGCTACATGAGCCCCATGACATCTATAAAACTATATGAAGAGTTGTATGATCAGGTTCAGTATGTTATTCCTATGGACGGGATGCCGGTGGTCAAAATACCGACAGCGGCATCCCGACCATTGGAATCCCGACAGCCCCCTGGAAAGTACCCTAACCCTCCCCTGCCCCCTATCTTAACCCTCCCTTGTGGGTGCCCAAACCTAACCCTCCCCGATGGTGCCTAACCCTCCCTTCCCTGCTGCCTAAACCTAACCCTCTCCACTTGGTGCCTAACCCTAACCCTCCCTTCCCCACTGCCTAAACCTAACCCTCCCTTCCCTGCTGCCTGAACCTAACCCTCCCTCCCCGGTACATAACTAGACCCTTTCCGTACCTGCACCCTAACTCCCCTTCTAATGCCTACCACTGGATGAACAATTTGGATTCCGGCTGTCTGTATTTCGACGGGATTTAGACGCCGGGTTTATAGCGTGCCTCCGGATTCCGGCGTCAGTATATCAACTGCTGGGATCCCGTCCTTTGGGATCTTAACTGCATCCCGTAGGATCGTCTATTGGGGGTCATTCCGACCTGATCGCACGCTGCAGTTGTTCGCAGTGGTGCGATCAGGCCTGAACTGTGCATGCGCCGCGGCCGCAATGCGCAGGCGCGCCGTTGGCCGGCGACGGTGGACGCCGGGCAGCGTGGGTCCTTGCGAAGAAAATTAACGCAGTTGCAATTGCAAGGTGATTGAAAGCAGGAAGGTACGTGTGGGTGGCATGGAAAACGCAGGCGTGTCCAGGCGTTTGCAGAGCGGGTGTTTGACGTCAAATCCGGGACCGGACAGGCTGAAGTGATCGCAGCGGCTGAGTTAGTTCTGAGCAACTCAGAAATTGCACAAATTTTTTTGGCTTCGCTCCCCTGCAAATGCGATCGCACACTTGCACAGCTAGAATACACTCCCCAATGGGCGGCGACTATCTGATCGCACGGTTGCAAAAAACTGCTAACGTGCGATCAACTCGGAATGAGGGCCATTGAATTTCACTTTATTATTTTATTTCAGGAATATATTGTGGACAAAATGGCTTATACCAATATGGTTGTTATCAAGTGTATAATTCTAAATAAAGGAAATGCCAATCGAGCCATTTATCAATATTTCAATGTTGTGAAATAATAAAGGCCCATACACACGGTGAGATGCGGGCTATGCCCGGTTCTCACTATGCGACAGGGGCTAGGTTGGCACATACTCAGTATCGCAAGCACACTCATTATGTGCTTGCGATACTGACTATGGGGGTCATTCTGAGTTGATCACTAGCTGCATCAGTGGTAAAAACAGCAGTTCTGCACATGCGTATGCGGCGCAATGCGCATGCGCGTCGTACGGGCACAACAAACGATGTCGTTTTGCACAGGGTCTAGCAAAGCATTTCAGTCGCACTGGTGGCCGTAGTGTGATTGATATGAAGTGGGCGTTTCTGGGTGTCAACTGACCGTTTTCAGGGAGTGTTCGGAAAAATGCAGGCGTTCCAGGAAAAACGCAGGCATGGCTGGGCGAACGCTGGGTGGGTTTGTGACATCAAAACAGGAACTACACATTCTGAAGTGATCTCAAGCGCTGAGTAGGTTTTGAGCTACTCTGAAACTGCACAAAAAAAACTTTGTAGCTGCTCTGCGATACATTCGTTCACACTTCTGCTAAGCTAAAATAAACTCCCAGTGGGAGGCGGCAAAGCGTTTGCACGGCTGCTAAAAACTGCTAGCGAGCGAACAATTCGGAATGACCCCCTATGTGCGATTTTTGCTAAGTGTCAATTTTGACTATCTCTTCTATAGAGATAGTCGAAATTGACTTGCCTGCACAGTCTATCTAGGCTTGCGATGCCGACCGCGTATCTGCATTGAATCGGGATCGCAAAGTGATTTTCACCTTGCGATCTGCACTAACTTTTCTTACTATTTTGACTATATAGTCAAAATCATAAGAAAATATCTCACCGTGTGTACACACCATAAATGTAGATTTTCCTGTGATTTATTAATTTAAAAAAAATGTTATGTTGAATGCAATGTTGTTTTAATGCATCACTAATTAAAATGAACTTATGAAAAAATAAATAATAAGATGATGATATATTTGTGTACAGTATACATACTAGCTGTTCTACTTGTTCTTCGCACGGGAGTTTCCCCGTTTCCCCACCACTGCCACTCACTGTGCAGCATGCGCAAAGCGAGTGGGGATGGCACCAATGACACACTGCTCTTCGCTCCGCTCCGAGGCTGACACTGCCTGAGCTAGCCACCTGCATGCCATCCTAAAAACATTGACTGCCGTGCTGAAAACATGCGGGCACATGAATAAAAACAGATTTTGTACTTAAACCATAGCATATACGGTACAAAGTGACAGGAACATTTTTGTAGTTTATTCAATTCTACACACTGGAGGTACAATCCAAATGTGGATCTGATTGTCTGTTTGTGTGTTACAGTTCACGCAACGCAAGCCATGCATCAGTAATGATGTCATTATGTCATCCCCCTTTTCATCCCCTTAGGGGAGGTTTATTAAAATTCTAATTACGTAGTTTTCCTATTTCCCACCTGAAGAAAACCTATGTTACAGTTTAGCTATTTCCCAACATAAGTCAGTGAGTGAGTGAGTGAGGGCTTTTGCATATATATATATATAGATTCAGAGCTCCTCTGCAAGTCACTCAGACAAGTTCTTGCTAGCCTAAATACTACTTGATAACTGCTACCAAGATGGCAGATGTTTATATACTCCTAACACCTGCTTCATTGTAGGCTGCATTTGGGGGCCATTTATTATA
Source organism: Pseudophryne corroboree (assembly GCF_028390025.1). Taxonomy (NCBI): domain Eukaryota; kingdom Metazoa; phylum Chordata; class Amphibia; order Anura; family Myobatrachidae; genus Pseudophryne; species Pseudophryne corroboree. Next base: position 248,401,663 of record NC_086453.1, on the reverse strand, counting down.
AATCGCATATTTAAAGCGATCTGGAAGGGATCTTACCACCTGGGATCGCATTGCAATATGCGATCATACATATCGTCTGGATGTATGATCCAGCACAGGCAGGGACAGGGACTTTGAAAGGAACCCGTCCCTGAGATGTGCTGTGATGGCTGCTGGGGGCTTTGCGCATGTGTGGTCAGCTCAGACTGCACAAAAACTGGGGGAACCTCTGCCAGCTAGAAATGCGATGTGTAGCTCATAGGCTACAATGGGCTACCGCCATCTTCAGTAGCTGCGGGGACCAATATCGGGAATAGGGGTGCGACTGCTGGCGGGAATAGAGGGATCGCAGCAGGAATGAATCAGAGGTCCCTCCTATATACATTGCAGAGATACATAATATTTGGGGCTATCTCCAGAAAAACTGATGTTTTTGGGGACATAGCTGCAAATATTGTTTGATAAATGGGCCCCTAAGTTTTAGGGTGACTGAGATAACATCCAAGATGATATGGCAGAAAGGCATTCAGTGATGCTGACCAATACAGATTATGACAAATCTGGGGAGGAGAGTTAGATTTGAGTATCATGCATATGCAGATGACACTGAAATCCAAAAGAGCTGATTAGTTTGCAAAGAGATCTGGAGTTATTTATGTATAGCTTTATGAAAACACTACAGCAAAAAGGTTTTTTTTTTCAGTTTCCACCATGGCAGACAGAAAAAAGAAATTATCTGGTGCACAGTATCGAAAACGGAGGGCTGAAAAGGAAAAGGAACAAGGCAAGCAAGAAGGTTCATTTCTTAAGTATCTTCGGCCACAACATCGGGATGATGAAGGTAGCTCTACTTCAGAGATTCAACCTGAGACTGAAACAGAGACAACAGTTTTGTCTACAGCCTCACAAGCTGACAAAGAGTATGAGGAACATACTGAAGATGTTGAAGAGGAACATACTGAAGATGTTGAAGAGGAACATACTGAAGATGTTGAAGAGGACCATACTGAAGATGTTGAAGAGGAACCATGTGAAGTCCAGCTGGATCAAGAAGTGATACAAAGTGAAAGTAGCTCCAGCTTCAGCTATAGTGACCCTGCTACCTGGATAAAGTGTGATGATAATTTACGACAAATTTTGGTGGAACATGGGCCAGAACAGGTTCAGCAGTTTAAGTTTCCTAAAGATGCCAATAAGAGAAGATTTCTAACAAATCATTACAAAAGAAGACTTCCTAATGGAGACCTAATGCACCGTCAGTGGCTACAATATTCTGTATCAAATGACTCTGTATTTTGCTTCTGTTGCAAGTTGTTTGGTAATTACACAAACCCGCCATCATCTCTCTCTGATAAAGGATCCAAAGATTGGAAGAACATCACTGCAATTTTGTCACAACATGAGAGAAGTAATGCACATTTGGTCAATTTTCAAAACTGGAAGGAGCTTGAAATACGATTGAAAAACAAAAAAACAATTGATGAAGAACACATGCGCATTATTAAACAAAAGGAAAAGTACTGGCAGCAAATCCTTGAACGATTGATTGCTTTAGTGAGAGTTCTTGGTATACAAAATCTGGCCTTCCGTGGAACCAATGAAAAATTGCACACAGCTGGAAATGGCAACTTCCTGAAATTTATTGAATATCTTGCTTTGTTTGACCCCGTAATGGATGAACACATTCGTAAAATAAGAGATAAAGAGACCTATGTACACTACCTTGGAAAAGATATACAGAATGAACTAATTCAGCTTTTATCCAACATTATCAAAGAAGAAATTCTTAAATCTGCTCAAGTTGCAAAGTATTTTTCTATAATTATTGATTGTACACCCGATGTAAGCCACGTTGAACAAATGACCAAGATCCTTCGCTTTGTGAACATAGCTTCATTAACTGATGATTGCGAACCTGTACGCATTAAAGAACATTTCTTAGGATTTCTGCCACTAAAGGAAACAACTGGTGCTGGTATGACAGAAATTATCCTTCACCAGCTAGAAGAGATGGCATTGCCTGTTGCTAATTTACGTGGTCAAGGCTATGATAACGGAAGCAATATGAAAGGGAAGGAAAATGGTGTGCAACGAAGAATTATGGATATTAACCCAAGAGCATTGTTTGTTCCTTGCAGTGCACATTCTTTGAATTTAGTTGTGAATGATGCTGCAAAGTGTTGTTTGGAGGCCACATCTTTCTTTGCTCTGGTACAACATGTGTATGTGTACTTCTCAGCAGCCACACGTCGATGGGATGTTCTAATGCGCCATGTGCCTAGTCTTACGGTTAAGCCATTGAGTGAAACAAGATGGGAAAGTCGAATTGATGCCTTGAAGCCTCTTCGCTTTCAGCTTGGTGATATTTATGATGCCCTAATTGAAATCTATAATGACAATACCCTCACTGGAGCATCTGGCAACACCTCAAGAATAGAGGCACAAGGTCTTGCAAAAGGCATTTCTAATTTCAAGTTTGTCATTTCTCTAGTGGTTTGGTATGGTATATTGTTTGAGGTCAATATGACAAGCAAACAGCTTCAGACAAAAGAATTTGACATACATAATGCCATTAAACAACTGAATGAAACAAAGAAGTTTCTTGTAGACTGCAGGAGTGATGAAGGGTTTGGGAAAGTACTGGAAGAGGCCGGTGAACTTGCTGAGGCACTTGGGATGCCAGCACAGTTCGAAGTAGATCCTGTTCGCATTAGTAGAAAGAGGAAGCAGTTCATATATGAAGCAGAGGATGCGCCTATTCAGAATCCTAAGGAAAAGTTCAAAGTGAACTTTTATTTTGCTGTGCTTGATACAGCTGTGCAATCAGTTGAAGAAAGATTCACGCAGATGAATCAAATTAGTTCTGTGTTTGGCTTCCTCTATAATGTTCACGGTTTACAGAATAGAACATCACAGCAAATTATGGAAGATTGTTGCAAGTTAGAGCAAGCTTTACAACATGGCGACTCCAAAGATATTGATGCTTCTGATTTATGCAGTGAATTACAAAGTATTGCAAGGCGGGTTCCAGAGTGTACATCTCCACAAGATGTATTCAACTTTTTGTGTAAAAATGAGCTGATAGATGTTGTCCCCAACACATGTATTGCTCTTCGCATCCTTTTGACCCTCCCTGTGTCTGTGGCCAGTGGCGAGAGAAGCTTTTCCAAGCTAAAGTTGATCAAAACATATATTCGATCTTCCATGATGCAAGAAAGACTTGTTGGTCTCTCTCTTTTTTCAATAGAACATGAGATCGCACAAAAAGTGGATCTGAAAGAGCTTGTCTCTAAATTTGCTAAATTAAAAGCGCGGAAAGTAAAAATCTAATCTTTTTTTGCATTTCTTCCACTACATTTCCTGTACAAAATGTTCATGTTATTACTGTTGCTGTTACAGTGTTATTTATTGTTGCATTTCTTCCAGTACATTTCCTGTACAAAATGTTAATGTTATTACTGTTACAGTGTTATTTATTGTTGCACTTCTTCCAGTACATTTCCTGTACAAAGCGTTAATGTTATTACTGTTACAGTGTTATTTATTGTTGCACTTCTTCCAGTACATTTCCTGTACAAAGCGTTAATGTTATTACTGTTACAGTGTTATTTATTGTTGCACTTCTTCCAGTACATTTCCTGTACAAAGCGTTAATGTTATTACTGTTACAGTGTTATTTATTGTTGCACTTCTTCCAGTACATTTCCTGTAAAAAGCGTTACAGGAAATGTACACATACACATGTTGTGTAAATACACATACACATGTGTAAATACACATACACATGAGAAGTACACATACACATGTTGTGTAAATGTTACAATGTTATTTATTGTTGCACTTCTTCCAGTACATGCCCTGTAAAAAGTTCCAATGTTACTACTGTTACAATGTTATTTATTGTTGCAATAATTTATGTTGTTAATCTAAAAATAAATCTAATAATAATTTGAAAAGTCAAGTGTGTATGTGAGCAGCTGGGGGAGGGTATCGGGGAAGGCAGGGGCGGTATTGTATAGCTTTGCCTAGGGCGCCTATAAACCTTGCACCGGCCCTGTCAATCTGCAATCTAATTTGCAGTGTAAAAATAAAGCAGCCAGTATTTACCCTGCACAGAAATAAAATAACCCACCCAAATCTAACTCTCTCTGTAAATGTTATATCTGCCCCCCCTGCAGTGCACATGGTTTTGCCCAATTGCTATCAAAAATCCTGCTGCGATCAACTTGGAATTACCCCCATAGTTAATTTCACACCGACATGATATAATGTACAAATGTGTTATCAGTTAGGCAAAACCAAGTGCACTGCAGGTCTGGCAGACATAACATTTGCAGAGAGAGTTAGATTTGGGTCGGTTATTTTGTTTCTGTGCAGGATAAATACTGGCTGCTTTACTTTTACACTGCAATTTAGATTTCAGTATGAACACACCCCACCCAAATCTAATTCTTTCTGCACATGTTATATCTGCCATCCCCCCCCCCCCTCCCCTGCAGTGCACATGGTTTTGCCCAACTGCTAACAAATTTGCTGCTGTGATCAACTCTGAATTACCCCCAATGAGCTTGGCTACATCTGTATGCATATGTTTTTTTTTGTCCTCGAGACTACCCAAATGTTTTGCATTTGCCTGCAAGAAATATTCAGAAGCCAGTAAATAAGAGGCTAATTTATTTGTTATCACTTTCCTTATGTTCAAAAATTAAAGCTTACTACCACTTCAGTGAATTAATTGCAGTGGGAGCATTTCATTTTGGGCATAATTATACAGAGTTAACCACTCAATTAAACACCTCTGAATCTGTGTTAAAAAGCCAAATAAATCTTGTGGTGCACCAGGTACATGAAAACACATTTTATTAAATGAAGTTTTATTTGGAATAGACCTGACACCTTCAGTATAGTACTTCTAACCCTTGAGATTAGTAATGGAAAACTCCACAGTTTGAAGTTTTTACATTCATTTCAATTCATTAAATCTTTTTAAAAGGGTTTTTACATGTTGACCACATTCTTGAAATTCAATTGAAATGAATTTGCGTATTGAAATAAATACAAATAGGTCCACTATTTCTAAATATCACTGTTGTATTCACTTTTTTTAAAATGGCTGAAATAAATAATATAAACTACATTAGAGAAAATCTATTTTAATTTGCTAGAAAAAAAACATTTATTCCCATCAATTTCTTGTAGTGATGAGCAGGTTCAGTTTCATGAGAACTGAACTCCCCTGAACTTTGAGATCTGAGTCCGGATCCGAGTCAGGCTCGGTTTTTCGTGCCTAGCTCGGATCTGAAAACAAGGCAAAAAGTCATCATACCGCTGGTTTCGTATTTTATATATAGTCCCGGTGATCAGTGCCATCTTCACTCCGGACTTGGAGAGTGCACAGTAAGGATGTGTTTCTTCTGTGCTGTATTCTGTGCTGCAATCGGATAGGCAGGTTAGGGAAGGGTGGCTGGAGAGAGCAGAGGGGTTGCAGCAGGAGAGTTGAGTTAAACTGAGGTGCTGCTTGTGTAGGTGTGCTGTGACTGTGTTAGGGCTCTGCATAGTAGACAGTGCACTGCATATAGCATACTGTGGCTGTGTATAGGATTAGGCATTGTTCTTTGTCTAAGGGGCTGTGCACTGCCATACACTACAGCTATATATCCTCTGTATGTGATCCAAAGCAAAATATATATATCTATTGGTGCATCACTCTTTCTACTAGTACTGCGGCTGCCGTACACTACTGCTATATATCCTCTGTGTGTGATACAGAGAAAAAATATATTTCTATTGGTGCATCACTCAGTGACGACTACCAGTACTGCCATACACTACTGCTATATATCCTCTGTGTGTGATCCAAAATATATTTCTATTGGTGCCTCACTCAGTGACATCTATAACAGTGGCTGCTGTACACTACTGCTATGTATCATGTGTGTGTGATCCAGAGCAAAAAATATATTTCTATTGGTGTGTCACTCAGTGGTGACTACCAGTACTACTGTACACTACTGCTATATATCCTCTGTCTGTGATCCAGAACAAAAAATATATTTCTATTAGTGCGTCACTCAGTGGCGACTACCAGTACTGCTGTACACTACTGCTATACATCCTCTGTGTGTGATCCAGAGCAATAAACATATTTCTATTGGTGCGTCACTCATTGACGACTACCAGTACTGCCGTACACTACTGCTGTATATCCTCTGTGTGTGATATAAAGCAAAAAATACTGTATATTTCTATTGGTGCTTCGCTCAGTGATGACTAGTACAGTGGCTGCCACACACTACTGCTATATATCCTCTGTGTGTGATCCAGAGCAAAACATATTTCTATTTGTGCGTCACTCAGTGACGACTACCAGTACTGCTGTACACTACTGCTATATATCCTCTGTGTGTGATCCAAAGCAAAAATATATATTTCAATTGGTGCATGAAGAAATGAAGGTAAAACAAGTGAAAGATCAGGAACCACTTACTACTACTAGTGCTGAAGCTGCTGCCACTAGTTATGACAACAATGCAATTCCGTCAATGTCTTCAGCTAAGGCCGATGACCAATGGCATACAGGGCATGTAAAGTCAAAGAAGAAATATTTGAAGGTTATAAAAATAAACTAGCTGAAGAGAAACGAAAAAAATGGCAATATGCCATTCACTACATGAAGTGGCAAGGAAAGGTTAAGGCCTTGGCCTTTGTGTATGACTGGTGGTTCTGCAGCTCAGAATGATAATGTAAGCCCTACTCCCTGTATAAGAGTTTAAAAAGGAAACTTGTAAAGGCACAGGAACCAAGTGTGCCTTCAAAAATATCAGAAATTCCCAAGTAGAGTCCAAGTGGGTCCGCAGTTGCCATGTCTAACCATACTGTACCTGAAGAGGAGGATCCTTCCTCCATTTGCATGCCCTTTGCAAGTGCTGAAAGGAGCAGCACCAGTTAATGTGCTGACATTGAGATTAAGGATGTCACTGTAGAAATACACCAGGATGAGGAGGATATTGGTGTAGCTGGCACAGAGGAGGAAGTTTATGTTGAAGATTCTGATGGTGATGAGGCTTGTTTGGCTAAGGCACCAGTGGAGACAGTTGTTGGCCATGGGATGAATAAACCCATTGTCATGCTTGGGCAAAATACAAAAAATCCACCTCTTTGATATGGAATTATTTCTCCATACATCCGGACAAATGTCAAGCCATGTGTTGCCTTTGGCAATCCATAATAAGTAGTGGTAAGGACGTGAACCACCTAGGAACATCCTCCTTTATAAGTCACTTGCAGCACATTCATCAAAAGTCATTGTCAAGTTCAGAAATTTTGGCTAGGAGTGTGACCAGTCCAGTGACACCTAGCTCCCATTCTTCTGTATCCAAGCATCTGCAATCCACACCTCCAACACCCTCATCACCAATTTCCTCCTCAATCAAGATCAGAGGTAGTCCTGTAGGCCATGTCATAGGCATAACTGTCTCCTGTTTTATCCGGGATTCCTCCGGAGGATCCTTGAATGCTACACCTACTGATGTTGCTGCTGCTGTTGTTGTTGATACTGGTAGTCAATCGTCACCCCAGAAGGGGAGTAGAAGTACACTTGCACTACTGTAACAAAGCAATCCTTTGTGAGGAAGATGAAGTATGATAGCAGTCATCCAGTTGCAAAGCAGATTACTGAGGCCATAACATAGTACCATAGTAACATAGTAACATAGTATCTGAGGTTGAAAAAAGACAATTGTCCATCGAGGTCAACCTATTTGTGGTCTCCTATGCATGATGATTTGACTAAAATTTCTGTCTTATGCTGCTGTCAGCCGTTGCATTTTATCCCTATTTATAGTAACTATAATGCATGACTATGCACCATACCCCTGGATATCCTTATCCATTAGGAATTTATCTAACCCATTCTTAAAGGTGTTGACAGATTCCGCCATTACAACTCCCTCAGGCAGGGAATTCCATACACGTATTGTCCTTACCGTGAAAAAGCCTTTACGCCGTATTGTGCGGAATCTCCTCTCCTCTAACCTGAGCGAGTGTCCACGAGTCCTCTTGGTTGATCTAACCAAAAACAGGTCCCGCGCAAGCTCTGTGTATTCTCCCCTTATATATTTGTAGATGTTGATCATATCCCCTCTTAGTCTCTGCTTTTCCAATGTAAACATGCCTAGTCTTTCAAGCCTTTCCTTGTATTCCATCGTCTCCATGCCCTTAATTAGTTTGGTCGCCCTCCTCTGTACCTTTTCTAGCTCCAGGATATCCTTTTTGTAGTACGGTGCCCAGAATTGTACACAGTATTCAAGGTGTGGCCTCACTAGTGATTTATATAATGGGAGTATAATACTCTCGTCCCTAGCATCAATACCCCGTTTTATGCATGCTAATATCTTATTAGCCTTCTTTGCTGCAGTCCTACTTTGGGTACTACTGCTTAGCTTGCTATCTATGAGGACACCTAAGTCTTTTTCCAGTACAGAATCCCCTAATTTTACCCCATTTAGTAGGTAGGTGTATTTTTTGTTCTTGTTACCACAGTGCATTACCTTACAGACAAGTCTGTGTTGAAGCGCATTCTCCATTTGGCTGCCCATGCTTCTAATTTAACTAAGTCGTTCTGGTGTTATGCTGGTGTTAGATGTGCATCCAGTATTAGTGCAGTGAGATTTAGAAAGATGATGGTTGTACTGTGTCCCTGGGACCAAATCCCGTCTAGATTCCACTTCACTGGACAAGCAATTTCAAGACTGTATAAGGAAATTACAAAAGGTGTCATTAGTGCCCTCAGAAATGCTGTTGTACTGTATCCACTGTCCACTTAACTCTGGACACGTGGACAAGTGTAACAGGGCAAACTAAGGACCACATGACAGCCCACTGGGTAGATGTATTGCCTTCTGCAGCAAAAACAGCTGCATCACCAGCAGCATCTCACAAATGCCAACTCATTCCTTGGCAGGCTACGCTGTGTATCACCGGTTTCAGTAAGAGGCACACCACTGAGAACCTCTTAGAGAAACTGAGGGACATCACTGCACAATAGCTTACCCCACTTGGACTCTCCCCGGGATTTGTGATATCTAACAATGCCACCAATATTGGGAGAGCTTTACATCTGAGCAAATTCTGGATCTGGATTGGTTTTGCCAAAACCATCCCTTCGGGTTTTGGTTTTGGATCTGTTTTTTTTTTAAATCACCAAAACAGCTAAAAGCACATAATTATTTGTATTGTTCTTACAGTATTATTAACCTCATTAACATTAATTTCCACTTATTTCCAGTCGATTCTGAATACCTCACACCTAACAATATTATTTTTAGGCCAAAAGGTTGCACCCAGGTAGCTGGATGACTAAGTTAAGCGACACAAGTGGGCGGCACAAACACATGGTCCATCTAGGAGTGGCACTGCAGTGGCAGACAGGATGGCAGTTTTAAAAACTAGTCCCCAAAGAACACTTAATGCAAAGAATAAAAGAGGTGCAAGATGGAATTGTCCTTGGGCCCTCTCACTTACCCTTATGTTGTATAAACAGGACATGCACACGTTAACAAACCAATCATTTCAGCGACAGGGTCTGCCACATGACTGTGGCTGAAATAATTGGTTTATTTGGGCCCCCACCAAAATAGAAGCAATTAATCTCTTCTTGCACAAACTGGCTCTACAGAGGCTCCTCCGATTACTCACCCCTTTCAGTATTTACATCCTCATCCTCACAGAGTATTGATTCGTCCCCACTATTATCCACCATCACAGGTCCCTGTGTACTTTCTGGAGGCAATTGCTGGTAAAGGTCTTCCTGAAAGAATATATAATTCATTTTGATGAACATCATCATCTCCACATTTTGTGGAAGTAACCTCCTACGCCAAACGCTGAAAAGGTTACTGGCGGCACTAAACACTCTTTTGGAGTACACACTGGAGGGGGGGGGGCAACTTAGATAAAATAAAGCCAGATTGTGCAAGGGCTCCAAATTGCCTCTTTTTCCTGCCAGTATACATATGGACTGTCTGACATGCCTATTTGGATGCTGTCACTAATATAATCCTCCACCATTCTTTCAATGGTGACAGCATCACATGCAGTGACAGTAGACATGTCAGAAATTATTGGCAGCTCCTTCAGTCCTGACCAGATGTCAACACTTGCTCCTGACTGCCCTGCATCACCGACAGTGGGTGGGCTCGGACATTTTATTGTTTTCCTTGCTGGTGTGTTCCACCAGTGGGACGAGCGCGTGTGTTGTGAGGCACAGCTGATGTCCTTGACTTTAATACTAATGTGGAAGCTATTGGTAAGAGATGGAAATGTGCCAGGTATATGGGATAAATATCTCAATGTTTTGTGGATGGTTGTGTGTTTTATGTATGCCATGTTTTTGAGGCTGCTGTCTGTTTTATTGAGGGAGGTGGTTTATATGGATGTACTTTGTGTGTAGCACTTGAGCCTTGGCAAAGGTCCCAGCGGGGACCAAATCATCGGAATGATGTTTCTTTCTATGCCACAATAAACTTTCTTTGCTGACCACAATATGGACTGGTGAGTACATATATATATATATATATATATATATACATACACAGTATATATATATATATATATATACACATACATACATATATATACACTGTGTGTATGTATATATATATATATACATATATATATTTATATATATATGTACTGTGTATATATATATATATATATATATATATATATAAATATATATGTTGGTGGGGTAGCCCGGCACTCGCTGAATGCTGTAAAGGACCTGGGTGCCCTCCGTGATATGGATAGTTGTAGAAAAAATAGGCGGCACTCCAGGATTTAAATCAAACAAAATTGTGTATTGGCATCACAAAATACACAGTTACCGACGTTTCGGGGTCCGTGGCCCCTTCTTCAAGGTGTATGTGACAAAGTGAAAAAGCTTACCTTATAAGCTGGTGAATGTCCCGCCACCCGTGTGTGAAGACGGACGCCTCCGGCCACTCTGTCCCCGCTGCGTTCCCTGGACTTCCGGGGTCGGCTGCGGATGACGTCACGCGTCTGTGCGTCGGGTTGCTATGGTAGCAGCCGGCGCATAAGAACGCGCTGGCCGGGGCTGTCAGGATACAGAAGAATGAACGGAAATTAGAACTATGAAACACCCGTGATAATCATGTTTAAAATACATCATAAAGCATTGACTATGAGATGGATATATAGAAATGGGGAAAATGGTGAATAAATACTAACGCCTGGGAACAACCCTAATGATAGGAGCCAAGATAGTTTGGCTGGGGGAGGTGTAATTAGCCACGATCCCAGATGGTGATCCCCCACCACAGATGTCACCCAAATATAGTTTGGTGGTGTTACCACTATGTGCCAAGGTGCCTATAGGTCTAATTAATGATTCTCATATTTGTGACAGTAAGACAACACATCGATAATACTGATGGAACCAATGGTGGTAGTATTATTAATATACACTATGTTCCCACAGTAGTGGAAGCTATAAAGGATCTTGTAACGTCCATCTTCTGATTTACTTAATATATTCAGACCCATTCAGTGTAGAGAATTCCATGAAATGTTCTCGTTTAAGCCCGACGGATTTATAGTGTTGAGTTTGAAGATCCACCTAGCTTCTAGCATGAGGAGTTTACCCCCTCTGTCTCCTCCTCGGGTGGAATCTGGAACTTGATCAATGAGAATATGTTTAAGTGTATTCAACGGGTGCCTTTTCTCGGCAAAGTGCCTGGCTATGGGTTGATCGATTTTCTTCCCCAATAGTGCTTGGCTAATGGCCGATCTATGTAGGGCCATACGTTCTCTTGCCGTCCTGATGGTTTTTCCTACATAGCCTTTGCCACATGGGCATGTGATAAGGTAGACAATGTATCTGGACGTGCAAGTTAAAACTTGCCTGATTTGTCCCACCTTGTCTGACTGAGGGAATTTGAAAGATGATCCTGTCAGCATATGTGTGCACGTCGTGCACCCTAGGCACTTGTAGCATCCTGGTTGTTTTGTTAGGAAATTCGAGGGAGGGGTGTCCTTAAACCCCGTTATATCTGAATGGACTATACTGTCCTTGATGTTCTTTCCCCTCAGGAAGCAAGCCATTGGTCTCTTGGTTCTAAAACATCTGAGATTCTCATCTGTTCGTACTATAGGCCAGAGAGCTCTCACTGCTCTCTGGATTACTGGGCTGGTAGTGGTGTAAGTGGTCTTCCATGGAATTACCTGTTGGGGTGGTTCTGTCGCCTTGGCCGGTGATGTATTTTGGATGTTAACTGATAGGATCTCCTCCTTTTGTTGTATTAGTTGAGACCTATCATACCCTCTTTGAACAAATCGATGTATTAAACAGTTGAGCTGATTAATCAGCGTCGTTCTGTCGCTGTTAATCCTGGCTAATCTCAGCATTTGAGATTTAGGTAGGCCTTTGATTAAGGGTCTTGGGTGGTGGCTGTTGGCCCTCAGTAGGTTGTTCTTATCGGTGGGTTTTGTGTATACAGATGTGGATATCACCTGGTTAGAGCACATCACATGAACATCCAAGTAATCGGCCTCAGTGGTACTGAATTTAGATGTAAACTTGATAGGTGAATTGGTGGAATTAATCTGCCTCATTAGTTGTATGAATCTCTCTTCACCACCTGTCCATACCATAAAAATGTCATCTATGAACCTAGTGTATAGTAAGATATGTTCCGAAATGTTGTCATCTAGGAAGAAGAATTTTCTCTCCTCTTGGAACATAAAGGTGTTGGCATACGACGGAGCGACTGAACTGCCCATGGCGCAGCCAGATCGTTGTTCATAGAATTTTCCATTGAACAGGAAATAGTTTCTCCGCAGCGTCAGTTCCAGTAATTGAAGGAACAACCCATGTCCAATGCATTGGACGTCCTCTTGGACCAGGAACCGTTTCATTGCCTCTAATCCCTCAGCATGAGGGATGCTTGTATACAAATTGCACACATCCATTACACATAATAAAGTGCCTGGAGGGATGTGTTGGAGGCTCTTCAATGCATTCAAGAAGTCGGTGGTATCTTTAATGAAGGTGGGTTGTTTTTTGACCAAGGGTTGTAAAATGAAGTCCAAAAACTGGGATATTGGCTGATATAAGGACTTTCTTGCAGAAATGATGGGACGCCCGGGGGGTTCTGTTAGGCTCTTATGGATCTTTGGTGTGGTGAAAAGGATTGGTACAACCGGAAAATCCTGTGTGAGCGCTTTATGCAGCTTATTGGTGATTCTTTTATCCTCTTTGGCTTGATCCAAGATGTCATCCAGTTCCCGTTTGTATTGGGCAGTGGGATCCATAGTTAGTGATGAATAGGTGTTGGAATCTGATAGCTGTCTGTCTATTTCTCTGATGTAGTCTGACAAGTTCTGGATTACGATTCCCCCTCCTTTATCCGCTGGTCTGAATACCACATCAGTATAATTACTGAGGTCTTTGAGGGCTGCTTTCTCTGCCCGTGTCATGTTAAAGTGGATTGTTTTAGATGCTTCTGAATATTTATCGACTGAGGTATCCAGAAGTCGTGAAAAAGTCTTGATAGAGGCGTTTGTTGAGGGGGGGTCGAAGGCAGAACGAGTGCTTTTATTGATGAACTCAGAGAATATGTTAGGTGTGAGGTCTGCCGGTTGGTCTTGGTAAAATTCTTGCAGACGTAGTTTCCTTGAGAATCGGTGGGATTCCAAGTTCCATCTGAAGTTGTCATGTTGGTTCGTAGGTATAAAAGAAAGTCCTTTATTAAGGACCGCCATCTCGGTGTCACTAAAGGTTCTGGTAGATAAGTTGAAAACTAGGGTTTCTTCTTTGCAGCCAGATTTCTGGTTCCTTTGGTTTTGGCCACCCCTACGGGTGGGAGATCTTTTGGGAGGCTTGACTTGATTACCCCCTGTGCTTTCTCTAAAGGGGTGTCGGTAGTCTGAGTAGGATCTTCGGAGTCCCCCGCCGCGAATTCACTATCGCTAGTGGTGGAGGTTTTTCTCATTGACTGACCTTCTCTCCTCCTCCTCCAGCCAGGGTTAAATCTGGGTTGTCTCTGGCTGGATGCCGACCTCTCGCTTCCCATGATCCATTTGTAAACCCTGTTCTCTTCATAGTCAGTTTTGACTATATCCAGTTTGTTGTGTTTAAAGCGGATTAATTCTCGCTTATAGTTATCACATTGATTTTGCAGTTTAGGGATCCAGTCCTGAGACTGATCCTGTTGGAGGATGGGTAGGTGTATCCGTTCAAACTCAGCGATCTTGCTTTTAGTATTCTTGAGTTCCCGACCCACCTCTTCTATGACCAAGAGTATCAGGTCCATACTGCATTTATTGAGAATGCCGATCCACCGTGCACAGAAATCGGGGTTATATCTGCCCAACGTGGGGATATTTTTCACTCTGAAGCCCCTTGGGATCATATGATCTCTGTGATAGTCTGATAATGATATACCGTGGAGTAGAAAATCGGTTTCTTTCTTTTTTAGTTTCAAAAGCTGTTGATAAATGTCCTTGGAATCTAATATGGATTCTGTGGGGGGTAGACACTCCTTAAATCGTAGCCGATTAGCATCCTCCTCCGAGAAGCTAAATGTGTCTCCTTTGTTAGTAATCACTCCCCTGTGACCACTCTGGTCTGTGCTTTTGAGTGAGGTGCTGGGTGCTTCCATAATTGGTCAAGTGCACTGTGCTCAATCAAGTGCTGTGTGAATGAGTGTCCCGTGCTGGAAGCGAAGATCCACCTGGAGAAGTTCTGTAAAGATAAATGCGGTGCCTTGGCTCAGGAGAAGCACTGTAGCCTCAAGTATAATATGTTGGTGGGGTAGCCCGGCACTCGCTGAATGCTGTAAAGGACCTGGGTGCCCTCCGTGATATGGATAGTTGTAGAAAAAATAGGCGGCACTCCAGGATTTAAATCAAACAAAATTGTGTATTGGCATCACAAAATACACAGTTACCGACGTTTCGGGGTCCGTGGCCCCTTCTTCAAGGTGTATGTGACAAAGTGAAAAAGCTTACCTTATAAGCTGGTGAATGTCCCGCCACCTGTGTGTGAAGACGGACGCCTCCGGCCACTCTGTCCCCGCTGCGTTCCCTGGACTTCCGGGGTCGGCTGCGGATGACGTCACGCGTCTGTGCGTCGGGTTGCTATGGTAGCAGCCGGCGCATAAGAACGCGCTGGCCGGGGCTGTCAGGATACAGAAGAATGAATGGAAATTAGAACTATGAAACACCCGTGATAATCATGTTTAAAATACATCATAAAGCATTGACTATGAGATGGATATATAGAAATGGGGAAAATGGTGAATAAATACTAACGCCTGGGAACAACCCTAATGATAGGAGCCAAGATAGTTTGGCTGGGGGAGGTGTAATTAGCCACGATCCCAGATGGTGATCCCCCACCACAGATGTCACCCAAATATAGTTTGGTGGTGTTACCACTATGTGCCAAGGTGCCTATAGGTCTAATTAATGATTCTCATATTTGTGACAGTAAGACAACACATCGATAATACTGATGGAACCAATGGTGGTAGTATTATTAATATACACTATGTTCCCACAGTAGTGGAAGCTATAAAGGATCTTGTAACGTCCATCTTCTGATTTACATCAATAAAAGCACTCGTTCTGCCTTCGACCCCCCCTCAACAAACGCCTCTATCAAGACTTTTTCACGACTTCTGGATACCTCAGTCGATAAATATTCAGAAGCATCTAAAACAATCCACTTTAACATGACACGGGCAGAGAAAGCAGCCCTCAAAGACCTCAGTAATTATACTGATGTGGTATTCAGACCAGCGGATAAAGGAGGGGGAATCGTAATCCAGAACTTGTCAGACTACATCAGAGAAATAGACAGACAGCTATCAGATTCCAACACCTATTCATCACTAACTATGGATCCCACTGCCCAATACAAACGGGAACTGGATGACATCTTGGATCAAGCCAAAGAGGATAAAAGAATCACCAATAAGCTGCATAAAGCGCTCACACAGGATTTTCCGGTTGTACCAATCCTTTTCACCACACCAAAGATCCATAAGAGCCTAACAGAACCCCCCGGGCGTCCCATCATTTCTGCAAGAAAGTCCTTATATCAGCCAATATCCCAGTTTTTGGACTTCATTTTACAACCCTTGGTCAAAAAACAACCCACCTTCATTAAAGATACCACCGACTTCTTGAATGCATTGAAGAGCCTCCAACACATCCCTCCAGGCACTTTATTATGTGTAATGGATGTGTGCAATTTGTATACAAGCATCCCTCATGCTGAGGGATTAGAGGCAATGAAACGGTTCCTGGTCCAAGAGGACGTCCAATGCATTGGACATGGGTTGTTCCTTCAATTACTGGAACTGACGCTGCGGAGAAACTATTTCCTGTTCAATGGAAAATTCTATGAACAACGATCTGGCTGCGCCATGGGCAGTTCAGTCGCTCCGTCGTATGCCAACACCTTTATGTTCCAAGAGGAGAGAAAATTCTTCTTCCTAGATGACAACATTTCGGAACATATCTTACTATACACTAGGTTCATAGATGACATTTTTATGGTATGGACAGGTGGTGAAGAGAGATTCATACAACTAATGAGGCAGATTAATTCCACCAATTCACCTATCAAGTTTACATCTAAATTCAGTACCACTGAGGCCGATTACTTGGATGTTCATGTGATGTGCTCTAACCAGGTGATATCCACATCTGTATACACAAAACCCACCGATAAGAACAACCTACTGAGGGCCAACAGCCACCACCCAAGACCCTTAATCAAAGGCCTACCTAAATCTCAAATGCTGAGATTAGCCAGGATTAACAGCGACAGAACGACGCTGATTAATCAGCTCAACTGTTTAATACATCGATTTGTTCAAAGAGGGTATGATAGGTCTCAACTAATACAACAAAAGGAGGAGATCCTATCAGTTAACATCCAAAATACATCACCGGCCAAGGCGACAGAACCACCCCAACAGGTAATTCCATGGAAGACCACTTACACCACTACCAGCCCAGTAATCCAGAGAGCAGTGAGAGCTCTCTGGCCTATAGTACGAACAGATGAGAATCTCAGATGTTTTAGAACCAAGAGACCAATGGCTTGCTTCCTGAGGGGAAAGAACATCAAGGACAGTATAGTCCATTCAGATATAACGGGGTTTAAGGACACCCCTCCCTCGAATTTCCTAACAAAACAACCAGGATGCTACAAGTGCCTAGGGTGCACGACGTGCACACATATGCTGACAGGATCATCTTTCAAATTCCCTCAGTCAGACAAGGTGGGACAAATCAGGCAAGTTTTAACTTGCACGTCCAGATACATTGTCTACCTTATCACATGCCCATGTGGCAAAGGCTATGTAGGAAAAACCATCAGGACGGCAAGAGAACGTATGGCCCTACATAGATCGGCCATTAGCCAAGCACTATTGGGGAAGAAAATCGATCAACCCATAGCCAGGCACTTTGCCGAGAAAAGGCACCCGTTGAATACACTTAAACATATTCTCATTGATCAAGTTCCAGATTCCACCCGAGGAGGAGACAGAGGGGGTAAACTCCTCATGCTAGAAGCTAGGTGGATCTTCAAACTCAACACTATAAATCCGTCGGGCTTAAACGAGAACATTTCATGGAATTCTCTACACTGAATGGGTCTGAATATATTAAGTAAATCAGAAGATGGACGTTACAAGATCCTTTATAGCTTCCACTACTGTGGGAACATAGTGTATATTAATAATACTACCACCATTGGTTCCATCAGTATTATCGATGTGTTGTCTTACTGTCACAAATATGAGAATCATTAATTAGACCTATAGGCACCTTGGCACATAGTGGTAACACCACCAAACTATATTTGGGTGACATCTGTGGTGGGGGATCACCATCTGGGATCGTGGCTAATTACACCTCCCCCAGCCAAACTATCTTGGCTCCTATCATTAGGGTTGTTCCCAGGCGTTAGTATTTATTCACCATTTTCCCCATTTCTATATATCCATCTCATAGTCAATGCTTTATGATGTATTTTAAACATGATTATCACGGGTGTTTCATAGTTCTAATTTCCATTCATTCTTCTGTATCCTGACAGCCCCGGCCAGCGCGTTCTTATGCGCCGGCTGCTACCATAGCAACCCGACGCACAGACGCGTGACGTCATCCGCAGCCGACCCCGGAAGTCCAGGGAACGCAGCGGGGACAGAGTGGCCGGAGGCGTCCGTCTTCACACACGGGTGGCGGGACATTCACCAGCTTATAAGGTAAGCTTTTTCACTTTGTCACATACACCTTGAAGAAGGGGCCACGGACCCCGAAACGTCGGTAACTGTGTATTTTGTGATGCCAATACACAATTTTGTTTGATTTAAATCCTGGAGTGCCGCCTATTTTTTCTACAACTATCCATATCACGGAGGGCACCCAGGTCCTTTACAGCATTCAGCGAGTGCCGGGCTACCCCACCAACATATTATACTTGAGGCTACAGTGCTTCTCCTGAGCCAAGGCACCGCATTTATCTTTACAGAACTTCTCCAGGTGGATCTTCGCTTCCAGCACGGGACACTCATTCACACAGCACTTGATTGAGCACAGTGCACTTGACCAATTATGGAAGCACCCAGCACCTCACTCAAAAGCACAGACCAGAGTGGTCACAGGGGAGTGATTACTAACAAAGGAGACACATTTAGCTTCTCGGAGGAGGATGCTAATCGGCTACGATTTAAGGAGTGTCTACCCCCCACAGAATCCATATTAGATTCCAAGGACATTTATCAACAGCTTTTGAAACTAAAAAAGAAAGAAACCGATTTTCTACTCCACGGTATATCATTATCAGACTATCACAGAGATCATATGATCCCAAGGGGCTTCAGAGTGAAAAATATCCCCACGTTGGGCAGATATAACCCCGATTTCTGTGCACGGTGGATCGGCATTCTCAATAAATGCAGTATGGACCTGATACTCTTGGTCATAGAAGAGGTGGGTCGGGAACTCAAGAATACTAAAAGCAAGATCGCTGAGTTTGAACGGATACACCTACCCATCCTCCAACAGGATCAGTCTCAGGACTGGATCCCTAAACTGCAAAATCAATGTGATAACTATAAGCGAGAATTAATCCGCTTTAAACACAACAAACTGGATATAGTCAAAACTGACTATGAAGAGAACAGGGTTTACAAATGGATCATGGGAAGCGAGAGGTCGGCATCCAGCCAGAGACAACCCAGATTTAACCCTGGCTGGAGGAGGAGGAGAGAAGGTCAGTCAATGAGAAAAACCTCCACCACTAGCGATAGTGAATTCGCGGCGGGGGACTCCGAAGATCCTACTCAGACTACCGACACCCCTTTAGAGAAAGCACAGGGGGTAATCAAGTCAAGCCTCCCAAAAGATCTCCCACCCGTAGGGGTGGCCAAAACCAAAGGAACCAGAAATCTGGCTGCAAAGAAGAAACCCTAGTTTTCAACTTATCTACCAGAACCTTTAGTGACACCGAGATGGCGGTCCTTAATAAAGGACTTTCTTTTATACCTACGAACCAACATGACAACTTCAGATGGAACTTGGAATCCCACCGATTCTCAAGGAAACTACGTCTGCAAGAATTTTACCAAGACCAACCGGCAGACCTCACACCTAACATATTCTCTGAGTTCATCAATAAAAGCACTCGTTCTGCCTTCGACCCCCCCTCAACAAACGCCTCTATCAAGACTTTTTCACGACTTCTGGATACCTCAGTCGATAAATATTCAGAAGCATCTAAAACAATCCACTTTAACATGACACGGGCAGAGAAAGCAGCCCTCAAAGACCTCAGTAATTATACTGATGTGGTATTCAGACCAGCGGATAAAGGAGGGGGAATCGTAATCCAGAACTTGTCAGACTACATCAGAGAAATAGACAGACAGCTATCAGATTCCAACACCTATTCATCACTAACTATGGATCCCACTGCCCAATACAAACGGGAACTGGATGACATCTTGGATCAAGCCAAAGAGGATAAAAGAATCACCAATAAGCTGCATAAAGCGCTCACACAGGATTTTCCGGTTGTACCAATCCTTTTCACCACACCAAAGATCCATAAGAGCCTAACAGAACCCCCCGGGCGTCCCATCATTTCTGCAAGAAAGTCCTTATATCAGCCAATATCCCAGTTTTTGGACTTCATTTTACAACCCTTGGTCAAAAAACAACCCACCTTCATTAAAGATACCACCGACTTCTTGAATGCATTGAAGAGCCTCCAACACATCCCTCCAGGCACTTTATTATGTGTAATGGATGTGTGCAATTTGTATACAAGCATCCCTCATGCTGAGGGATTAGAGGCAATGAAACGGTTCCTGGTCCAAGAGGACGTCCAATGCATTGGACATGGGTTGTTCCTTCAATTACTGGAACTGACGCTGCGGAGAAACTATTTCCTGTTCAATGGAAAATTCTATGAACAACGATCTGGCTGCGCCATGGGCAGTTCAGTCGCTCCGTCGTATGCCAACACCTTTATGTTCCAAGAGGAGAGAAAATTCTTCTTCCTAGATGACAACATTTCGGAACATATCTTACTATACACTAGGTTCATAGATGACATTTTTATGGTATGGACAGGTGGTGAAGAGAGATTCATACAACTAATGAGGCAGATTAATTCCACCAATTCACCTATCAAGTTTACATCTAAATTCAGTACCACTGAGGCCGATTACTTGGATGTTCATGTGATGTGCTCTAACCAGGTGATATCCACATCTGTATACACAAAACCCACCGATAAGAACAACCTACTGAGGGCCAACAGCCAC
Source organism: Pseudophryne corroboree (assembly GCF_028390025.1). Taxonomy (NCBI): domain Eukaryota; kingdom Metazoa; phylum Chordata; class Amphibia; order Anura; family Myobatrachidae; genus Pseudophryne; species Pseudophryne corroboree. The sequence goes on along the minus strand of NC_086453.1, from coordinate 248,380,817 downwards.
CACCCAAGACCCTTAATCAAAGGCCTACCTAAATCTCAAATGCTGAGATTAGCCAGGATTAACAGCGACAGAACGACGCTGATTAATCAGCTCAACTGTTTAATACATCGATTTGTTCAAAGAGGGTATGATAGGTCTCAACTAATACAACAAAAGGAGGAGATCCTATCAGTTAACATCCAAAATACATCACCGGCCAAGGCGACAGAACCACCCCAACAGGTAATTCCATGGAAGACCACTTACACCACTACCAGCCCAGTAATCCAGAGAGCAGTGAGAGCTCTCTGGCCTATAGTACGAACAGATGAGAATCTCAGATGTTTTAGAACCAAGAGACCAATGGCTTGCTTCCTGAGGGGAAAGAACATCAAGGACAGTATAGTCCATTCAGATATAACGGGGTTTAAGGACACCCCTCCCTCGAATTTCCTAACAAAACAACCAGGATGCTACAAGTGCCTAGGGTGCACGACGTGCACACATATGCTGACAGGATCATCTTTCAAATTCCCTCAGTCAGACAAGGTGGGACAAATCAGGCAAGTTTTAACTTGCACGTCCAGATACATTGTCTACCTTATCACATGCCCATGTGGCAAAGGCTATGTAGGAAAAACCATCAGGACGGCAAGAGAACGTATGGCCCTACATAGATCGGCCATTAGCCAAGCACTATTGGGGAAGAAAATCGATCAACCCATAGCCAGGCACTTTGCCGAGAAAAGGCACCCGTTGAATACACTTAAACATATTCTCATTGATCAAGTTCCAGATTCCACCCGAGGAGGAGACAGAGGGGGTAAACTCCTCATGCTAGAAGCTAGGTGGATCTTCAAACTCAACACTATAAATCCGTCGGGCTTAAACGAGAACATTTCATGGAATTCTCTACACTGAATGGGTCTGAATATATTAAGTAAATCAGAAGATGGACGTTACAAGATCCTTTATAGCTTCCACTACTGTGGGAACATAGTGTATATTAATAATACTACCACCATTGGTTCCATCAGTATTATCGATGTGTTGTCTTACTGTCACAAATATGAGAATCATTAATTAGACCTATAGGCACCTTGGCACATAGTGGTAACACCACCAAACTATATTTGGGTGACATCTGTGGTGGGGGATCACCATCTGGGATCGTGGCTAATTACACCTCCCCCAGCCAAACTATCTTGGCTCCTATCATTAGGGTTGTTCCCAGGCGTTAGTATTTATTCACCATTTTCCCCATTTCTATATATCCATCCCATAGTCAATGCTTTATGATGTATTTTAAACATGATTATCACGGGTGTTTCATAGTTCTAATTTCCATTCATTCTTCTGTATCCTGACAGCCCCGGCCAGCGCGTTCTTATGCGCCGGCTGCTACCATAGCAACCCGACGCACAGACGCGTGACGTCATCCGCAGCCGACCCCGGAAGTCCAGGGAACGCAGCGGGGACAGAGTGGCCGGAGGCGTCCGTCTTCACACACGGGTGGCGGGACATTCACCAGCTTATAAGGTAAGCTTTTTCACTTTGTCACATACACCTTGAAGAAGGGGCCACGGACCCCGAAACGTCGGTAACTGTGTATTTTGTGATGCCAATACACAATTTTGTTTGATTTAAATCCTGGAGTGCCGCCTATTTTTTCTACAACTATATAAATATATATATATACATATACAGAGTGCAACAATGTGGAGGTGCACTCATCCAATCAAAGAATCTTCAACAGCTTCAATTTCATAGTAGTTTTATTTCAGTCGAAGTAAGGCTTATTGTTGTCGACGTTTCGATCCACTATCAAGGATCTTTATCAAGACAAGCTCCCGTATAAAAAATGTTTTTATAGCATCACATATTAATCACTACAAAAAACAAAAATCTAGTTTATCAAATAAAACCTTTTCAATCTCACCATCGGTAAATGAGATGGTTCCTTGTTCGGCCTGAGATAAAAGACCTTCGTCAAATAAACAAGAACCACCTTGTGCCATGCCCTAGAAGGTATCTAGTGGGTGTATGTAGAAATGGACCACTATATAAATAGATACAAACAATCAGATCTTAAAAACAAAGAATTCAGTCTAAATACAAGAAGTATTCTGCTAATGCCTTTTTTGGCTAATATACATTAAATGGTATGGGTGTCAGGAAATATGGATAAACCATAAAATTAATATTGCACAAAAATCCTGCACTCACATATATAACAAACAACGATGGGGTGCTCCTAGTGGAAAGCTGCCTCAATGGACAGACCCACAATATATATATACAGAGTCCAACAATGTGGAGGTGCACTCATCCAATCAACGAATCTTCAACAGCTTCAATTTCATAGTAGTTTTATTTCAGTCGAAGTCAGGCTTACTGTTGTCGACGTTTCAATCAACTATCAAGGATCTTTATCAAGACAAGCTCCCGTATACAAAATGTTTTTAAAGCATCACATATTAATCACTACAAAAAACAGAAAATACATATAAGGCCAAAGAAATATAAAAGCAAAAACAGAAACAATCTCCCAGGTCCCCAACCCTTGATACTGGATGTATTTAGTTTTAATATATGCATACCATACGTGTCCCTCAGGATATAAAATATAATAAAGCAATGTATAATAACGCAATTTAAATATCCAAGACCAGGCTCACCAGATGTGCAAGAAAATCCCATATTCATATAACTATAAATAGTGAGCAATGGATGGAGAACTACAGCCATCCTATGGATATACTATAGTGCAAAAAACAGAACACCAGCACCATTAGGGTCATCAGTGAACACAGAGACTCCACATACTATCATGGTCAATATGTCATATTCAGACTGTGTCGTGGCAGCATGATGTACGATCCATAATTCATATAACAACTCTGCTGTGATAAACCAAATTTTAAGGCTAATGGAAAGATTTCTATAACTCATCACCCTCACATGTGCACAGTGTAATACTCACAATATACTAAATTCACTCTCAATGGCTATGTCAACCGGACAAATGGGGACAAGACATCACTGCTTATGTGGCATACTGGAATGTTAGGAGACAAGAGATATTGGAAAGTTCCAAAAGCCATTTAATTCTTATCAGTGAGTGGGGGAGTTTTATGGCCCCAAACCAGTTCTAGCAGACCCTGCCACATCTAGGGGGTTAGGACAGGAAGTGCAGGGGGATTTTAGCAAAAGGAACAAAGGACAGGACAGTTCAGTGTGAGCTGAGGACTGAGATGGAGGGCACAGGCTAGTGTCCAGGAGAAACGCAGTCTGGGGACTGTGGAACAGGATCGGTACCGAAGATTTATTTGACAATTTGGGGAAAACTTTATTGGGAGGGGCCCATGAAAGCCACCTACCTCTTTTGACCCAGCGAACTGGGGAAGAAAGGGCCGGCATGGGCAGGTTCTAAGTGTTTGGCACAATTGCCAGAAGATGTTAGAACATTCATGATCATCTGTGACCCAGGACTGTAATTCAGAGGAAAAAGGCAGCAGTATATGTGATTTGTGTTTCATGTGATGTTTTGCATGCCATGTTTTTCTGCTCATGTGATTGTTATATTGTGTGTTTGCAATGCCATGTTTTTCTGCTCATGTGATTGTTATACTGTGTGTGATGTATACTGCAATTATGCTTGTTTATTGCGTGTTATGTTTTGACCTTGCTGTAGAGTATACAGTAAGAGACTGTTCCTTGCTAAACTTTTTGCAAGCTCGTAGGTATATTGCGTGGGGACACGCAAGATTTTAGCAGGGGTGTATGTGGCATACTGGAATGTTAGGAGACAAGAGATATTGGAAAGTTCCAAAAGCCATTTAATTCTTATCAGTTAGTGGGGGAGTTTTATGGCCCCAAACCAGTTCTGGCAGACCCTGCCACATCTAGGGGGTTAGGACAGGAAGTGCAGAGGGATTTTAGCAAAAGGAACAAAGGACAGGACAGTTCAGTGTGAGCTGAGGACTGAGATGGAGGGCACAGGCTAGTGTCCAGGAGAAACGCAGTCTGGGGACTGTGGAACAAGCATTTATAACTCCACAGTCCCTGGCATTATGGAACAGCATGTAGGTGCTGCTAGGAAGAGCAAGAGATATCCAGATTTGCAGTGTGAGAGAAGTTACAGCATGAACAATCAGTGGAAGAAATAAAGGGGATCTTCACCTTCAGGGGTACCCCAGAAGCAGGATGGGAGGTGTGAGTCTGCGGGACAGGACGAGCTGGGTGAGTGAAAGGAAATCACGTGTGGCGGAAGGCCCCCAGTAACGTGTCCATGAGAGATCCCGTTTAGATAGAGCCCCTAGCGAATGGGGGAGAGCACACTGAAATGAATCTCAGTTTGCGGAAGCCGCACTACTGATTCCCAGAGACTGCGCTGGTATGTACTGTACTGTAATGCTGCCACATGACTGTAAATGCTGTTATTGCCAGTGAAGCAAATGAAAGGAGATGTAACCTGATGTAACCCATATGAATATTGTGCTGGAGTGAAGAAAAAGAAGTTAAATGTTACTGTCGTGATAACCCTGTCTGAACTGTGAATAAACTGCTTGCTTATGTGATGAAACGGCCTGGTGGTCAATGCTTTTTAATGTGACTGATGGACCGGCCGCTGCCCGGCTATCACAACTTGGCGTCCGCGAACAGGATCGGTACCGAAGATTTATTTGACAATTTGGGGAAAACTTTATTGGGAGGGGCCCATGAAAGCCACCTACCTCTTTTGACCCAGCGAACTGGGGAAGAAAGGGCCGGCATGGGCAGGTTCTAAGTGTTTGGCACAATTGCCAGAAGATGTTAGAACATTCATGATCATCTGTGACCCAGGACTGTAATTCAGAGGAAAAAGGCAGCAGTATATGTGATTTGTGTTTCATGTGATGTTTTGCATGCCATGTTTTTCTGCTCATGTGATTGTTATATTGTGTGTTTGCAATGCCATGTTTTTCTGCTCATGTGATTGTTATACTGTGTGTGATGTATACTGCAATTATGCTTGTTTATTGTGTGTTATGTTTTGACCTTGCTGTAGAGTATACAGTAAGAGACTGTTCCTTGCTAAACTTTTTGCAAGCTCGTAGGTATATTGCGTGGGGACACGCAAGATTTTAGCAGGGGTGTATGTGGCATACTGGAATGTTAGGAGACAAGAGATATTGGAAAGTTCCAAAAGCCATTTAATTCTTATCAGTTAGTGGGGGAGTTTTATTGCCCCAAACCAGTTCTGGCAGACCCTGCCACATCTAGGGGGTTAGGACAGGAAGTGCAGAGGGATTTTAGCAAAAGGAACAAAGGACAGGACAGTTCAGTGTGAGCTGAGGACTGAGATGGAGGGCACAGGCTAGTGTCCAGGAGAAACGCAGTCTGGGGACTGTGGAACAAGCATCTATAACTCCACAGTCCCTGGCATTATGGAACAGCATGTAGGTGCTGCTAGGAAGAGCAAGAGATATCCAGATTTGCAGTGTGAGAGAAGTTACAGCATGAACAATCAGTGGAAGAAATAAAGGGGATCTTCACCTTCAGGGGTACCCCAGAAGCAGGATGGGAGGTGTGAGTCTGCGGGACAGGACGAGCTGGGTGAGTGATAGGAAATCACGTGTGGCGGAAGGCCCCCAGTAACGTGTCCATGAGAGATCCCGTGTAGATAGAGCCCCTAGCGAATGGGGGAGAGCACACTGAAATGAATCTCAGTTTGCGGAAGCCGCACTACTGATTCCCAGAAACTGCGCTGTAGACTGAAAACTGGAACTGGAACAGAACTGAACTGCTGGAACCTGTAGTTACACAGTAGTGATGCGACAGAGAATGCAGATTCCTGACAGTACCCCCCTTTTATGGGTGGGCACCGAACACCCACGCTGGAACTTAGAAGGCTGAATGTCAATTGAAGTCTCAGAAGACAATGTAGGACACTTGAGAGTAGAGGACTGGAATAAGTATTCATAAGCAGGAGTAGAATCAACTTGAAATACTCTAGGGTGGAGAGAGGACGTCATCTCCAAAACTGACAGGAGTTCCTTACTTGACACACTGGAGAGAACCACACTGGGTTCGGAGGAACTGGAATCGTTAGGAACCGACAGCGACTTTGGACAGACGGATGGAACCGGGATTTGTCCAGGACTACTTAAATTGACTTGAACTGAAGGAGGCTGATCTGTACAGACGGATGGGACCGGATTGGGTCCAGAAAAGCTTGAACCTGCTGGAACCGGAGGAGGAGTCTTCAGAACTGACGGATAGGACCGGATTTGATCCGAAGATGCTGGAATCGGCTGGAACCGAAGGAGGTAGCCCATCATTAGAGCCACTCAGGCTGGCTGGAACCAGTGGAGTCTTACTGGAATCGGCTAGAACCAAAGGAGGTAGCCCATCATTGGAGCCACTCAGGCTGGCTGGAACCAGTGGAGTCTTACTGGAATCGGCTGGAACCGAAGGAGGCTTACTGGAATCATCTGGAACTGAAGGAGGCTGATCCGGACAGACGGATGGAACCGGATTGGGTCCGGAAGAGCTTGAACCGGCTGTAACCGGAGGAGTCTTACCGGAATTGGCTGGAACCGAAGGAGGCTGATCCTGACTGACGGATGGGACCGGATTGGGTCCGGAAAAGCTGGAACCGGTGGAGTCTTACTGGAATCAGCTGGAACCGAAGGAGGCTGATCTGGACAGACGGATGGGACCGGATTGGGTCCAGAAAAGCTTGAACCGGCTGGAACCGGAGGAGTCCTCGGACTGACGGATAGGACCGGATTTGATCCGAGGATGCTGGAATCGTCTGGAACCGAAGGAGATTTACTGGAAATGGCTGGAACCGAAGGAGGCTTACTGGAATCGGCTGGAACCGAAGGAGGCTTATGGAATCGGCTGGAACCGAAGGAGGCTGATCCGGACTGACGGATAGAACTGGATTGGGTCCGGAAGAGCTTGAACCGGCTGGAACCGGAGGAGTCTTACTGGAATCGGCTGGAACCGAAGGAGGCTGATCCGGACAGACGGATGGGACCGGATTGGGTCCGAAGACAGTTGAATCAGCTGGAACTGATGGAGTCAGAATCCGGTTAGAACCGGAATGAGTGGTATCCGAGTGTTCAGTTAGACCATCCTGGATCTGGTCCATGCTGGATGCCAACAGGGTGGTGCTCTCTGAAGATGGCAAACAGGAGTTCATAACTGCATCTGTAGCACCAAAATTTCCATCTGGTAACTTGGCTCTGGATACTTCCCTTGGGGCTGAAATTTCGGTGACCCCTCCTGGGGTTGAGGAATCAGACACCTCTCTCAGGGTTGTTTTCTCCAGCACCCCTCCTGGGGTTGACAGATCAGAAACTCCTTTTTGAGAAGACTCATATGCCATTACTAGAGCTTGAATATTGGATACCCCTCCTTGGGCTGTAGACACAGACGCCCCTCCTTGGGCTGTAGACACCAAACTTTGGAGTGACCCCGACCCCACACTCTGACCACCGTCCGGGTCCATGGGCCTTGGACAAACTTTCAGGATTCTGATTTTATCTGTCCCCGGCGGGGGCGCTAGTGGGTCAGTGTTGGTGTGACGTAATACACGAGGAGACCAAAGAATAGTCCTGCGCATAGGCGCTGATATTTATTATGTCACAGGGATCACAAAGCAATTGAATAACAGGTGCAATGGAATGCAATTGCAGTGGAATGCAAAACCAGAAATAACAGGGAATAAATATTCAAAAGTCACCGGTAACTATGATTGAAACAAACAGAACTCCGGTAATTGTAAAAAGCACACAGTCTCAGTATAACTCAGGATGAAATAACTTTGGAAAAACAGAACTCTGATAAATGTACAGTCTCTATGAAGCACAAGTCCAGATAGCCTAACAGGCTTAAGCAGGAGACAGTCTCTAAGCAAATAGATGTTAACTGCTGAGATGCACAGATGGTAACTGATAATGAGTGCACAGGTAGATAATAATAAAACACCTGAGGAGAGTCTCTTACTGCTGGTGGATTGTGGCTGGCTGTGGCTGAAGTTTGTAGTTCCATAGGAACACTGGAACAGGGAGATGACTTGGAGATGCCAGAAATAGAAGACTGCTGGAGACAAAGGATTGAAGACTGGAACCTGGAACTGGAAACTGGAACGGAACTGAAACTGCTGGGACCTGTAGTTCCACAGGTCCAATACACAAGGGGTATCTCTGCAGACAGATGACTGCAAACAGGAGACGCCTGTTCACAGAATGTGACGCGTTGTCCAAGGCGATGAGACTGAGCCAGGAACTGGAGTTTATACCCCTTGGTCTGTGATGATTGGATGTTGCATCTGTGAGGACACACCCTGCTGGATTAGGTGTTCAGATCAGCTGTGAGCAGAGGCGTATCTAGCACGGGGCGAGCAGGGCACGTGCCCTGGGCGCCGTGGAAGCCCCAACAGAGGGGGCGCCACCGGCACGGCCCGCTCACCCCATGCGACAGGGATTCCGCCGGCGCTACCTGCGGCGCTCTCCCTGTCTCCCCGGCTGCTGTGCCTGTCACACTGGACAGGCAGCGGCAGCCAGGAGCCTCCCCTAGTCCCCCCCCCTCCTCCTCCCTGCACATTGTACAGTGCGCGATCGCGCGTGCACGCGACCTCGGAGGTACGCGTGCGCGGCCTTTATGAGCGGGCTAAACAGGTGAGCGGGCTTTACAGATGTTTATAGTTTTTTTCTGTCGGGAGAGGGGGGGAGAGGGGAGGGGGGTGCAGGACAGTGTGTGTGTGTGACAGTGTGAGTGTGTGTTAATTGTGTGAGTGTGTTGTGTGTGTGTGGGGCAGTGTGAGTGTGTGTTAATTGTGTGAGTGTGTTAATTGTGTGTGTGTGTGGGACAGTGTGAGTGTGTTAATTGTGTGTGTGTGTGTGTGTGTGTGTGTGTGTGTGTGTGGGACAGTGTGAGTGTGGGACAGTGTGTGTGTTATTTGTGTGTGTGTGGGACAGTGTGCGTGTGTGTTATTTGTGTGTGTGTGAGGGACAGTGTGCGTGTGTGTTAATTGTGTGTGTGTGTGTGTGTGTGTGGGACAGTGTGCGTGTGTGTTAATTGTCCTGGCGGTGATTGGCGTCTGCAGTGTGCGCCCCCGTCCTCCTCCGCTGCCGCTGACAGGAGCGGTGTTGTGCGGCTCTCCCCCTCCTCCGCCGGCTCCGTCCTCCCGTCGTGGCCCTGCAGTGTGTGCCGGCCTCCCCAGCAGCAGCAGCAGCAGGTTAGTCTCTCTCTCTCCCCCCTCTTCTCTCTCTCTCTCTCTCTCTCTCTCTCTCTCTCTCTCTCCTCCTGTGGATTGAAGTTTGTAAGTATCATTTTCATTTTTACAGGTGCCCCTATTGGATTCTACTGGACAAGTGGACGTGACCGGCGTGGGATGTAGGTAAGTAATCTATCTCTCATTTTTACAGGTACCCCTATTGGATTCTACTGGACAAGTGGATGTGACCGGCGTGGGATATAGGTAAGTATGTGTGAGTGTGTAAGTGTGTTTTAATACATTTTTACTGTCACGGTGTGTGAGTTGGTTTTTATTTGGGTATTTTTTCTGTTGTAGAACTACAGGTACCAGCGGGCCCGTTATTTCCCCGCATGCTGGTACTTGAGGTTCTCCAAGTACCAGCAAGCGGGGGAGGCTTGCTGGGCCTTGTAGTTCCACAACAAAAAACAATATTCTTTTTTTTAATTACATGGCTATCAGCCTCCCATCCACCGCCCACGGATGGGGGGGACAGCCTCGGGCTTCAATCCTGGCCCTTGGGTGCCTGGAGGGGGGGTGACCCCTTGATTTAAGGGGGTCCCACTCTTCCAGGGAACCCCGGCCAGTGGTGACTAGTTGGGGGGGTAATGCCACGGCCGCAGGGACCTACATAAATATGTCCCCCGGCTGTGGCATTATGTCCCTGGCTAGTGGAGCCCGGTGCTGGTTTTAAAAATATGGGGGACCCCTACATCTTCTGTCCCCCATATTTTTGGAACCAGGACCGGACTGAGAGCTCGGTGCTGGTTGTCTAAATACGGGGAACCTCTGTCCAATTTTTTCCCAGTGTTTAAACAACCAGGACCGGCTCAAAGAGCCCGAGGTTGGTTATACTTAGGAGGGGGGACCTCACGCATTTTTTTTTGTACATTTTTTAACCCATTCAGACCCTTCTCCATTAAGATAATGGAAGCCCTGGACAACAAAATTGCATTCATGTCCTCCTCCCACGCCCTTCCCAGTCCCAAACACTAATTATTATTTTTTTTCTATAAAAATGTACAATATATCACAAGTATGATGAGCAGGCAGGCAGCGGGCATTGGCGGCATCGGACTGAGATGCAAATTAGTGGCGGAGGGCTAGGTCAGTTGATGGTGGGCGGGTTTGTAAGCCATTGGTGGTGGCAGCGGGCAGCGGCTCAGAGGCAGTGGCGGGCATTGGCTCGGTGGTGGTAGGGGTCATCGGCAGGATTCGGCGGACATTATGGCTGTAGTGCCTCACCAGCCACTAACCTCACCGCACGCCACTGGTGAGTGGGACAGTGTGCGTGTGTGTTAATTGTGTGTGTGTGTGACAGTGTGAGTGTTTTAATTGTGTGTGTGTGTGTGTGGGACAGTGTGAGTGTGTGTAAATTTTGGGGAAAGTATGAGAATGTGTGTGTAGTCTAAGTGGGTGTGTGTGGGGTTTGGGGGTGGCCAGTCTGTGTGTGTGTAGTCTACAGCGTGTGTGTGTGTAAGTAAGTGGGTCGGGCAGTCTGTGTGTGTGGGCGGGATGTACTATTGGCCATTTACCGAAGAGGGATATGTATTAAACCACGGGCACTGAGATGCCCTTCTCACTCACCATCCAGCTGGGTTGGCGAGCCGGGCAGGTGGAAAGTCAGCAGCAGGGGCAGCATGCCGGATATCAGCAGCCGAGGGTGCGGACTGTAAGGCATGTGCGGAGCCCAAAGCCGGAGATCGGCAGCATGTTGACCGGCAACAAGCGGCTTCTGCTTCTGCGTTCAACATGCTGTCGATCTCCGGCTTTGGGCTATGCAGGGTTCGGGGGATGGGTGTCCTCTGCCGGTATACTGCAGCTCCGGGGGTGCGTGCTCCGGAGGCTTTCAGCACTGTTGAATATCCAGCTGCCTCAAGTATGTACAGCCCGCACCCTCGGCTGCTGATATCCGGCATGCTGCTGGCTGTCCCCCCACCCGGCTCGGCCACACAGCTGTATGGTGAGAAGGGCATCTCAGTTCCCGAGGTTTAACACATATGCCTCAGTAAATGGCCTCTGCGGTAAACTATACTAATGCTTACCGTGGCAGTAACAGCGGGGAGGATGGCGCACATCGGGATCCTGCAGCAGGAGAGAAGAACCCCTTCAGAGCGCAGCAGACCACACTGAAAGGGGTGCATCCCCGATGCGGTGCTCTGCATCCCGGGTGGCGCCGAAGATGTGGAGTGTCGGAGGTGGCAGAAGCGGGTGAGAAACCGCTGCAGCCCTTCCGCTGCTAAACTCTGCAATTAGTCTATTAAGGGGGTAGGCTCCCCTCACCACAGTGCCCCGCAGGATTAGTTAATTAAGGGGGTAGGATCCCCTCACTCTATAATGGGAATTTTGGCTCATACCATGTGCTGTAACGTGAATTTTGGCTCTTACCGTGTGCTATAATATGAATTACGGCTCATACCGTGTGGGGTAATGTGAATTTTGGCTCATACCATGTGGGGTAATGTGAATTTCGGCTCATACCATGTGGGTTAATGTGAATTTCGGCTCATACCGTGTGGGGTAATGTGAATTTCGGCTCATACCATGTGCTGTAATGTGAATTTCGGCTCATACCGTGTGCTGTAATGTGAATTTCGGCTCATACCGTGTGCTGTAATGTGAATTTCGGCTCATACTGTGTGCTATAATGTGAATTTCGGCTCATACCGTGTGGGGTAATGTGAATTTTGTCTCATACTGTGTGCTATAATGTGAATTTCGGCTCATACCGTGTGGGGTAATGTGAATTTCGGCTCATACCGTGTGCTATAATGTGAAAGGGGCACCAGTACTAGATAGTATAAGGGGTCCTTCTACACTGAAGGACACACCCCTTTTGAGTGACCATGCCCCTTTTCCTGAGCGACACTCTTTCATCCCGCCTTCAAAAATTCAACTTCAACCATTGCACCTACATCTATACATACACACCCTGACATATTTATATACAGTGACACCGGTGGCTGGCGTCTGCACATACTTTCCTTTTGTATTTTTTTTGTGTGTGTGTGTGTATGTGTGGGGGGGGCGCCATTATTGATCTTGCCCTGTGCTCCAAAAACCCTAGCTACGCCTCTGGCTGTGAGTTAGCTGAAGCACTGTGTACTCCAGGCTGCAGTAGACTGAAAACTGGAACTGGAACAGAACTGAACTGCTGGAACCTGTAGTTCCACAGTAGTGATGCGACGGAGAATGCAGATTCCTGACACTAGTTTATCAAATAAAACGTTTTCAATCTCATCATCGGTAAATGAGAAGGTTCCTTGTTCGGCCTGAGATAAAAGACCATCGTAAAATAGACAAGAACCACCTTGTGCTATGCCCTACAAGGTATCTAGTGGGTGTATGTAGAACTGGACCACTATACAAATAGATACAAACAATCAGATCTTAAAAACAAAGAATTCAGTCTAAATACAAGAAGTATTCTGCTAATGCCTTTTTTGGCTAATATACATTAAATGGTATGGGTGTCAGGAAATATGGATAAACCATAAAATTAATATTGCACAAAAATCCTGCACTCGCATATATAACAAACAACGATGGGGTGCTCCTAGTGGAAAGCTGCCTCAATGGACAGACCCACAATATATATACACAGAGTCCAACAATGTGGAGGTGCACTCATCAAATCAAAGAATCTTCAACAGCTTCAATTTCATAGTAGTTTTATTTCAGTCGAAGTCAGGCTTATTGTTGTTGACGTTTCGATCCACTATTAAAATCCCATATTCATATAACTATAAATAGTTATATGAATATGCACTATGGTATATCCCTAGGGAGGCTGTAGTTCTCCATCCATTGCTCACTATTTATAGTTACATGAATATGGGATTTTGTTTACGGGAGCTTGTCTTGATAAAGATCCTTGATAGTGGATCGAAACGTCGACAACAATAAGCCTGACTTCGACTGAAATAAAACTACTATGAAATTGAAGCTGTTGAAGATTATTTTATTGGATGAGTGCACATTGTTGAACTCTGTGTATATATATATTGTGGGTCTGTCCGTTGAGGCAGCTTTCCACTAGGAGCACCCCATCGTTGTTTGTTATATATGCGAGTGCAGGATTTTTGTGCAATATATATATATATATATATATATATAGCCAAATCACAGAACAAAGTCCCGGGAAGCCGCACTGACACTCTCCATTGATAAAAAGCAGGTGTCCGGTTGAATATGGGATTTTGTATACGGGAGCTTGTCTTGATAAAGATCCTTGATAGTGGATCGAAACGTCGACAACAATAAGCCTGACTTCGACTGAAATAAAACTACTATGAAATTGAAGCTGTTGAAGATTATTTTATTGGATGAGTGCACATTGTTGAACTCTGTGTATATATATATATTGTGGGTCTGTCCGTTGAGGCAGCTTTCCACTAGGAGCACCCCATCGTTGTTTGTTATATATGCGAGTGCAGGATTTTTGTGCAATATATATATATATATATATATATATATATACTGTACATATATATATATATATATATATATATATACACACTGTGAAAGTCTCTTGTATACACCATACGTACACAGTATAGTATATGCATGGTGTAAACCAGAGACTGGCCTAGTATATGTACTGTATGTGTATGCAGGGGCTGGTCACATATGGCATAGTATATTATATACTATGCACTATGTGGGCACATACCAGCCTCTGCATGCACATACATATACTAAGCTAGTCTCCTGTATACACCATGCACAAACATATACAACGCCCTATGTGGGCACACTGTCAGACCCTGCATGCACAAACATATATTATGCCCTATGTAAGCACACTGCCAAGCTCCTGTACACCCTGTGCATATACAAAGCCCTATGTGAGCACACTGCCAGGCTCCTGTACACCGTGCGCATATATTATGCCCTATGTGAGCAAACTGCTAGGCTCCTGTACACACTGTGCCTATACTATGCTCTAATTTAGCAAACTGCCAGGCTCCTGTATACACCATACATATTCCATGCACTGTATGAGCACAATGTCAGTCTCCTGTACACCCCTTACATAAACTATGCCAGCCAGAGGCAGAACTCTGGGAGGCAACGGAGTCGACTGCCGCCGGGCTCCTGCATTAAAGGGGGCACCTCGCCTCCGTTGTCTCCAGTTATGTGACGGCAGCAATGAGTCAAACTGACTCATTCCTGTACAGTAAGCCCGCCGGCCGCAGACTGTGATGCGGTCCCTCCAGCACTTCTCTCCAGGTAGGCATGGCACTTGTGCGTGGCTGCAGTGGTTGTAAAAGTTGGGAGAGGAACTTCTGCTGCGGGAGGGAGAGATGGGAGTACAGACGTGCGAGGTGCTGTTATGATAAGAACAGCCGGTACAGCTACAGCACTCACCTCGGATTCCCTATTGTGGCTGGCGCTCTGCGAGGAGAGCAGAGCCCTCTTTCACTAGTGCAGAGGAGGAGGAGTAGAAGGGTCACCAGGAGAAGATTAGAAATGAGGTGTCTGTGTTCTGTACGTACCTATATAAAAACGTACGCTCCCTTTCTCCCTCTCTGAGTGCACTGCCATATTCTAGTAAATATATTTTGTGATATACTGTGAGATATACTTATATATATGTATGAACACAGTATATGTTTTATATATATATTTATTTATATGTATAAATAGATATAGCTATATATATATATATATATATATATATATACTAGTCACCAATGACCCCCATTCTGCCTCATCCTGTCCTCCACTCTGACCTCCATTGCCACCGCCTGCCCCCCCTCCCTTGACTAAGATGGTGTCTATGGGCTTCTCCCGCGTTTCAAATAGGTCCCTCCTAGTGCCACGTGTCTGCCCACGCATGTGCAGATAGGACTTCAGGAATTCCTATCATAACACAGAACAGCCCTTACCGCAAGAGCTGTGCTGTGCAATTTTCATCAAGTATTATGCTTGTGAAGAATGGTGGGATATATATATATCGTCAAGATAAATATTAGTGCCCCTCCACCTATATATATATATATATATATATATATATATATATATATATATATATATATATAGCTCCATATAAGAAACGGCACTCAGAGTCGAGATAATCAGCAAAATACAAAACTGTATTGTGGTCGAGTACTTTCGGGGACAGTACCCCGTCCTCAGGACCTTACAGCAAAAGAGACAGATACAATTTGACAAACTTACCCACTTTTTAAATCCCCTAGATCCAATCCGCTCCTATCACACTTCCCGCGCCGCAGCGGGCACCAGCATCTGGGATCCGGCAAGCGTGACACACTTCCGGCGGAAGCGGTCCCGTTGTCATGGAAATCAACAGGCTTGCACGCCACCTAAAGCGCGCAGCCTGTGTTCCAAGACCTCCAGTCTCACTTCCGCCTGTCACAGCTAGACGGCTTCCATCGCTGCAGAGTTCCCAACGCTGACCACGGGGAGATGAACAGGATATGGGAAAAACTGTACACCAAAACATGCATATAATAAAACAAACATCAAATATACATATTGAACACAAAGTATAAAAACATGACATAGGACAGACAATTAGTAGCAGCACAGTGGTGAGTACTGACACCTCACACCCGGGGCCTGCTCCTGAGGATCAGGAGCATCCCCGTGCATGTGAGGGGGCAGTCTGCAAGCCATTCATCGCAATCAAAAAATGTGGACGATCAATATCATGCCCATCAACAAATAGAGCAGCTTGTTCTATAATTATAACTCACAGGTTAACAGCCACCTACAAGAAAACACACCATAATCCACCCAAGGAAGGGCACCAGAACCTAAATTAGACGTTCCAATTTATTTTATCATTGAGCCCCCCTGGTTTAATCGTACCCAGCCTAACAATCCAACGGGATTCCTTAATCAGTAAAGCCTTGGCCCTGTCAACCCCTCGCAGCGACACCGGTACATGATCTATCATAAAATATCTGTTCTCGTCTAAGTTATAATTCAATTCCTTGAAGTGACGGGGAACCGGTTGGTCAATATCTTTTCCAGCTAATGATAGGCGAATCACTGATCTATGTGCGTTCTAGAGATGAGCGCCGGAAATTTTTCGGGTTTTGTGTTTTGGTTTTGGGTTCGGTTCCGCGGCCGTGTTTTGGGTTCGACCGCGTTTTGGCAAAACCTCACCGAATTTTTTTTGTCGGATTCGGGTGTGTTTTGGATTCGGGTGTTTTTTTCAAAAAACCCTAAAAAACAGCTTAAATCATAGAATTTGGGGGTCATTTTGATCCCAAAGTATTATTAACCTCAAAAACCATAATTTCCACTCATTTTCAGTCTATTCTGAATACCTCACACCTCACAATATTATTTTTAGTCCTAAAATTTGCACCGAGGTCGCTGTGTGAGTAAGATAAGCGACCCTAGTGGCCGACACAAACACCGGGCCCATCTAGGAGTGGCACTGCAGTGTCACGCAGGATGTCCCTTCCAAAAAACCCTCCCCAAACAGCACATGACGCAAAGAAAAAAAGAGGCGCAATGAGGTAGCTGTGTGAGTAAGATAAGCGACCCTAGTGGCCGACACAAACACCGGGCCCATCTAGGAGTGGCACTGCAGTGTCACGCAGGATGTCCCTTCCAAAAAACCCTCCCCAAACAGCACATGATGCAAAGAAAAAAAGAGGCGCAATGAGGTAGCTGACTGTGTGAGTAAGATAAGCGACCCTAGTGGCCGACACAAACACCGGGCCCATCTAGGAGTGGCACTGCAGTGTCACGCAGGATGTCCCTTCCAAAAAACCCTCCCCAAACAGCACATGACGCAAAGAAAAAAAGAGGCGCAATGAGGTAGCTGTGTGAGTAAGATAAGCGACCCTAGTGGCCGACACAAACACCGGGCCCATCTAGGAGTGGCACTGCAGTGTCACGCAGGATGTCCCTTCCAAAAAACCCTCCCCAAACAGCACATGACGCAAAGAAAAAAAGAGGCGCAATGAGGTAGCTGACTGTGTGAGTAAGATAAGCGACCCTAGTGGCCGACACAAACACCGGGCCCATCTAGGAGTGGCACTGCAGTGTCACGCAGGATGTCCCTTCCAAAAAACCCTCCCCAAACAGCACATGACGCAAAGAAAAAAAGAGGCGCAATGAGGTAGCTGACTGTGTGAGTAAGATAAGCGACCCTAGTGGCCGACACAAACACCGGGCCCATCTAGGAGTGGCACTGCAGTGTCACGCAGGATGTCCCTTCCAAAAAACCCTCCCCAAACAGCACATGACGCAAAGAAAAAAAGAGGAGCAATGAGGTAGCTGACTGTGTGAGTAAGATAAGCGACCCTAGTGGCCGACACAAACACCGGGCCCATCTAGGAGTGGCACTGCAGTGTCACGCAGGATGTCCCTTCCAAAAAACCCTCCCCAAACAGCACAAGACGCAAAGAAAAAAAGAGGCGCAATGAGGTAGCTGACTGTGTGAGTAAGATAAGCGACCCTAGTGGCCGACACAAACACCGGGCCCATCTAGGAGTGGCACTGCAGTGTCACGCAGGATGTCCCTTCCAAAAAACCCTCCCCAAACAGCACATGACGCAAAGAAAAAAAGAGGCGCAATGAGGTAGCTGACTGTGTGAGTAAGATAAGCGACCCTAGTGGCCGACACAAACACCGGGCCCATCTAGGAGTGGCACTGCAGTGTCACGCAGGATGTCCCTTCCAAAAAACCCTCCCCAAACAGCACATGACGCAAAGAAAAAGAAAAGAAAAAAGAGGTGCAAGATGGAATTGTCCTTGGGCCCTCCCACCCACCCTTATGTTGTATAAACAAAACAGGACATGCACACTTTAACCAACCCATCATTTCAGTGACAGGGTCTGCCACACGACTGTGACTGATATGACGGGTTGGTTTGGACCCCCCCCAAAAAAGAAGCAATTAATCTCTCCTTGCACAAACTGGCTCTACAGAGGCAAGATGTCCACCTCATCATCATCCTCCGATATATCACCGTGTACATCCCCCTCCTCACAGATTATCAATTCGTCCCCACTGGAATCCACCATCTCAGCTCCCTGTGTACTTTGTGGAGGCAATTGCTGCTGGTCAATGTCTCCGCGGAGGAATTGATTATAATTCATTTTAATGAACATCATCTTCTCCACATTTTCTGGATGTAACCTCGTACGCCGATTGCTGACAAGGTGAGCGGCGGCACTAAACACTCTTTCGGAGTACACACTTGTGGGAGGGCAACTTAGGTAGAATAAAGCCAGTTTGTGCAAGGGCCTCCAAATTGCCTCTTTTTCCTGCCAGTATAAGTACGGACTGTGTGACGTGCCTACTTGGATGCGGTCACTCATATAATCCTCCACCATTCTTTCAATGTTGAGAGAATCATATGCAGTGACAGTAGACGACATGTCCGTAATCGTTGTCAGGTCCTTCAGTCCGGACCAGATGTCAGCATCAGCAGTCGCTCCAGACTGCCCTGCATCACCGCCAGCGGGTGGGCTCGGAATTCTGAGCCTTTTCCTCGCACCCCCAGTTGCGGGAGAATGTGAAGGAGGAGATGTTGACAGGTCGCGTTCCGCTTGACTTGACAATTTTCTCACCAGCAGGTCTTTCAACCCCAGCAGACTTGTGTCTGCCGGAAAGAGAGATCCAAGGTAGGCTTTAAATCTAGGATCGAGCATGGTGGCCAAAATGTAGTGCTCTGATTTCAACAGATTGACCACCCGTGAATCCTTGTTAAGCGAATTAAGGGCTCCATCCACAAGTCCCACATGCCTAGCGGAATCGCTCCGTGTTAGCTCCTCCTTCAATGTCTACAGCTTCTTCTGCAAAAGCCTGATGAGGGGAATGACCTGACTCAGGCTGGCAGTGTCTGAACTGACTTCACGTGTGGCAAGTTCAAAGGGCATCAGAACCTTGCACAACGTTGAAATCATTCTCCACTGCGCTTGAGACAGGTGCATTCCACCTCCTATATCGTGCTCAATTGTATAGGCTTGAATGGCCTTTTGCTGCTCCTCCAACCTCTGAAGCATATAGAGGGTTGAATTCCACCTCGTTACCACTTCTTGCTTCAGATGATGGCAGGGCAGGTTCAGTAGTTTTTGGTGGTGCTCCAGTCTTCTGTACGTGGTGCCTGTACACCGAAAGTGTCCCGCAATTCTTCTGGCCACCGACAGCATCTCTTGCACGCCCCTGTCGTTTTTTAAAAAATTCTGCACCACCAAATTCAAGGTATGTGCAAAACATGGGACGTGCTGGAATTTGCCCATATTTAATGCACACACAATATTGCTGGCGTTGTCCGATGCCACAAATCCACAGGAGAGTCCAATTGGGGTAAGCCATTCCGCGATGATCTTCCTCAGTTGCCGTAAGAGGTTTTCAGCTGTGTGCGTATTTTGGAAAGCGGTGATACAAAGCGTAGCATGCCTAGGAAAGAGTTGGCGTTTGCGATATGCTGCTACTGGTGCCGCCGCTGCTGTTCTTGCGGCGGGAGTCCATACATCTACCCAGTGGGCTGTCACAGTCATATAGTCCTGACCCTGCCCTGCTCCACTTGTCCACATGTCCGTGGTTAAGTGGACATTGGGTACAACTGCATTTTTTAGGACACTGGTGAGTCTTTTTCTGACGTCCGTGTACATTCTCGGTATCGCCTGCCTAGAGAAGTGGAACCTAGATGGTATTTGGTAACGGGGGCACACTGCCTCAATAAATTGTCTAGTTCCCTGTGAACTAACGGCGGATACCGGACGCACGTCTAACACCAACATAGTTGTCAAGGCCTCAGTTATCCGCTTTGCAGCAGGATGACTGCTGTGATATTTCATCTTCCTCGCAAAGGACTGTTGAACAGTCAATTGCTTACTGGAAGTAGTACAAGTGGGCTTACGACTTCCCCTCTGGGATGACCATCGACTCCCAGCAGCAACAACAGCAGCGCCAGCAGCAGTAGGCGTTACACGCAAGGATGCATCGGAGGAATCCCAGGCAGGAGAGGAATCATCAGAATTGCCAGTGACATGGCCTGCAGGACTATTGGCATTCCTGGGGAAGGAGGAAATTGACACTGAGGGAGTTGGTGGGGTGGTTTGCGTGAGCTTGGTTACAAGAGGAAGGGATTTACTGGTCAGTGGACTGCTTCCGCTGTCGCCCAAAGTTTTTGAACTTGTCACTGACTTATTATGAATGCGCTGCAGGTGACGTATAAGGGAGGATGTTCCGAGGTGGTTAACGTCCTTACCCCTACTTATTACAGCTTGACAAAGGGAACACACGGCTTGACAAATGTTGTCAGCATTTCTGGTGAAATACTTCCACACCGAAGAGCTGATTTTTTTGGTATTTTCACCAGGCATGTCAACGGCCATATTCCTCCCACGGACAACAGGTGTCTCCCCGGGTGCCTGACTTAAACAAACCACCTCACCATCAGAATCCTCCTGGTCAATTTACTCCCCAGCGCCAGCAACACCCATATCCTCCTCATCCTGGTGTACTTCAACACTGACATCTTCAATCTGACTATCAGGAACTGGACTGCGGGTGCTCCTTCCAGCACTTGCAGGGGGCGTGCAAATGGTGGAAGGTGCATGCTCTTCACGTCCAGTGTTGGGAAGGTCAGGCATCGCAACCGACACAATTGGACTCTCCTTGTGGATTTGGGATTTCGAAGAACGCACAGTTCTTTGCTGTGCTTTTTCCAGCTTGAGTCTTTTCATTTTTCTAGCGAGAGGCTGAGTGCTTCCATCCTCATGTGAAGCTGAACCACTAGCCATGAACATAGGCCAGGGCCTCAGCCGTTCCTTGCCACTCCGTGTGGTAAATGGCATATTGGCAAGTTTACGCTTCTCCGACGACAATTTTATTTTAGGTTTTGGAGTCCTTTTTTTACTGATATTTGGTGTTTTGGATTTGACATGCTCTGTACTATGACATTGGGCATCGGCCTTGGCAGACAACGTTGCTGGCATTTCATCGTCTCGGCCATGACTAGTGGCAGCAGCTTCAGCACGAGGTGGAAGTGGATCTTGATCTTTCCCTAATTTTGGAACCTCAACATTTTTGTTCTCCATATTTTAATAGGCACAACTAAAAGGCACCTCAGGTAAACAATGGAGATGGATGGATACTAGTATACAATTATGGATGGACTGCCGAGTGCCGACACAGAGGTAGCTACAGCCGTGGACTACCGTACTGTACTGTGTCTGCTGCTAATATAGTATGGTTGATAATGAGATGTAGTATGTATGTATAAAGAAGAAAGAAAAAAAAACCACGGGTAGGTGGTATACAATTATGGACGGACTGCCGAGTGCCGACACAGAGGTAGCTACAGCCGTGGACTACCGTACTGTACTGTGTCAGCTGCTAATATAGACTGGATGATAATGAGATGTAGTATGTATAAAGAAGAAAGAAAAAAAAAACACGGGTAGGTGGTATACAATTATGGACGGACTGCCGAGTGCCGACACAGAGGTAGCTACAGCCGTGGACTACCGTACTGTACTGTGTCTGCTGCTAATATAGACTGGTTGATAATGAGATGTAGTATGTATGTATAAAGAAGAAAGAAAAAAAAACCACGGGTAGGTGGTATACAATTATGGACGGACTGCCGAGTGCCGACACAGAGGTAGCTACAGCCATGGACTACCGTACTGTACTGTGTCTGCTGCTAATATAGACTGGATGATAATGAGATGTAGTATGTATAAAGAAGAAAGAAAAAAAACCCACGGGTAGGTGGTATACAATTATGGACGGACTGCCGAGTGCCGACACAGAGGTAGCTACAGCCGTGGACTACCGTACTGTACTGTGTCTGCTGCTAATATAGACTGGATGATAATGAGATGTAGTATGTATAAAGAAGAAAGAAAAAAAAAACACGGGTAGGTGGTATACAATTATGGATGGACTGCCGAGTGCCGACACAGAGGTAGCTACAGCCGTGGACTACCGTACTGTACTGTGTCTGCTGCTAATATAGACTGGTTGATAATGAGATGTAGTATGTATAAAGAAGAAAGAAAAAAAAACCACGGGTAGGTGGTATACAATTATGGATGGACTGCCGAGTGCCGACACAGAGGTAGCTACAGCCGTGGACTACCGTACTGTACTGTGTCTGCTGCTAATATAGACTGGATGATAATGAGATGTAGTATGTATAAAGAAGAAAAAAAAAACCACGGGTAGGTGGTATACAATTATGGATGGACTGCCGAGTGCCGACACAGAGGTAGCTACAGCCGTGGACTACCGTACTGTACTGTGTCTGCTGCTAATATAGACTGGATGATAATGAGATGTAGTATGTATAAAGAAGAAAAAAAAAAACCACGGGTAGGTGGTATACAATTATGGATGGACTGCCGAGTGCCGACACAGAGGTAGCTACAGCCGTGAACTACCGTACTGTGTCTGCTGCGACTGGATGATAAATAATGATATAAAAAATATATATATATCACTACTGCAGCCGGACAGGTATATATTATATAATGACGGACCTGCTGGACACTGTCAGCAGAATGAGTTTTTTATAGAATAAAAAAACACCACACAAGTCACACGACGAGTGTTTAACTTTTTCAGGCAATCACAATATAGTATACTATACTGGTGGTCAGTGTGGTCAGGTCACTGGTCAGTCACACTGGCAGTGGCACTCCTGCAGCAAAAGTGTGCACTGTTTAATTTTAATAATATGTACTCCTGGCTCCTGCTATAACCTATAACTGCTCCCCAGTCTCCCCCACAATTAAGCTGTGTGAGCACAGTCAGATATTATACATAGATGATGCAGCACACTGGGCTGAGCACAGATATGGTATGTGACTGAGTCACTGTGTATCGTTTTTTTCAGGCAGAGAACGGATTATATTAAATAAAACTGCACTGGTGGTCACTGGTCAGTGGTCAGTCACTAGTAAACTCTGCACTCTCTAGTACTCCTAAGCTCCAGTAAATCAAGTGTCTCTGTCTCAATCTCACTCTCTCTCTTCTAATCTAAATGGAGAGGACGCCAGCCACGTCCTCTCCCTATCAATCTCAATGCACGTGTGAAAATGGCGGCGACGCGCGGCTCCTTATATAGAATCCGAGGCTCGCGATAGAATCCGAGGCTCGCGAGAATCCGACAGCGTCATGATGACGTTCGGGCGCGCTCGGGTTAACCGAGCAAGGCGGGAAGATCCGAGTCGCTCGGATCCGTGTAAAAAAAGCTGAAGTTCGGGCGGGTTCGGATTCCGAGGAACCGAACCTGCTCATCTCTAGTGCGTTCATACGCTCCTTAAACTTACAGGTGGTCTGCCCGACATAGAATAACCCACAGGGACAGACCACCACGTAAACAACGAATGACATGTTGCAAGTTAACACAAATCTCATGTCATACATCCTATCCACATGAGGATGTTTGAACTTAGTGCATGGAATGATAAAACGACAGGTGGTACACTCATAACATGAATAACAACCAAAAGGTTTCCTATATACATTGGGGGTTTGTGGTACATTACGATCTGTTACATCAGTATGGACGAGTAGATCTTTCAGATTACTCCCACGTCTAAAGGCCGCCACCGGGCATTTACCACTAAACATCGGGAGTTCACTGTCCGAGCTCACAATGGGCCACAAGGCCTTCGTGGCTTGTTTGATTACCGGACTTGCCACTGTGTAGTCACTCACCCACGGAAGGATCTGGTCTTGATTCCTTCTACATGGGCTTAATAGTTCAGATCTAGACATACTCAACACTCGGGTCCTTTGTGCTAGAAGGGTCTTCCTGTCATACCCACGAACCAAAAACTTATCAACTACTTTATCAAGTTCCAATGGAACCGTAGATGCATCACTAGAAATCCGGGCAACTCGCATCATTTGCGAGAGTGTTAACCCCTGTTTTAAAGCTGTTGGGTGGTGACTAGATGCTACCAGTAACGTGTTTCTATCGGTCACTTTAGTATAAACCTCCGTAATAAATTGATTGTTAGACAATGTCACATGTACATCCAAAAAGTTCACATCCGTGTTACTTGACGTATATGTGAACTTAATGGGAGTGTCCAATCCATTAATTTCCACCATCATATTGTCAAATTCCTGTTGACCACCTGTCCATAAAAGGAACACATCATCTCTGTAATAGTCAGATAAAGAAATGCTATGCAGTAAGAAGTCAGTTTCACGGCGTTTTAATCTCAATAACTGACGATACACATCATCTTCATTAGATTATCTGAAGGCTGCATAAGCATGAGGCCATATAAGAGCCCAACTTTTGGTGATAAGTTGTTTGATGACTAAGCAGTTGCTAGGCAGATCAATTTTCCGGTTGTTTTTTCCTATTGGATTAGAGGGTTGTCCATCAAGCTTTAAAGGGTTGGTCTTAGGATAGTATATAGGGCAGGGTCATGTGCCTCAGACTTCCTCTTGCCATTTATTGTATGGCCCAGGAAGGCTGAGTATATTGCCACAGGTTACTTGGTATTGTGCTACCCTTTGTGCCCTTATATTGTTTCTGTGCTCCCCCCCCCTCCACTTTGTGCTCCTTCCTTTATAAAGTATTAAGCTGTGCTGTGTATTCTGCTGCCCCCTGCTATGCCGTGTCCACGTCGCTCCGCTCCCCCCTCCCGCCACCTCGTGGAGGCCGTGGGCACCCCTCGCTCCCGCTCCCGTAGTGCGGCCCCCCGGAGGTTGCTCCCGGCGGCAGCAAGCCCGCGGCAGGGTCAGGCCGCGGCGGACTGCTCCCCTGTCAGCGAGGTTCGTGCGGCTGGTGGCCACTCTGCACGTGCCACTGGGACGCGCGGCTCGGCCGGGCCACGGTCGCGGGCGTCCCCCCGGCGGCCTCGGTGCGCCGAGCAGCTACCTCGCCCGGCGCGCTGGTCAGCGCCGCGTCTCCACTTCCCTCCCCGCCTACGGATCTGACCGCCAGCTCGGGCGCCCACGTGGTGCCGGGCGGCCACGGCGGGGCTGCGGGGGGAGAGGGGGGCTTACTGTACAGGCAGGGACAATGAGTGTGGGGCAACAGGGTCCTGTGACCTCTGTACAAAGGGCTGCGACGGATGCGGATGGGCACCTCCCTACCCTTTTTTGCCCGCATATAGGGTTGGGGATGGGGTGACTGGGGCGGGCCCTGGGAGTTTTGGGGCGGGGAGTGTGGCAGGGAATGCCGCTGCACCCGCCCCTCCTGCAGTTTCGGGGCGGGGGTTCCCGGATAGGAATCCCGCATCGGGAGCCTTTTTGCTGGGCTCCCGGTCACCCGTTGCACGTCTTCCCGCGTCGGCATATCCAGGCGTCGGGCTCCAGGTGCCCCCCCCGGCCCGCTGGGGGCGTTGCAGCTGGTGGTGACTCAGTCATCCATTGCGGCGGCGTTCCACCTACCCGGCCCTCCTCTTTCGTTTGCCGCGCCTCAAGGGTTCGCTGGGGTTTCAGTTTTTCCCCAGTTGCCTTCCCTGGCCTCTGGCGCCGGCGTTTCCTACGTCTTCCAGAGCGCCTTTCATAGGCCTACCGGTGACATCCTCCCCGCAATTTTCACCGTACTTTGCCAGCTCGGCCGTCGGCGTCATCCCACGTCGTCAGTCTGCGGTCCCCGGGGCTACGGTTCCCCCCCCCTGCCTTTGCGGGTTCGCATGCCGGGTCGTCCCCGAACCCGTTGGCACAATTTTTGATGCCGCCCCTTGCACCTACTCAGTTCCATCCGGTTTCGTCGGGATTTTCAGGGTCGGTCGGTTACGTTCCGCCTTCGGCGTGGCGGCCTGCTTGCACCATTGGTGGCGCTACGGGGGTCGGGTCTGCCTTTCCCCACGCCTTTTCGTACCCCTCCATTGGGGGTCCTCCCCCCGCCGCTTCCCGCTGGCCCCCCTCTGCAGAGCAACTGGGCTTGGCCCCCTTCCCCAGCCTGTTAACCCCATTGCTGTTGATACGCTGGTTTCCCCTGCGCCTGTTGTCCCTTCTGTTTCCTCCTCGCAGGTGCTGGCTGGTTCCGGGTCTTCTTCACGGAGGGGCCGGAGGTCGGAGAGAGGGCCGCGGCCGCGGCACCGACGGGGGAAGTTCCGCCGCCACCGGAGTCGGGAGCAACGGACGATGCTTTTCCGGGTCCTTCAGGCACTGGTGAGCACGCTATTACTTCACACTGTTCGTCTAGTTCTTCTTCCTCCTCGTCTAGCAGTGTTTCTTCAGGTTCTCCGCGGCGCCCGCGTAAACTAGCTAGACTTATCAAGCAGCGCATGGCGTAGGAATTGCGAAAAGTGACAGCGCCGGCGTCGGCAATCCCCCCACCCCCCGTTATATGGAGATGGTGCATTGCGCCAACACGGTAGTTACCCGGGGGTTTCGTAAGCGGATGCGAGAAAAAATTAGGAAAGGGAAGTACGTTGACATCTTCACCCTTACGGATGAGATGCGGCAGGGTTTTGACGCAGCTAAGAAACCGGGTGGCATTGGGGAAAGTGCTTTCCGCAATTTTCACCAGTGGTTGCGGGGGTTCTTGGTTTTTACGGCTTGCTACACAGAATCGCGGCCCGCTGAGTATTCCAATTTGGTCAAATACCTGTTTTTAGTGCATGACATGTACTTAAAATCCAAAGGTTCCGCTTGGCGGGATTACGATGAGAAATTCCGTCGTAATCAGGATGGTAACCCCATCCTGCCCGCGGGTTTTAAGGATGTCGAGGTGTGGTTGGAGGTCACACAGCAGGTCAAGCCCGCTCCGGACGCCGCGGTCAAGAAGCCCGTGGCGGCCGGGGTTTCGGGCTCCCGCTTGGTGGGGAAAGGAAAGTGTTTTGCCTACAATGAAGGAAAATGCGCCAGGGGAGTAAATTGTCATTTTCGCCACTCGTGTAAGTTGTGCGGGGCCAGTCACCCGGCCAAAGATTGCACCTCGGCGGCGAGCGGTAAGCCCTCCGCTCCAGCCAAGGCCGGGGGAGTTGGCAAGTAAGGTCTTCTCCCCGATTCGATTCCCGAATTGCGGCACTGGCTGAGTTTATTCCCCGACAAGTCGTCAGCGTCGTTCCTCTTGGAGGGTTTTCGGCATGGTTTTCGTCTGCCCATTTCAGATTCGGTGCACGTAGTGGCGAACCAGAATTTGAGGTCGGCTCGCGAATTTCCACAGGAGGTCCAGCGGAGATCGGCTTGGGGCGCATGTGTGGGCCCTACGCCTTTCCCCCTATGCCCTCCTTGTGCATTTCCCCCATTGGGGTGGTGCGCAAGAAGGCCCCGGGCAAGTTCCGCCTGATACAGCACCTGTCGCATCCTCCGGGCGTTTCGGTTAATGACTCCATTCCTCAGGCCGTGTGCAGAGTGCGATATCAGTCTTTTGATGACGCTCTGCGCTTGGTGCGGGACTGTGGTCCGGGGGGCCTGTTGGCAAAATTGGACGTGGAGTCGGCTTTTCGGGTACTTCCCCTGCATCCGGATTCCTTGCGGTTTTTGGGTTTCAAACTGGGTGACAAGTTTTACGTGGATCGGTGTCTCCCCATGGGTTGTTCGGTCTCCTGCGCCTATTTTGAGAGATTTAGCACGTTTTTGCACTGGTGCGTCCAGGCCGCCTCCGGCCAACTCGGGATGGCTCACTACCTGGACGATTTTCTCTTTATGGGCCCAGGGGGCAGTTCGATCTGTGGAGATATTCTGTCGGTGGCTAGGTCCTTGTTCGAAAGTTTGGGGGTGCCCGTCGCGCAGGACAAGTGTGAGGGCCCCTGCACTTGTCTTAGCTATTTAGGAATTGAAATAGACACGGTGGCGGGTTGTTGTCGCCTACCCGAGGATAAAGTGCGTAAGCTGTTGGGTTTAATTCACGATTGTTTAGGCAAGCGCAGGGTTCGGCTTAAGCAGGTACAGTCTTTGCTGGGTTCGTTCAACTTTGCGTGCCGGATTATCCCCATGGGTAGGGTTTTCTGTCGCAAACTTGAACGGGCCACGGCAGGGACGGTCCGGCAGCATCACACCGTGTACCTTTCCCGCGAGATCAGGGATGATTTGCGGATTTGGGTTTCTTTCCCAGTATCCTTCAACAGGGAGGTTTTGTGGCCTCCCCCTTGTTGTTCCAGCAGTTGGCTCCAGTTGTTCACGGATGCCTCGGGCAGTCAGGGATTAGGGGCATTTTTTGCCGGGGCATGGTGCGCTGCTGCCTGGCCAGCCTCTTGGGTGGCAGGGGGTTTCACCAAGAACCTCCTTTTGCTGGAGTTGTTCTCGATCATAGTTGCTCTTGAGTTGTAGGCCAGCCAGTTCACGAATCGGGACATCTCATTCCGTTGCGACAACTTGTGGGTGGTACACGCTATCAATAATCAGCGTTCTTCCTCTCCTCAGGCTTTGTGGCTTCTACGGCATCTAGTGTTAGTTTGCTTGCAGCGCAATATTAATTTCAGGGCCCGTCACGTTCCCGGAATCGACAACGGAATAGCGGATGCATTGTCTCGTTTCCAATTTGATAAGTTCCGGGCGTTGGTTCCGGGAGCGGCGGCGGAGGGTTTACCGTGCCCGCCTTCTGTCTGGCAGATTGTCGAATCAGGATAGCTGCTCTGGCCAGTTGTGCGTTGGCTCCTTCCACGCTCAGGGCGTATGATGCGGCCTGGCGTGATTGGTCTGCCTTTCAAAGTAGGTACAGTGTGGCAGGTGAGTCCCCGGCTGACGTTTTGCTGGCCTTTGTTTGGGAACATTATCAAAAGGGTAGGTCAAAAGCGGCCATGTCTTCTGCCCTTGCGGGCATTTCTTTTCAGTCTCGGCTCCACGGGATGACGGACCCCACCGGGTCTTTTGTCCTTTCCAGAGCGCTTAAAGGATGGTCTAGGATGCGACCGGCGCCCACGGACTCCCATAGACCCGTGACGTTGCAGCTTTTAACGGAGTTGCTGGGTGTGCTGCCTCGAATTGCGACCTCGGGGTTCGAGGTGGCCCTGTTTAGTTGTGCGTATGCTCTAGCCTTTTTCGGGGCTTTTCGAGTGAGCGAGTTAGTGGCGTGCAGCAAGTCATCTCGTGAGTCGGGTATGCTTTACGAGAATGTGCGCCTGCAGGATGGCCTGTTGCTCTGTAGGATTGTGCGGTCCAAGACAGATCTAACAAGTCGGGGTCGCTGGGTGTCCTTGGAGGCCCAGGAGGAAGCGAGTGTTTGCCTGCTGCGATTGGCGCAGTAGTGTCTCCGGTTGAGGCCTACGGGGGGCGACCAGTTGCTGGTGCACGCGCACGCTGGCCCGATAACGAAGTTTCAATTTGCTGCTGTGTTCAAGAAATGTTTGGCGGCGTTGGGCTTGCGGGGGGCGGACTTCGGTACCCATTCCTTTCATATTGGGGTGGCTACCCATGCAGCGGCCGCGGGTTCATCCCTGGCGGCTATTCGGGAGCTGGGCCGTTGGAAGTCTGCCTCCTATAAGTCTTATGTCCGTTTTGATAAGATGTAGGTGCGCCTGTTGCGCTAACCCAAAAACGTGTTTACTCGTCGGGTTTTGAACGCTTACCGTTCAGGAATCGAGGGTGTGAAGTGAATATTTAAATTTTCCTCCGAGGGGGCCTAATTTCAATTGGCTGTTCTCTTAAGGTCCACGGGAGGTTTTTTGAGTTTTCTCCTTCACTTGGGTTATTCTGTTTATTGCATTATGGGGGTCATTCCGAGTTGTTCGCTCGCAAGGCGATTTTAGCAGAGTTACACACGCTAAGCCTCCGCCTACTGGGAGTGAATCTTAGCTTCTTAAAATTGCGAACGATGCATTCGCAATATTGCGATTACAAACTACTTAGCAGTTTCAGAGTAGCTTCAGACTTACTCGGCATCTGCGATCAGTTCAGTGCTTGTCGTTCCTGGTTTGACGTCACAAACACACCCAGCGTTCGCCCAGACACTCCCCCGTTTCTCCAGCCACTCCCGCGTTTTTTCCGGAAACGGTAGCGTTTTTATCCACACGCCCATAAAACGCAGTGTTTCCGCCCAGTAACACCCATTTCCTGTCAATCACATTACGATTGCCGGAGCGAAGAAAAAGCCGTGAGTAAAAAAACTATCTTCATAGCAAAAATACTTGGCGCAGTCGCAGTGCGAACATTGCGCATGCGTACTAAGCAGAAAAACGCTGCGATGCGAAGAAAAATACTGAGCGAACGACTCGGAATGACCCCCTATATATGTTTTTTGTGTGCTCACATTTCTGATGTTAGGGTGTTTTTCTTTTGCAGCTGTCGTTGATTTTGGGGAGCATGTATGGCTGGTTGGCCATTCTTATATTTTTTGGGCGGCGAGGCATCCCATGGCACTTAGGGCAGCTGATGTTTTTGGGTCCAGGGAGTTGCGTTGGTTAGGTGTCAGGGGCATGCTGTGGGGTGATTTGTTACGGCTCCTTTTTCACCATAAGCGCCGCTGGGGTCGCCCCAGTTGTATTATCCTGCATTTAGGTGGGAATGATTTGGGCCGAGTTAAGGGCATAGATTTAATTTTGTCCATTTGGTGGCGATACGTTGTCACTGGCCGGGAGTACGCATTGTGTGGTCGGAGATAGTTCCACGTTTTCATTGGCGTGGTGCGGTGCGTTTCTCAGCGCTAGAGAAGGCTCGCAAGAAGGTGAATTCGGCAGTGTCTCTCTTTGTCAGGGCCATAGGTGGAGTAGCTGTCAGGCATCCTTTACTTGTGCTGCGTAATCGTCAGTTCTACAAGGAGGATGGGGTTCATCTTTCTCCGGACGGAGTGCAGATTTTCCTGGAGGATGTTTTTGGTCCTTTTCGTTAGGGCTCTTTAGTTTGTTATTAGTTGGTTATTGTTTGCTTGTTCAGATGGCGGTGGCGGTTTTGTAAACCTTTGGTGGCGGGAAGTCGCTACCAACCAGCGGTCAAACAGGCATGAGTGGTCATTGTGGGGCACCCTCTTTAGAAGGACGGCGGGTGTGTCCTTCTCTTGCGGTTGGACATTTAGACGTTCCCCTGCGGGAACTGAACGTTTGCCAGAGAAAAGAGTGGTGAGGCCAGCACAATGCGGGTTATGCAGGAAGGAGGCGGGGTTTGGGTACTCCCCTCCTTGGTTTGTTGGTTTTCATCTAGGTGACTGGAGCTGGTGTCTGGTAGCGACTTTCTTTTTGCCATCCTCCAATCTAAATTTATTTCTACAATTTAAATTAATTCCAATTCGATTACAATTATAGTTTAAAGAGTTGGTCAGCGATCAATAAATATCGTCTGACCTTTAACTCCAGCTACCGTGTCCATGTCTTTATTTCAGTGTGTTGTGTCATGTTATTTTAGTGATAAGATAGCTTAAGAAAAAGTTTATGTAATCATAATAAAGTTATGGGCGCCTTAGATTAGCTGAAGGCTGCATAAGCCTGAGGCCATATAAGAGCCCAACTTTTGGTGATTGGTTGTTTGATGACTAAGCAGTTGCTAGGCAGATCAATTTTCCGGTTGTTTTTTCCTATTGGATTAGAGGGTTGTCCATCAAGCTTTAAAGGGTTGGTCTTAGGATATTATATAAGGCAGGGTCATGTGCCTCAGACTTCCTCTTCCCATTTATTGTATGCCCGCCCGCCCTCCCGGATTAGATTTGATTTGTTTTGTTTCCTTCAGTTGGCTATTGAAAGCCAGATTGGCGGGAAGTCGCTACCAACCAGCGGTCAAACATGCATAAGTGGTCATTGTGGGGCACCCTCTTTAGAAGGACGGCAGGTGTGTCCTTCTCTTGCGGTTGGACATTTAGACGTTCCCCTGCGGGAACCGAACATTTGCCAGAGAAAACAGTGGTGAGGCCAGCACAATGCAGGTTGTGCAGGAAGGGGGCGGGGGTTGGGTACTCCCCTCCTTGGTTTGTTGGTTTTCATCTAGGTGACTGAAGCTGGTGTCTGGTAGCGACTTTCTTTTTGCCATCCTCTAATCTAAATTTAATTCTACAATCTAAGTTAATTCCAATTCGATTACAATTATAGTTTAAAGAGTTGGTCAGCGATCAATAAATATCGTCTGACCTTTAACTCCAGCTACCGTGTCCGTGTCTTTATTTCAGTGAGTTGTGTCATGTTATTTTAGTGATAAGCTAGCTTAAGAAAATGTTTATGTAATCACAATAAAGTTATGGGCGCCTTATAAGCAATATCTTCAACCGATAGCATCTCCTTAGACAAAATTCTTTCCACCTCAATACTGCTAAAACTAAAAGCCTCCCCCAAAGGGGTCACGGTGGCTCCAATGCCACCAGAATGGTCTGCAAGAGCGGGGCTGGATGTCTCTGGCTCCATACTTCCAGCAAATCCACACACAAAAAGTCCAATGGTGTATAGGTCAAAGCATACAGTCTCTAGAGGGTAACAGTGGTAAATGCAGAGAAGGTGCCTTGCAACATGTGCTGTGCAGCACAATCACATAAAGTCATATATTGCCGGCACTCACTTGTCCAATACAGCATGCCCCGGTGCAGCGTCATAAGATTCACAGCTCCATATAAGAAATGGCACTCAGAGTCGAGATAATCAGCAAAATACAAAACTGTATTGTGGTCGAGTACTTTCGGGGACAGTACCCCATCCTCAGGACCTTACAGCAAAAGAGACAGATACAATTTGACAAACTTACCCACTTTTTAAATCCCCTAGATCCAATCCGCTCCTATCACACTTCCCGCGCCACAGCGGGCACCAGCAGCTGGGATCCGGCAAGCGTGACACACTTCCGGCGGAAGCGGTCCCGTTGTCATGGAAATCAAAGCTCTTGAGAGTCGGATGTTCTTCCAGAACAGTCGTTTTAGGGGGAACATCCTGCTCTATAAGCGCTACATAGACGATGTGTTCCTTTTATGGACAGGTGGTCAACAGGAATTTGACAATATGATGGTGGAAATTAATGGATTGGACACTCCCATTAAGTTCACATATACGTCAAGTAACACGGATGTGAACTTTTTGGATGTACATGTGACATTGTCTAACAATCAATTTATTACGGAGGTTTATACTAAAGTGACCGATAGAAACACGTTACTGGTAGCATCTAGTCACCACCCAACAGCTTTAAAACAGGGCTTGCCACTCTCGCAAATGATGCGAGTTGCCCGGATTTCTAGTGATGCATCTACGGTTCCATTGGAACTAGATAAAGTAGTTGATAAGTTTTTGGTTCGTGGGTATGACAGGAAGACCCTTCTAGCACATAGGACCCGAGTGTTGAGTATGTCTAGATCTGAACTATTAAGCCCATGTAGAAGGAATCAAGACCAGATCCTTCCGTGGGTGAGTGACTACACAGTGGCAAGTCCGGTAATCAAACAAGCCACGAAGGCCTTGTGGCCCATTGTGAGCTCGGACAGTGAACTCCCGATGTTTAGTGGTAAATGCCCGGTGGCGGCCTTTAGATGTGGGAGTAATCTGAAAGATCTACTCGTCCATACTGATGTAACAGATCGTAATGTACCACAAACCCCCAATGTATATAGGAAACCTTTTGGTTGTTATTCATGTTACGAGTGTACCACCTGTCGTTTTATCATTCCATGCACTAAGTTCAAACATCCTCATGTGGATAGGATGTATGACATGAGATTTGTGTTAATGTGCAACATGTCATTCGTTGTTTACGTGGTGGTCTGTCCCTGTGGGTTATTCTACGTCGGGCAGACCACCCGTAAGTTTAAGGAGCGTATGAACGCACATAGATCAGTGATTCGCCTATCATTAGCTGGAAAAGATATTGACCAACCGGTTCCCCGTCACTTCAAGGAATTGAATTATAACTTAGACGAGATCAGATATTTTATGATAGATCATGTACCGGTGTCGCTGCGAGGGGGTGACAGGGCCAAGGCTTTGCTGATTAAGGAATCCCGTTGGATTGTTAGGCTGGGTACGATTAAACCAGTGGGGCTCAATGATAAAATAAATTGGAACAGTCTAATTTAGGTTCTGGTGCCCTTCCTTGGGTGGATTATGGTGTGTTTTCTTGTAGGTGGCTGTTAACCTGTGAGTTATAATTATAGAACAAGCTGCTCTATTTGTTGATGGGCATGATATTGATCGTCCACATTTTTTGATTGCGATGAATGGCTTGCAGACTGCCCCCTCACATGCACGGGGATGCTCCTGATCCTCAGGAGCAGGCCCCGGGTGTGAGATGTCAGTACTCACCACTGTGCTGCTACTAATTGTCTGTCCTATGTCATGTTTTTATACTTTGTGTTCACTATGTATATTTGATGTTTGTTTTATTATATGCATGTTTTGGTGTACAGTTTTTCCCATATCCTGTTCATCTCCCCGTGGTCAGCGTTGTGAACTCTGCAGCGATGGAAGCCGTCTAGCTGTGACAGGCGGAAGTGAGACTGGAGGTCTTGGAATGCAGGCTGCGCGCTTTAGGTGGCGCGCAAGCCTGTTGATTTCCATGACAACGGGACCGCTTCCGCCGGAAGTGTGTCACGCTTGCCGGATCCCAGCTGCTGGTGCCCACTGCGGCGCGGGAAGTGTGATAGGAGCGGATTGGATCTAGGGGATTTAAAAAGTGGGTAAGTTTGTCAAATTGTATCTGTCTCTTTTGCTGTAAGGTTCTGAGGACGGGGTACTGTCCCCGAAAGTACTCGACCACAATACAGTTTTGTATTTTGCTGATTATCTCAACTCTGAGTGCCGTTTCTTATATGGAGCTGTGAATCTTATGACGCTGCACCCGGGCATGCTGTATCTGACAAGTGAGTGCCGGCAATATATGACTTTATATATATATATATATATATATATATTTGTCTATATATAGGTGGGGGGCATCGATATTTATATTGCCTCCGGGCGTTTGGGACAAACTTACGCCACTGATGCCAGCATATGGAATACATCATACATATACTATGCCCTATGTGGGCAAACTGCCAGTCTACTTCATATAATATATACAGTAAACACTGCTAGAGCTGCCTTACTTCTGCACCGAGCCCTGGGAGTGGCAGGACGGGATACTGGCTGTGGTGAGAGATGGCTGCTTCTACATGAGGAAAGCCATTCAGCTCATCATAGAGATCCCTGCGGATAATGAGGTTAGAATGTCGGCAGGGTAGGGGTGCTGTAATATGGGGGCTGGGTATATGTGGGTGCAGTAAGATGTGTAAAGGGTGACATGGGGTGCAGTATAGCTGAGTGCAGGGTGACACGGGGTGCAGTAAGGCTGGGTTCATGGTGATGTGAGTACAGTAAGATGGGGCTTGTCATGTGGGTACAGTGAGACAGTGCATGGTAAATGGGGGTGCAGTAAAAGGGGGCTTGCTATGGAGGTACAGTAAGGCTGGGTACATGTGACATGGGAGTGCAATACGATGGAGATATTGGGTACAGTAAAGTAATACTTGGTGCATTGTGACATGGGAAGCAGTAAATTGGGGGCTGGTGATGTGGGCAGGAAAGTAGACACAGAAGAGATGTAACTGAGGACATAGAGTTGGGGACACAGGAGATGT
This sequence comes from Pseudophryne corroboree, assembly GCF_028390025.1. Taxonomy (NCBI): domain Eukaryota; kingdom Metazoa; phylum Chordata; class Amphibia; order Anura; family Myobatrachidae; genus Pseudophryne; species Pseudophryne corroboree. Next base: position 248,345,204 of record NC_086453.1, on the reverse strand, counting down.
TAGAGAGGAGATGGTGCTGGGGAACAGAAGAGATGGAGTTGGGAGTACAAATGAGATGGAGCTGAGGACACAGAGGAGATGGTGCTGGAAAGACATGGATATGGTTCTAGATACAGTATATACAGAGGGATGGATGGTGCTGGACTGACATACGGGGCAGAGGCGTATTGATGCTGGAGACACCACAGAGGATGGTGCATGAGACACACAGGTAGGACCACTGGTAGACAGGAGCAGATTTAGGGGTAATGGTGTTCCAAGGCACAACAAAATGGCCACCACCACCACCACCACCACCACCACCACCACCACCACCATCACCAATATTATTATTTGAATTGATTTTAAGACTTCATTACATGACAGCCAAATAAACAGCATAATAAATAAAAGCCACTATGACTTTTTTGTTTTAATTTTTTATGCATATTTAAAAGTGATGTGTACCGGAAATTTTTCGGGTTTTGTGTTTTGGTTTTGGGTTCGGTTCCGCGGCCGTGTTTTGGGTTCGAACGCGTTTTGGCAAAACCTCACCAAATTTTTTTTGTCGGATTCGGTTGTGTTTTGGATTCGGGTGTTTTTTTCAAAAAACCCTAAAAAACAGCTTAAATCATAGAATATGGGGGTCATTTTGATCCCATAGTATTATTAACCTCAATAACCATAATTTACACTCATTTCCAGTCTATTCTGAACACCTCACACCTCACAATATTATTTTTAGTCCTAAAATTTGCACCGAGGTCGCTGGATGGCTAAGCTAAGCGACACAAGTGGCCGACACAAACACCTGGCCCATCTAGGAGTGGCACTGCAGTGTCACGCAGGATGGCCCTTCCAAAAAATACTCCCCAAACAGCACATGATGCAAAGAAAAAAAGAGGCGCAATGAGGTAGCTGTGTGACGACTAAGCTAAGCGACCCTAGTGGCCGACACAAACACCTGGCCCATCTAAGAGTGGCACTGCAGTGTCACGCAGGATGGCCCTTCCAAAAAATACTCCCCAAACAGCACATGACGCAAAGAAAAAAAGAGGCGCAATGAGGTAGATGTGTGACGACTAAGCTAAGCGACCCTAGTGGCTGACACAAACACCTGGCCCATCTAGGAGTGGCACTGCAGTGTCACGCAGGATGGCCCTTCCAAAAAATACTTCCCAAACAGCACATGACGCAAAGAAAAAAAGAGGCGCAATGAGGTAGCTGTGTGACGACTAAGCTAAGCGACCCTAGTGGCCGACACAAACACCTGGCCCATCTAGGAGTGGCACTGCAGTGTCACGCAGGATGGCCCTTCCAAAAAATACTTCCCAAACAGCACATGACGCAAAGAAAAAAAGAGGCGCAATGAGGTAGCTGTGTAACGACTAAGCTAAGCGACCCTAGTGGCCGACACAAACACCTGGCCCATCTAGGAGTGGCACTGCAGTGTCACGCAGGATGGCCCTTCCAAAAAATACTGCCCAAACAGCACATGATGCAAAAAAAAAAAAGAGGTGCAATGAGGTAGCTGTGTTACGACTAAGCTAAGCGACCCTAGTGGCCGACACAAACACCTGGCCCATCTAGGAGTGGCACTGCAGTGTCACGCAGGATGGCCCTTCCAAAAAATACTCCCCAAACAGCACATGACGCAAAGAAAAAAAGAGGCGCAATGAGGTAGCTGTGTGACGACTAAGCTAAGCGACCCTAGTGGCCGACACAAACACCTGGCCCATCTAGGAGTGGCACTGCAGTGTCACGCAGGATGTCCCTTCCAAAAAATACTCCCCAAACAGCACATGACGCAAAGAAAAATGAAAGAAAAAAGAGGTGCAAGATGGAATTGTCCTTGGGCCCTCCCACCCACCCTTATGTTGTCAAAACAGGACATGCACAGTTTAACGAACCCATCATTTCAGCGACAGGGTCTGCCACACGACTGTGACTGAAATGACTGGTTGGTTTGGGCCCCCACCAAAAAAGAAGCAATCAATCTCTCCTTGCACAAACTGGCTCTACAAAGGCAAGATGTCCACCTCATCATCATCCTCCGATTCATCACCCCTTTCACTGTGTACATCCCCCTCCTCACAGATTATTAATTCGTCCCCACTGGAATCCACCATCTCAGGTCCCCGTGTACTTTCTGGAGGCAATTGCTGCTGGTCAATGTCTCCATGGAGGAATTGATTATAATTCATTTTAATGAACATCATCTTCTCCACATTTTCTGGAAGTAACCTCGTACGCCGATTGCTGACAAGGTGAGCGGCGGCACTAAACACTCTTTCGGAGTACACACTGGAGGGAGGGCAACTTAGGTAGAATAAAGCCAGTTTGTGCAAGGGCCTCCAAATTGCCTTTTTTTCCTGCCAGTATTCGTACGGACTGTCTGACGTGCCTACTTGGATGCGGTCACTCATATAATCCTCCACCATTCTTTCAATGGTGAAAGAATCATATGCAGTGACAGTAGACGACATGTCAGTAAATGTTGGCAGGTCCTTCAGTCCGGACCAGATGTCAGCATCAGCTGTCGCTCCAGACTGCCCTGCATCACCGCCAGCGGGTGGGCTCGGAATTCGTAGCCTTTTCCTCGCACCCCCAGTTGCGGGAGAATGTGAAGGAGGAAATGTTGACGGGTCGCGTTCCGCTTGACTTGACAATTTTCTCACCAGCAGTTCTTTGAACCTCTGCAGACTTGTGTCTGCCGGAAAGAGAGATCCAACGTAGGTTTTAAATCTAGGATCGAGCACGGTGGCCAAAATGTAGTGCTCTGATTTCAACAGATTGACCACACGTGAATCCTGGTTAAGCGAATGAAGGGCTCCATCCACAAGTCCCACATGCCTAGCAGAATCGCTCTGTTGTAGCTCCTCCTTCAATGCCTCCAGCTTCTTCTGCAAAAGCCTGATGAGGGGAATGACCTGACTCAGGCTGGCAGTGTCTGAACTGACTTCACGTGTGGCAAGTTGAAAAGGTTGCAGAACCTTGCACAACGTTGAAATCATTCTCCACTGCGCTTGAGACAGGTGCATTCCCCCTCCTTTGCCTATATCGTGGCCAGATGTATAGGCTTGAATGGTCTTTTGCTGCTCCTCCATCCTCTGAAGCATATAGAAGGTTGAATTCCACCTCGTTACCACCTCTTGCTTCAGATGATGGCGGGGCAGGTTCAGTAGTGTTTGCTGGTGCTCCAGTCTTCGGCACGTGGTGGCTGAATGCCGAAAGTGGCCCGCAATTCTTCGGGCCACCGACAGCATCTCTTGCACGCCCCTGTCGTTTTTTAAATAATTCTGTACCACCAAATTCTATGTATGTGCAAAACATGGGACGTGCTGGAATTTGCCCAGATGTAATGCACGCACAATATTGCTGGCGTTGTCCGATGCCACAAATCCCCAGGAGAGTCCAATTGGGGTAAGCCATTCTGCGATGATCTTCCTCAGTTGCCATAAGAGGTTTTCAGCTGTGTGCGTATTCTGGAAAGCGGTGATACAAAGCGTAGCTTGCCTAGGAACGAGTTAGCGTTTGCGAGATGCTGCTACTGGTGCCGCCGCTACTGTTCTTGCAGCGGGAGGCAATACATCTACCCAGTGGGCTGTCACAGTCATATAGTCCTGACCCTGCCCTGCTCCACTTGTCCACATGTCCGTGGTTAAGTGGACATTGGGTACAACTGCATTTTTTAGGACACTGGTGAGTCTTTTTCTGACGTCCGTGTACATTCTCGGTATCGCCTGCCTAGAGAAGTGGAACCTAGATGGTATTTGGTAACGGGGGCACACTACCTCAAGCTATTGTCTAGTTCCCTGTGAACTAATGGCGGATACTGGACGCACGTCTAATACCAACATAGTTGTCAAGGCCTCAGTTATCCGCTTTGCAACAGGATGACTGCTGTGATATTTCATCTTCCTCGCAAAGGACTGTTGGACAGTCAATTGCTTACTGGAAGTAGTACAAGTGGTCTTCCGACTTCCCCTCTGGGATGCCGATCGACTCCCAGCAGCAACAACAGCAGCGCCAGCAGCAGTAGGCGTTACACTCAAGGATGCATCGGAGGAATCCCAGGCAGGAGAGGACTCGTCAGACTTGCCAGTGACATGGCCTGCAGGACTATTGGCTTTCCTGGGTAAGGAGGAAATTGACACTGAGGGAGTTGGTGGTGTGGTTTGCGCGAGCTTGGTTACAAGAGGAAGGGATTTACTGGTCAGTGGACTGCTTCCGCTGTCGCCCAAAGTTTTTGAACTTGTCACTGACTTATTATGAATGCGCTGCAGGTGACGTATAAGGGAGGATGTTCCGAGGTGGTTAACGTCCTTACCCCTACTTATTACAGCTTGACAAAGGCAACACACGGCTTGACACCAGTTGTCCGCATTTCTGTTGAAATAATTCCACACTGAAGAGCTGATTTTTTTTGTATTTTGACCAGGCATGTCAATGGCCATATTCGTCCCATGGACAACAGGTGTCTCCCCGGGTGCCTGACTTAAACAAACCACCTCACCATCAGAATCCTCCTTGTCAATTTCCTCCCCAGCGCCAGCAACACCCATATCCTCATCCTGGTGTACTTCAACAGTGACATCTTCAATTTGACTATCAGGAACTGGACTGCGGGTGCTCCTTCCAGCACTTGCAGGGGGCGTGCAAATGGTGGAAGGCGCAAGCTCTTCCCTTCCAGTGTTTGGAAGGTCAGGCATCGCAACCGACACAATTGGACTCTCCTTTGGGATTTGTGATTTCAAAGAACGCACAGTTCTTTGCTGTGCTTTTGCCGCAAGTCTTTTCTTTTTTCTAGCGAGAGGATGAGTGCTTCCATCCTCATGTGAAGCTGAACCACTAGCCATGAACATAGGCCAGGGCCTCAGCCGTTCCTTGCCACTCCGTGTCGTAAATGGCATAATTTTGATTTTTGGGTCATTTTTTTACTGATCTTTTGTGTTTTGGATTTTACATGCTCTGTACTATGACATTGAGCATCGGCCTTGGCAGACGACGTTGATGGCATTTCATCGTCTCGGCCATGACTAGAGGCAGCAGCTTCAGCATGAGGTGGAAGTGGATCTTGATCTTTCCCTATTTTTTTAACCTCCACATTTTTGTTCTCCATATTTTAATGCGCACAACTAAAAGCCACCACAGGTATACAATGTAGATGGATGGATAGTATAGTATTATATTACTTATGGACGACGAGTGCACTGACGACACAGAGGTAGGTACAGCCGTGGCCTACCGTACTGCTTATATATATATATATATAATATATACTGTATATAACGGACCTGGTGGACACTGTCAGCAGACTGCTAAACTAGTATGAAGAAAAAAAAAACCACCACAGGTATACAATGTAGATGGATGGATAGTATAGTATTATATTACTTATGGACGACGAGTGCACTGACGACACAGAGGTAGGTACAGCCGTGGCCTACCGTACTGCTTATATATATAATATACTGTATATAACGGACCTGGTGGACACTGTCAGCAGACTGCTAAACTAGTATGAAGAAAAAAAAAAACACCACAGGTAGGTATACAATGTAGATGGATGGATAGTATAGTACTATATTACTTATGGACGACGAGTGCACTGACGACACAGAGGTAGGTACAGCCGTGGCCTACCGTACTGCTTATATATATATAAATATATATATAATATATACTGTATATAACAGACCTGGTGGACACTGTCAGCAGACTGCTAAACTAGTATGAAGAAAAAAAAAACACCACAGGTATACAATGTAGATGGATGGATAGTATAGTATTATATTACTTATGGACGATGAGTGCACTGACGACACAGAGGTAGGTACAGCCGTGGCCTACCGTACTGCTTATATATATAATATACTGTATAACGGACCTGGTGGACACTGTCAGCAGACTGCTAAACTAGTATGACGAAGAAAGAAAACACCACAGGTATACAACGTAGATGGATGGATAGTATAGTATTATATATTACTTATGGACGACGAGTGCAGTGACGACACAGAGGTAGGTACAGCCGTGGCCTACCGTACTGCTTATATATATATAATATACTGTATATAACGGACCTGGTGGACACTGTCAGCAGACTGCTAAACTAGTATGAAGAAAAAAAAAACCACCACAGGTAGGTATACAATGTAGATGGATGGATAGTATAGTATTATATTACTTATGGATGACGAGTGCACTGACGACACAGAGGTAGGTACAGCCGTGGCCTACCGTACTGCTTATATAAATAATATACTGTATAACGGACCTGGTGGACACTGTCAGCAGACTGCTAAACTAGTATGAAGAAAAAAAAAAACACCACAGGTATACAATGTAGATGGATGGATAGTATAGTATTATATTACTTATGGACGACGAGTGCACTGACGACACAGAGGTAGGTACAGCCGTGGCCTACCGTACTGCTGCTTATATATATAATATACTGTATAACGGACCTGGTGGACACTGTCAGCAGACTGCTAAACTAGTATGAAGAAACAACAAAACACAGGAGTGTTTTTCAGGCAGACAAACGTATACTGGACTGGTGGTCACTGTCAGCAAAACTGTGCACTGTACTCCTGCTATAACTGCTCCCCAGTCCCCACAATTAGGCAGTGTGAGCAGAGCAGTGCACTCAGCACAGATATATCATGCAGCAGTGCAGCACACTGAGTGAGCACAGATATGGTGGAGCGTTTTTTTCATGCAGAGAAACAAAGGATTAAACTCACTGGTGGTATAATCAAAACCCTGCACTGTACTCCCTAACAGCTGCTCCCCGTCCCCAATCCTCCCCACAATTATAACTAACTAAGTCACTCTGTGTTCTACTATAACGGAGAGGACGCCAGCCACGTCCTTTCCCTATCAATCTCAATGCACGTGTGAAAATGGCGGCGACGCGCGTCTCCTTATATAGAATCCGAGTCTCGCGAGAATCCGACAGCGGGATGATGACGTTCGGGCGCGCTCGGGTTAACCGAGCAAGGCGGGAGGATCCGAGTCGCTCGGACCCGTGTAAAAAAATGTGAAGTTCGGGCTCATCACTAATATTTAATAAGTAGGACAGCTTACAGGGGCAGTATGTGCATGTCTTAACTGGTTACATTACTTTCAAGATGGCATATGGTACAGTACAGTGGATATAATTTACAGTTATTGGTTCATTTCAGTCTGATAGTCCCAACACAAGCATCCAAGTGCCACCCCCCAACAGGTGACACCCATAGGCACATGCCTCATGTGCCTAAATGGAAATTCATCACTGCTGATAGGGTTAGAAAAAATGTAAAATACATAGTGGTATCATAGTGGGATATCCAAGTGACAAGGGGGCATATTATTATGAATATTATTTTAGACCTGATAATTATAATTTCTTATCGCTGCTATTTGCGGCAATAACATTTTTTAGATCACCCAGATGTACTTTTAATCACGCGCAGTGACAGGGGCTCTGAAATGAATCACTTCATGTGATGTGTAAGACGTGAAATGATTGCAAAATCAATCATTTTACTTTTCTTTTGGAAGCCACATGTGCAGGGGCCATTGCTGGGGAATGTTTTTGCGGAATGTAGCTCACAGGTTACAGCATTTAATGCCATCTTCTCAGTATGGGGGAGAGCCTGTGGGCATACCAGCATCTTTGAAAGTTCTGGGTACGCCCCCACAGTTCTTAAAACGGTGGCGCGCCATCAGGCCATGCAACAAGTTGTCTCTCTTTTGAACTAAAAAATATATTGGGACTTAAGACAAATGTGTTCTGTTTTTGTATAAAGGAACATTGGCATCATACGATCAATAGGTTGACATTGTATCTTAACATAGCCAGCTACAAGGGCCCTGACAGAGAAAAGCATCTCCCTTCCAATATCCACACATATTCCCCAGCCGCTGATGCTATTTATTTCTTTTTGACACCCCAGCCTTTCATACTAATTCTATCATTGTAGGAAGTTTCTGAAACTAGAAATCAGTGATATATCTAACCCCCTTCAACAGACCCCACCACCACAATAGATCTCACCCCCTCAACAGATCCTTCCCCTCAAAAGACTCCACCCGAATAGGGCTGCTTCCAGAAAATTCCAGGGCTGGTTTTCCATCCCAATCCACCCCTGCCTCAGGGCCGGATTACGACCATGGGGGGCCCGGGGCACGTAACACATTGTGGCCCCTATGAGAGAGAGAGGTGTGTGTGTGTGTTACTTACCAGCCGCTACAGACTCTGCTGCGATTAACCCTCCTGCACGTCTCTGTCCCCGGCAGCTAGGCAACGACTCGGCAATCAGCAATCGATGAACCAGCCTGCGCGCACCCTGCAGACCCACCACATGAAAAACAGCGTGAGCGCAGCTGACCAGGACACCTCCGCTGCAATGACGGCCACAGCTCAGAAACACAGATCGGATCAGAACACAGATCCGATCTGTGGGATAGCGGCGGGGGGGCCTTTTGGAAAGGGGGGCAAGGGGTACTTATCCCCGGGGCACCCCCCTTAATCCGGCTCTGCCCTGCCTGTAATGTTGCATCTAATATATGTGCTGGCTGCCTGACCCTAGGGATCAGGGCCGGATTAAAGGTGGTGGGGGCCCAAGGCAATGTAGATTGTGGGGGCCCCCACCTATGATCTCTGACAAAGTCTCGCCCCCCTCCTCCTCCCAGGGCAGCGCACGCACACACATACATACATACATACATATACACACACACGCACACACACACATACATGTTACACACATATACACACGCACACACACACACACCTTCACTTACATTTCAGTAGGGTCTAGGGAGCGCAGGCTGTCCAGCGGCTTGCAGTCACTGTCTCGCAGGATTTCCCTGTCCTTCGAGACTGACTGTGCAGGAGCTCCTCGGCGGCTGCTGTTACTGAACAGCTGGGCCGCTGAACGAAGACTCCTATAAAACCGTTTGTCTTCCTTCTGCGGCTCAGCTGTTCAGTAACAGCTTTTCAGTGAAAACGTAGGCTGTGGGGGCCCCTAATGTGTGGGGGCCCTGGGACAGCCACCCCTCTCGCCCCTGCCTTAATCCGGCTCTGCTAGGGATAAGCAATGCTGAGTGTTTCATAGCTCGGCACACAGCACTCGGCTTGTCATTCCTGTAAAAGCCTGCCCCAAGACTACTGTGAAGCTAGCCAATGGGAGTTTGGGGAAGGGCTTATACAGGACGGACAAGCCCAGTGCATCAGCTGTGATATGCACAGCGCTGCTGATCACTGAAATCAGATAGCCAGCACATATATTACATACATCATTGCAGGTATGTTTATATTAGAGATGTGCCCCGGAAATTTTTCGGGTTTTGTGTTTTGGTTTTGGGTTCGGTTCCGCGGCCGTGTTTTGGGTTCGAACGCGTTTTGGCAAAACCTCACCGAATTTTTTTTGTCAGATTCGGGTGTGTTTTGGATTCGGGTGTTTTTTTCAAAGAACCCTAAAAAACAGCTTAAATCATAGAATTTGGGGGTCATTTTGATCCCAAAGTATTATTAACCTCAATAACCATAATTTCCACTCATTTTCAGTCTATTCTGAACACCTCACACCTCACAATATTATTTTTAGTCCTAAAATTTGCACCAAGGTCGCTGGATGACTAAGCTCAGCGACCCAAGTCGCCGACACAAACACTTGGCCCATCTAGGAGTGGCACTGCAGTGTCACGCAGGATGGCCCTTCCAAAAAACACTCCCCAAACAGCACATGACGCAAAGAAAAAAAGAGGCGCAATGAGGTAGCTGTGTGACTAAGCTCAGCGACCCAAGTGGCCGACATAAACACCTGGCCCATCTAGGAGTGGCACTGCAGTGTCACGCAGGATGGCCCTTCCAAAAAATACTCCCCAAACAGCACATGACGCAAAGAAAAAAAGAGGCGCAATGAGGTAGCTGTGTGACTAAGCTCAGCGACCCAAGTGGCCGACACAAATACCTGGCCCATCTAGGAGTGGCACTGCAGTGTCACGCAGGATGGCCCTTCCAAAAAACACTCCCCAAACAGCACATGACGCAAAGAAAAAAAGAGGCGCAATGAGGTAGCTGTGTGACTAAGCTCAGCGACCCTAGTGGCCGACACAAACACCTGGCCCATCTAGGAGTGGCACTGCAGTGTCAGGCAGGATGGCCCTTCCAAAAAATACTCCCCAAACAGCACATGACGCAAAGAAAAAAAGAGGCGCAATGAGGTAGCTGTGTGAGTAAGCTCAGTGACCCAAGTGGCCGACACAAACACCTGGCCCATCTAGGAGTGGCACTGCAGTGTCAGGCAGGATGGCCCTTCCAAAAAATACTCCCCAAACAGCACATGACGCAAAGAAAAAAAGAGGCGCAATGAGGTAGCTGTGTGAGTAAGCTCAGCGACCCTAGTGGCCGACACAAACACCTGGCCCATCTAGGAGTGGCACTGCAATGTCAGGCAGGCTGGCCCTTCCAAAAAACACTCCCCAAACAGCACATGACGCAAAGAAAAATGAAAGAAAAAAGAGGTGCAAGATGGAATTGTCCTTGGGCTCTCCCACCCACCCTTATGTTGTATAAACAGGACATGCACACTTTAACCAACCCATCATTTCAGTGACAGGGTCTGCCACACGACTGTGACTGAAATGACGGGTTGGTTTGGACCCCCACCAAAAAGAAGCAATTAATCTCTCCTTGCACAAACTGGCTCTACAGAGGCAAGATGTCCACCTCATCATCATCCTCCGATTCATCACCGTGTACATCCCCCTCCTCACAGATTATCAATTCGTCCCCACTGGAATCCACCATCACAGCTCCCTGTATACTTTGTGGAGGCAATTGCTGCTGGTGAATGTCTCCATGGAGGAATTGATAATAATTAATTTTAATGAACATCATCTTCTCCACATTTTCTGGAAGTAACCTCGTACGCCGATTGCTGACAAGGTGAGCGGTGGCACTAAACACTCTTTCGGAGTACACACTTGTGGGAGGGCAACTTAGGTAGAATAAAGCCAGTTTGTGCAAAGGCCTCCAAATTGCCTCTTTTTCCTGCCAGTATACGTACGGACTGTCTGACGTGCCTACTTGGATGCGATCACTCATATAATCCTCCACCATTCTTTCAATGGGGAGAGAATCATATGCAGTGACAGTAGACGACATGTCCGTAATCGTTGGCAGGTCCTTCAGTCCGGACCAGATGTCAGCATCAGCAGTCGCTCCAGACTGCCCTGCATCACCGCCAGTGGGTGGGCTCGGAATTCTGAGCCTTTTCCTCGCACCCCCAGTTGCGGGAGAATGTGAAGGAGGAGATGTTGACAGGTCGCGTTCCGCTTGACTTGACAATTTTCTCACCAGCAGTTCTTTGAACCCCTGCAGACTTGTGTCTGCCGGAAAGAGAGATCCAAGGTAGGTTTTAAATCTAGGATCGAGCACGGTGGCCAAAATGTAGTGCTCTGATTTCAACAGATTGACCACCCGTGAATCCTTGTTAAGCGAATTAAGGGCTCCATCCACAAGTCCCACATGCCTAGCGGAATCGCTCTGTGTTAGCTCCTCCTTCAATGTCTCCAGCTTCTTCTGCAAAAGCCTGATGAGGGGAATGACCTGACTCAGGCTGGCAGTGTCTGAACTGACTTCACGTGTGGCAAGTTCAAAAGGTTGCAGAACCTTGCACAATGTTGAAATCATTTTCCACTGCGCTTGAGACAGGTGCATTCCACCTCCTATATCGTGCTCAGTTGTATAGGCTTGAATGGCCTTTTGCTGCTCCTCCAACCTCTGAAGCATATAGAGGGTTGAATTCCACCTCGTTACCACTTCTTGCTTCAGATGATGGCAGGGCAGGTTCAGGCGTTTTTGGTGTTGCTCCAGTCTTCTGTACGTGGTGCCTGTACGCCGAAAGTGTCCCGCAATTCTTCTGGCCACCGACAGCATCTCTTGCACGCCCCTCTCGTTTTTTAAATAATTCTGCACCACCAAATTCAAGGTATGTGCAAAACATGGGACGTGCTGGAATTTGCCCAGATTTAATGCACACACAATATTGCTGGCGTTGTCCGATGCCACAAATCCACAGGAGAGTCCAATTGGGGTAAGCCATTCTGCGATGATCTTCCTCAGTTGCCGTAAGAGGTTTTTAGCTGTGTGCGTATTCTGGAAAGCGGTGATACAAAGCGTAGCCTGCCTAGGAAAGAGTTGGCGTTTGCGAGATGCTGCTACTGGTGCATCCGCTGCTGTTCTTGTGGCGGGAGTCCATACATCTACCCAGTGGGCTGTCACAGTCATATAGTCCTGAGTCTGCCCTGCTCCACTTGTCCACATGTCCGTGGTTAAGTGGACATTGGGTACAACTGCATTTTTTAGGACACTGGTGAGTCTTTTTCTGAGGTCTGTGTACATTTTCGGTATCGCCTGCCTAGAGAAATGGAACCTAGATGGTATTTGGTACCGGGGACACAGTACCTCCAACAAGTCTCTAGTTGCCTCTGCAGTAATGATGGATACCGGAACCTCGTTTCTCACCGCCCAGGATGCCAAGGCCTCAGTTATCCGCTTTGCAGCAGGATGACTGCTGTGATATTTCATCTTCCTCGCAAAGGACTGTTGGACAGTCAATTGCTTGGTGGAAGTAGTAAAAGTGGTCTTACGACTTCCCCTCTGGGATGACCATCGACTCCCAGCAGCAACAACAGCAGCGCCAGCAGCAGTAGGCGTTACACGCAAGGATGCATCGGAGGAATCCCAGGCAGGAGAGGACTCGTCAGAAATGCCAGTGACATGGCCTGCAGGACTATTGGCATTCCTGGGGAAGGAGGAAATTGACACTGAGGGAGTTGGTGGGGTGGTTTGCGTGAGCTTGGTTACAAGAGGAAGGGATTTACTGGTCAGTGGACTGCTTCCGCTGTCGCCCAAAGTTTTTGAACTTGTCACTGACTTATGATGAATGCGCTGCAGGTGACGTATAAGGGAGGATGTTCCGAGGTGGTTAACGTCCTTACCCCTACTTATTACAGCTTGACAAAGGCAACACACAGCTTGACAAATGTTGTCCGCATTTCTGTTGAAATACTTCCACACTGAAGAGCTGATTTTTTTGGTATTTTCACCAGGCATGTCAATGGCCATATTCCTCCCACGGACAACAGGTGTCTCCCCGGGTGCCTGACTTAAACAAACCACCTCACCATCAGAATCCTCCTGGTCAATTTCCTCCCCAGCGCCAGCAACACCCATATCCTCCTCATCCTGGTGTACTTCAACACTGACATCTTCAATCTGACTATCAGGAACTGGACTGCGGGTGCTCCTTCCAGCACTTGCAGGGGGCGTGCAAATGGTGGAAGGCGCATGCTCTTCACGTCCAGTGTTGGGAAGGTCAGGCATCGCAACCGACACAATTGGACTCTCCTTGTGGATTTGGGATTTCGAAGAACGCACAGTTCTTTGCTGTGCTTTTGTTAGCTTAAGTCTTTTCATTTTTCTAGCGAGAGGCTGAGTGCTTCCATCCTCATGTGAAGCTGAACCACTAGCCATGAACATAGGCCAGGGCCTCAGCCGTTCCTTGCCACTCCGTGTGGTAAATGGCATATTGGCAAGTTTACACTTCTCCTCCGACGATTTTATTTTAGATTTTTGAGTCCTTTTTTTACTGATATTTTGTGTTTTGGATTTTACATGCTCTGTACTATGACATTGGGCATCGGCCTTGGCAGACGACGTTAATGGCATTTCATCGTCTCGGCCATGACTAGTGGCAGCAGCTTCAGCACGAGGTGGAAGTGGATCTTGATCTTTCCCTATTTTTGGAACTTCAACATTTTTGTTCTCCATATTTTAATAGGCACAACTAAAAGGCACCTAAGGTAAACAATGGAGATGGATGGATACTAGTATACTTATGGATGACGAGCGACTGCCGACACATAGGTAGCTACAGCCGTGGACTACCGTACTGCGTCTGCTAGTATAGACTGGATGATAATGATATAAAAAATATATATATATATCACTACTGCAGGACAGGTATATATTGTATAATGACGGACCTGCTGGACACTGTCAGCACTGCAGACTCCTAAACTACTAGTATGAAGAAGATAGAAAAAAAAAACCACCACAGGTAGGTATACAATTATGGACGAGCGACTGCCGACACAGAGGTAGCTACAGCCGTGGACTACCGTACTGCGTCTGCTAGTATAGACTGGATGATAATGATATAAAAAATATACATATATCACTAATGCAGGACAGGTATATATTGTATAATGACGGACCTGCTGGACACTGTCAGCACTGCAGACTCCTAAACTACTAGTATGAAGAAGATAGAAAAAAAAAACCACCACAGGTAGGTATACAATTATGGACGAGCGACTGCCGACACAGAGGTAGCTACAGCCGTGGACTACCGTACTGCGTCTGCTAGTATAGACTGGATGATAATGATATAAAAAATATATATATATCACTACTGCAGGACAGGTATATATTGTATAATGACGGACCTGCTGGTCACTGTCAGCACTGCAGACTCCTAAACTACTAGTATGATGAAGATGGAAAAAAAAAACCCACCACAGGTAGGTATACAATTATGGACGAGCGACTGCCGACACAGAGGTAGCTACAGCCGTGGACTACCGTACTGCGTCTGCTAGTATAGACTGGATGATAATGATATAAAAAATATATATATATCACTACTGCAGGACAGGTATATATTGTATAATGACGGACCTGCTGGACACTGTCAGCACTGCAGACTTCTAAACTACTAGTATGAAGAAGATGGAAAAAAAAACCCACCACAGGTAGGTATACAATTATGGACGAGTGACTGCCGACACAGAGGTAGCTACAGCCGTGGACTACCGTACTGCGTCTGCTAGTATAGACTGGATGATAATGATATAAAAAATATATATATATCACTACTGCAGGACAGGTATATATTGTATAATGACGGACCTGCTGGACACTGTCAGCACTGCAGACTCCTAAACTACTAGTATGAAGAAGATAGAAAGAAAAAAAAACCACCACAGGTAGGTATACAATTATGGACGAGCGACTGCCGACACAGAGGTAGCTACAGCCGTGGACTACCGTACTGCGTCTGCTAGTATAGACTGGATGATAATGATATAAAAAATATATATATATCACTACTGCAGGACAGGTATATATTGTATAATGACGGACCTGCTGGACACTGTCAGCACTGCAGACTCCTAAACTACTAGTATGAAGAAGATGGAAAAAAAAAAAAAACACCACAGGTAGGTATACAATTATGGACTAGCGACTGCCGACACAGAGGTAGCTACAGCCGTGGACTACCGTACTGCGTCTGCTAGTATAGACTGGATGATAATGATATAAAAAATATATATATATATCACTACTGCAGGACAGGTATATATTGTATAATGACGGACCTGCTGGACACTGTCAGCACTGCAGACTCCTAAACTACTAGTATGAAGAAGATGGAAAAAAAAAACCACCACAGGTAGGTATACAATTATGGACTAGCGACTGCCGACACAGAGGTAGCTACAGCCGTGGACTACCGTACTGCGTCTGCTAGTATAGACTGGATGATAATGATATAAAAAATATATATATATCACTACTGCAGGACAGGTATATATTGTATAATGACGGACCTGCTGGACACTGTCAGCACTGCAGACTCCTAAACTACTAGTATGAAGAAGATGGAAAAAAAAAAAACCACCACAGGTAGGTATACAATTATGGACGAGCGTCTGCCGACACAGAGGTAGCTACAGCCGTGGACTACCGTACTGCGTCTGCTAGTATAGACTGGATGATAATGATATAAAAAATATATATATATCACTACAGCAGGACAGGTATATATTGTATAATGATGGACCTGCTGGACACTGTCAGCACTGCAGACTCCTAAACTACTAGTATGAAGAAGATGGAAAAAAAAAACCACCACAGGTAGGTATACAATTATGGACGAGCGACTGCCGACACAGAGGTAGCTACAGCCGTGGACTACCGTACTGCGTCTGCTAGTATAGACTGGATGATAATGATATAAAAAATATATATATATCACTACTGCAGGACAGGTATATATTGTATAATGACGGACCTGCTGGACACTGTCAGCACGGCAGACTCCTAAACTACTAGTATGAAGAAGATGGAAAAAAAAAAAACCACCACAGGTAGGTATACAATTATGGACGAGCGACTGCCGACACAGAGGTAGCTACAGCCGTGGACTACCGTACTGCGTCTGCTAGTATAGACTGGATGATAATGATATAAAAAATATATATATATCACTACTGCAGGACAGGTATATATTGTATAATGACGGACCTGCTGGACACTGTCAGCACTGCAGACTCCTAAACTACTAGTATGAAGAAGATAGAAAGAAAAAAAAAACACCACAGGTAGGTATACAATTATGGACGAGCGACTGCCGACACAGAGGTAGCTACAGCCGTGGACTACCGTACTGCATCTGCTAGTATAGACTGGATGATAATGATATAAAAAATATATATATATCACTACAGCAGGATAGGTATATATTGTATAATGATGGACCTGCTGGACACTGTCAGCACTGCAGACTCCTAAACTACTAGTATGAAGAAGATAGAAAAAAAAAACCCACCACAGGTAGGTATACAATTATGGACGAGCGACTGCCGACACAGAGGTAGCTACAGCCGTGGACTACCGTACTGCGTCTGCTAGTATAGACTGGATGATAATGATAGAAAAAATATATATATATATCACTACTGCAGGACAGGTATATATTGTATAATGACGGACCTGCTGGACACTGTCAGCACTGCAGACTCCTAAACTACTAGTATGAAGAAGATAGAAAAAAAACCCCACCACAGGTAGGTATACAATTATGGACGAGCGACTGCCGACACAGAGGTAGCTACAGCCGTGGACTACCGTATTGCGTCTGCTAGTATAGACTGGATGATAATGATAGAAAAAATATATATATATATATCACTACTGCAGGACAGGTATATATTGTATAATGACGGACCTGCTGGACACTGTCAGCACTGCAGACTCCTAAACTACTAGTATGAAGAAGATAGAAAAAAAAAAACCACCACAGGTAGGTATACAATTATGGACGAGCGACTGCCGACACAGAGGTAGCTACAGCCGTGGACTACCGTACTGCGTCTGCTAGTATAGACTGGATGATAATGATATAAAAAAAATATATATATATCACTACTGCAGGACAGGTAAATATTGTATAATGACGGACCTGCTGGACACTGTCAGCACTGCAGACTCCTAAACTACTAGTATGAAGAAGATGGAAAAAAAAAACCACCACAGGTAGGTATACAATTATGGACGAGCGACTGCCGACACAGAGGTAGCTACAGCCGTGGACTACCGTACTGCGTCTGCTAGTATAGACTGGATGATAATGATATAAAAAATATATATATATCACTACTGCAGGACAGGTATATATTGTATAATGACGGACCTGCTGGACACTGTCAGCACGGCAGACTCCTAAACTACTAGTATGAAGAAGATGGAAAAAAAAAAAACCACCACAGGTAGGTATACAATTATGGACGAGCGACTGCCGACACAGAGGTAGCTACAGCCGTGGACTACCGTACTGCGTCTGCTAGTATAGACTGGATGATAATGATATAAAAAATATATATATATCACTACTGCAGGACAGGTATATATTGTATAATGACGGACCTGCTGGACACTGTCAGCACTGCAGACTCCTAAACTACTAGTATGAAGAAGATAGAAAGAAAAAAAAAACACCACAGGTAGGTATACAATTATGGACGAGCGACTGCCGACACAGAGGTAGCTACAGCCGTGGACTACCGTACTGCATCTGCTAGTATAGACTGGATGATAATGATATAAAAAATATATATATATCACTACAGCAGGACAGGTATATATTGTATAATGATGGACCTGCTGGACACTGTCAGCACTGCAGACTCCTAAACTACTAGTATGAAGAAGATAGAAAAAAAAAACCCACCACAGGTAGGTATACAATTATGGACGAGCGACTGCCGACACAGAGGTAGCTACAGCCGTGGACTACCGTACTGCGTCTGCTAGTATAGACTGGATGATAATGATAGAAAAAATATATATATATATCACTACTGCAGGACAGGTATATATTGTATAATGACGGACCTGCTGGACACTGTCAGCACTGCAGACTCCTAAACTACTAGTATGAAGAAGATAGAAAAAAAAACCCACCACAGGTAGGTATACAATTATGGACGAGCGACTGCCGACACAGAGGTAGCTACAGCCGTGGACTACCGTACTGCGTCTGCTAGTATAGACTGGATGATAATGATATAAAAAATATATATATATCACTACTGCAGGACAGGTATATATTGTATAATGACGGACCTGCTGGACACTGTCAGCACTGCAGACTCCTAAACTACTAGTATGAAGAAGATAGAAAAAAAAAAACCACCACAGGTAGGTATACAATTATGGACGAGCGACTGCCGACACAGAGGTAGCTACAGCCGTGGACTACCGTACTGCGTCTGCTAGTATAGACTGGATAATAATGATATAAAAAATATATATATATCACTACTGCAGGACAGGTATATATTGTATAATGACGGACCTGCTGGACACTGTCAGCACTGCAGACTCCTAAACTACTAGTATGAAGAAGATAGAAAAAAAAAACCCACCACAGGTAGGTATACAATTATGGACGAGCGACTGCCGACACAGAGGTAGCTACAGCCGTGGACTACCGTACTGCGTCTGCTAGTATAGACTGGATGATAATGATATAAAAAATATATATATATCACTACTGCAGGACAGGTATATATTGTATAATGACGGACCTGCTGGACACTGTCAGCACTGCAGACTCCTAAACTACTAGTATGAAGAAGATAGAAAAAAAAAACCCACCACAGGTAGGTATACAATTATGGACGAGCGACTGCCGACACAGAGGTAGCTACAGCCGTGGACTACCGTACTGCGTCTGCTAGTATAGACTGGATGATAATGATATAAAAAATATATATATATCACTACTGCAGGACAGGTATATATTGTATAATGACGGACCTGCTGGACACTGTCAGTACTGCAGACTCCTAAACTACTAGTATGAAGAAGATAGAAAAAAAAAAAACCACCACAGGTAGGTATACAATTATGGACGAGCGACTGCCGACACAGAGGTAGCTACAGCCGTGGACTACCGTACTGCGTCTGCTAGTATAGACTGGATGATAATGATATAAAAAATATATATATATATATCACTACTGCAGGACAGGTATATATTGTATAATGACGGACCTGCTGGACACTGTCAGCACTGCAGACTCCTTAACTACTAGTATGAAGAAGATAGAAATATAATGAATGACGGACCTGCTGGACACTGTCAGCAGAATGCGTTTATAGAATAAAATAAAAAAAACACCACACGAGTGTTTAACTTTTTCAGGCAGACAATATACTGGTGGTCACTGCTGGTCAGTCACACTGGCACTCTGGCAGCAAAAGTGTGCACTGTTAAATATGTACTCCTGCTATAACTGCTCCCCAGTCTCCCCCACAATTAAGCTGTGTGAGCAGTGAGCACTACTCAGCACAGTCAGATATACATAGATGATATTATCATGCAGCACACTGAGGATGAGCACAGATATGGTATGTGACTGTGTATCGTTTTTTTTCAGGCAGAGAACGGATTATATTAAATAATAAATAAAACTGGTGGTCACCACTAGTATAACTATCAGCAAAACTCTGCACTCTCTGAGTACTCCTAATGCTTCATTAAATCAAGTGTCTCACTCTCTATCTAAACGGAGAGGACGCCAGCCACGTCCTCTCCCTATCAATCTCAATGCACGTGTGAAAATGGCGGCGACGCGCGGCTCCTTATATAGAATCCGAGTCTCGCGATAGAATACGAGCCTCGCGAGAATCCGACAGCGGGATGATGACGTTCGGGCGCGCTCGGGTTAGCCGAGCAAGGCGGGAAAATCCGAGTCTGCCTCGGACCCGTGTAAAAAGCGTGAAGTTCGGGGGGGTTCGGATTCCGAGGAACCGAACCCGCTCATCTCTAGTTTATATATGTTAATAGTCCCCCCATGCTATGTGTTGTCTGTGTTGCAACCCAGGATGTGTTTTCTATGTGTGCAACCAATCACTGTCAATGTGCAACTAACAGCTCATATCAGTGCTGGTGCTAACCACTCAGCAAAGCCTGCAAAGCAGGGAGGCACCAGGCTAGAGAGGTGCTCTCCCCGCTTTGCTGTTATCCACTCACTGTTGCTGCCGGCTCCCACTGTGCCTGTCAAACCATGTGACAGGCAGCGTCGCCAGCAGTGTGAAAAGCCCTGCTCCCT
The DNA here is from genome assembly GCF_028390025.1 of Pseudophryne corroboree. Lineage (NCBI taxonomy): Eukaryota > Metazoa > Chordata > Amphibia > Anura > Myobatrachidae > Pseudophryne > Pseudophryne corroboree. The sequence continues at coordinate 248,324,756 of NC_086453.1, read as the reverse complement.
CCTCCCACACTTAGTGCCAGCTCTGCTTCCTTCTCCTTCTGGCAAGCAGAGCTCCCAAATGCAGCACTCCTCCTCCTCCCCACAGACCCATTTGGCTGACAGACAAGACAAGGCAATATCCATCCAGTAGTGTCTGCTGTGGAGCGTGGAGCACTACAAATCACCCCAGTCTCTCCACAGCACTGATCACAGGAGTTCCATCAGGGGAAGTGGCTGTTTTCTGGGGGCAGGACTACAGTTAGATGACAGTCAGGCTGGGAGGTGCGCTGTGTGTACACAGTACACAGGAAGTGGAAGTAGAAAGGAACTCTGTGTCCCATTTCTACTTCCCCTCACCCTTGCTGCCTAGTGAGAGCATGCTGGACTCCTGCATCCAGAGACCAGCATGCTACCTGCCAGAGGAACAAACCTACCTGCCTGCCAGAGACCTGCCACCCAAGTAAGTGGAGTGGCCAGCTTTATCCATTTAACGTGGTACAGTATCTCTTTGTATCACAGAGGAATTTCTATATATATTAATTTCCCTTGCTATGACTCCCTTGGGGCCCGCAATGCTTCTAGGGCCTGCAGCTCCCTTTGCACACAGTCATCTCTAAGGTCCATGGCTCTCCATCGTGAAGAACAGCTGCAGGTGTGATCCACACTCCGTGCAGTCTCCCCGGCCCACAGCGACTGCCCCTCCCCCCCATGCCATAGCTGCAGTAATTTGGCTGCAGAGAGCCATGGGGCTGCCACTTGCTCTCATCCTCTGCTCCCTGTAGCCCCCTGGACACCTGCCCAGACAGACTCTGACTTTGCAGCTGCTGGCGGATCACATGAAGATGCTCTCCACAGAGGATCTTGGGGTTACCCCTATGCAGGTGGGGAGGAAAGGGGTATAGGGGGGTATGAGGTGCTCCCCATAGGAGTCCCAGGCTGCAATATGGAGGTGCAGTATGTAACTGAAGGCTCTCTCTGTACTTACTCCCTGCTGCCTCTCTCTGTCCCTACGGTATATACCTGCAGCCCCTCTCTGTCCCTACATTACTGCTGCCTCTGTCCCTACATCCCTGCTGCCTCTCTTTGTTCCAACTGTATTTTGATGTTGCCCCTCTCTCTGTCCCTTCTGGCCCACTCTCTGTCCTTAAATCCCTGCTGCCTCTCTCTGTCCCTATGCCCCTGTTGCCTCTCTCTCTGTCCCTATGCCCCTACTGGCTCTCTCTGTCCCTATGTCCCTGCTGGCTCTCTCTGTCTCTATGTCCCTACTGCCCCTCCCTCTGTCCCTATGTCTTTTGCCAGCACTATCTCTCTGTCCCTGCTGCCTCTCTCTGTCCCTATGTCCCTGCTAGCTCTCTCTGTCCCTATGTCCCTGCTGGCTCTCTCTGTCCCTACATCCTTGCTGCCTTTCTTTGTCCCTATGTCTTTTCTGCCACTATCTCTCTGTCCCTATATCCTTGCTGGCTCTCCCTGTCCCTACGTCCCTGCTGCCCCTCTCTCTGTCCCTATGTCTTTGCTGGCACAATATGTCTCTCGCCATGCTACCTCTTTCTATCCCTGCATCCCTGCTGCCTCTCTCTGTCCCTATGCCCCTGCTTGCTTTCTGTTATACTCCAGGGCGCTAAATACAGGTAGCAGCGGGAGGTGGCCCAGGGCTTTGTCTTGGCATGCTCCTGTGTGCATGTGGCTGTGCCCACCACCTCATTTCACATTGTTCCCCCCCATAATGTCTAAGATGCATTACTGTGGGCATTATGTGTATAAATGGCACTATTGTGGGCATTACGTGTAAGGGGCACTACTATTGCGGGAATTATGTGTATAAGGGGTACTACTGTTTAGCTTAATGTGAATCAGGGGTACTACTGTGTGTCTTAATGTGAATAAAGAACACTACTGTGGTGTAATATGAATCAGGGGCACTACGTGTGGTGTAATGTGAATAAGATTGTGTTACTGTGTGGTGTAATTTGAAATGTGGGTACTGTTACGTGGTCATGCCCCTTCCTTGTGAGACCACACTACTTTCTTTTTGCAGCGTTCGCCTTCGCCACGCACTGTCCCTTTGTGGAGTATGGCAGGGCGCACATTTATAGTTTGCAGGGGGGAGCACCAAACACCCTAGTACAGGCCCTGGCTCCCATAACTCAGACCCCCACTAGTGCTTATTTTTGCAAATTTGCACTCGCCATTTTAGTTACCATTCATGCTGTCACTAATTTGGCCATATATGTAAAACCACTGCTGTCCCAGTAATGGACACTTTCTCACAATGAAAGCCCATCTCTCCCTGAATAATGCCCTTAGTTTTCTTAAGTGAAACAGATAAACAGATTCATATTTACTCAGAGTCACTTTAGAGTTTCGGAAACATGTAATATTATAAAATTACAGAATGTCTATACCAAACATAAATATTACTAAGCATAATTTCCAGAATAAATGACACAATTATATTACTAATAGTATTAGAGTATATTTTATTTATATAAAGTATTTATTCCTTGTTCCTCAATTAACATGATAAATCACAAGCTCTTAAATGGATCATTTGGAAAAATGTAATTTGCAATAATATTTAATGAAAAACACACCAAATTAAGCTATGCAACGAGGCGTTATATTATTCAAAGAATAATGCTATTCGTATACTCTGTGTTGTCAATAATTCTGGAATATGTAGCTTTATATCCTTTTCAGAACAGTAAATATTTCAAATTACATTGTTTTGCTTGAACTAAAATATTTAGATTGATTTAATAATTATTTGAATAATTAAGATAAATCATTTAAAGGTTACTAAATTACATTTTAATCAATAGTGTAACAGGAGTCTTGCTAGAATGTGCTCTGCTACAAAAATTCCACCAGCGATCGACTCCAGGCTTGTGCAAAAACAACAAATACTTTTTATTCAGGTTGCTCAAAAACTAAGATACACATAAATCAAAGATCACTGTCTTTAGTATAAACATCCAGGGAGGTTAGGCCCTGCCTCACTCCCTCTTACTACTAAATAAGGAACCCTTCAGGTCCCGGCATCCTGACACTAGTGCCCCAGTCTTCCAGATCCCACTGTCCCTAGCAGGCGTATCACTTGGAAACTAACTGTCTTCAGGAGCTCTGACTCATGGGAGAGACTCTGCTTTAAACCCAGCAGCCAGGTGCTGGCTAATGAAGCAGCTTCTTGGGCTAAGAAGCCTATAAGACCTGGTCTGGGCCAAATGGATGGGAGCCTGGTCCATCCACACTTCCCACCTACCCCCAGGACCCTGTGAGTAGCTTCCAGGTCACAAAGTACCTCTCCTGCACATACCCTTTCCCTCAGCTTATCGTCGCTCAGAAAAGCAGCATGTGACATTGGCAAGGTTTCACCTTCGCCAATTATTTTGGACTGACAAATCTTTGGGACATAACTTGGGCCCATACACCTGGGTCCCAAGTTCCTCTCCCAAGTACACGTCCGAGGACCTTTTAACTGGCATTGGAATCTATTTCCATTAAAGGTTGGTGGCACCGACTCCACTGTGCCACCTTCCCTTTCCCTCCACTTTGGCATAGTGGCCGAAGTGGTCGTTTTAATGGACAACTTCCTGTTGCCCACTAAACTTCCCCTTCTCTTCACCTTTCCACCTTTAGGGATATTTCCCTTATTGGGCTCGGATTTACTGGCCACTGAGGAAGTCGCTTCATTTTTTTCTAGGTGTTGTGACACCTGACATTAACCAAATCTGGACTGGGGAAGGTTTTTAAGTTCACTCTGGGCCTAGTAGTCACCCCGGCCCTCACTGGGCTTGGCCTATATGGACAATTCCACCTTTTATGGTCAAGCTATTGGCACCGGTAACACCTAGTCTCTGCCCTGACTTTAATTGTTCTGAGGTCATGGTCCAACTTTGCCCCCACCCTTTCGCTCAGAGTGAGGCACTGGTCCCAAGTCTCAGAAAGTCCTTTAATTTGTTGAACTTTTAGTGCTTCCTTCAGTTTTTCCAGCTTTGATAACATTTCCTTCATTAACGTGACTGCTTCGTCCTCCGATCTCCCATCTTTGACCCTAGTCACTGTCTCCTGCTGTTCTAGGACAGGCACAAAACCCATTTTGATTCTCTTGTCCAGGTCTCTTATTCGACTCCGTAGTTTAGGAATCTCCTTCACTGTTTCTTTTAGCTGGCTGTTACTTAGGGCCAGCTTTTGGAACTCTCCCCTCAAATTTTCAAGCTCTCATGTCCCATATAGAGAACTCTCCCTGGGTAGAGCAACCTCAGAAATGGGACTCTCTACCGATTCCTCTGAGACAGGCTCTTGCTCCTTACTCAGCGTGACCTTTATGAACTGTCCCAGTTCAGCAATTGGATTTTGAGCCTCTCATGGTGGATCATGCCGGGGTGCAACAACCCCAAGATTGAAATCTTGCACCTTATCTTTCTCATACACGAGTGGAACTCCTTCAGAAGCATGTTCCTCGATGACATCGGAAGTGGACTCCTGTAATGCAACTAGCTTAGCCATGACTAGCTCACGTAGGTGAGACACCTCCAAAGGTACGGTCTTTGTCTGTGATTTTTCAGAGAAAGCCTCACATGTGTACTGGATGTCAAGAACCAGGGGTTTATAAACCTGTGATGTCTAATCAGGGATTAACTTCTGAACATACATCGCGTCAATAGGAGAAGGAACATGAGTTTCCAAGACCTCAACAGAAGCTATCACCAGCTCAGATAAGGCTTCCTGTTCTAGGATGGGCTCTTAAGTAGTCATCAAATAGCCATCTGTCCAGGTAGATTCCTGGGGTTCATCATTCTGCCACAGATCCAACAGATTAGAGGATTCTTGTTTTGGAGGTGGATGATCACTTGACATCAAGTAAACCTCTCCCAGCTCCATTACCGCTTCCTCCTCACTCCCTGTCAACTGAGGAGCATCTGGGAATTCCACATCCTCATCACGTGCCTCCATAAACAAGCCCCTGCTACAAAAATTCCACCAGCGACCGACTCCAGGCTTGTACAAAAATAACAAATACTTTTTATTCAGGTTGCTCAAAAACTAAGATACACATAAATCAAAGATCACTGTCTTTAGTATAAACAACCAGGAAGGTTAGGCCCTGCCTCACTCCCTCTTACTACTAAATAAGGAAACCTTCAGGTCCTGCATCCTGACACTAGTGCCCTAGTCTTCCGGATCCCACTGTCCCTAGCAGGCCAATCACCTTGACACTAACTGCCTTCAGGAGCCCTGACTCATGGGAGAGACTCTGCTTTAAACCCAGCAGCCAGGTACTGGCTGATGAAGCAGCTTCTTGGGCTAAGAAGCCTATAAGACCTGGTTTGGGCCAAATGGATAGGAACCTGGTCCATCACACTTCTCACCTACCCCCAAGACCCTGTGAGTAGCTTCCAGGTCACAAAGTACCTCTCCTGCCACAATAGTTAAATATTTTC